>NW_026652292.1:59156699-59524309 GCF_009828535.3 Hylobates moloch | reverse complement strand
TACCTGTATCGCTAACACATATGTTCAGCAAAGTTAGAGAACACAAGATTAATATAAAAAAATTGTATTCTATATATTTTCTTTTCTTTTTTTTTTTTTTGAGACAGAGTCTCGCTCTGTCGCCCAGGCTGGAGTGCAGTGGCGCAATCTCGGCTCACTGCAAGCTCCGCCTCCCGGGTTCACGCCATTCTCCTGCCTCAGCCTCTCCGAGTAGCTGGGACTACAGGCGCCCGCCACCACGCCCGGCTAATTTTTTTTGTATTTTTAGTAGAGACGGAGTTTCACCGTGGTCTCGATCTCCTGACCTCGTGATCCGCCCGCCTCGGCCTCCCAAAGTGCTGGGATTACAAGCGTGAGCCACCGCGCCCGGCCACAGGTAATAATTTTTTAGTGGAGTTCCTAGAATTTTCTTTCCTTTTTTTTTTTGGTTTTTGTTTTTTTTTCTTTTGTTTTTTTGGTTTTTGTTGAATAGAATTGGTGAGAGTGGAAATCCTTGTTTCATTCTTACGATGTTGGCTGCGGGTTTCCTATGGATGACTTTTATCAGGTTGAGAAAGTTCTCTTCCATTTCTAGTTTGTCGAGGGTTTGCCAGTATTTTATTGAGGATTTTGTGTCTATATTATAAGAGGTATTGATCTGTAGTTTTCTTATCATTTCTTTGGAGAATTATTATTATTATTATTATTATTATTATTATTATTATTATTACTATTATTATTTGGATGGAGTCACTCTGACCCCCAGGCTGGAGTGCAGTGGCAGGATCTCCACTCACTGCAAGCTCCGCCTCCCGAGTTCTTGCCATTCTCCTGCCTCAGCCTCCTGAGTAGCTGAGACTACAGGTGTCCGCCCCCATGCCCGGCCAATTTTTTGTATTTTTAGTAGAGGTGGGGTTTCACCGTGTTAGCCAGGATGGTCTCAATCTCCTAACCTCCTGATCCACCCGCCTTGGCTTCCCAAAGTGCTGGGATTACAGGCATGAGCCACCGTGCCCGGTGGAGAATTATTTTTTAAATAATAAATGTGTCAGACATTTCAAATGGGTTAAAATTCAGTAGCCCCTGTCTTGGTCACCCATTCGCAGCCACTCACTGTTACTTGTTTGTAGGATTTTTAAGAAATTAAATATATTAACTATTTAAAATATATTTTAAAATAAATCTTGTTGCATTTCTCATCATTTTATACTTTTGTAAATTATTTTTGTAACTTTAAATAGTTTATTAAAATTCTAATTTGATACTCTGGGTACTTCAGTTTATAATAATAAAAATAATTTAAATTGTTATAGCCAAAAAAATAAAGAACTCACTAACAATCATAAATCCCACTTCTAGGAGTATGACTTGTGTAAATCATACCCTCCGAGGCACATCTGTAAAAACAGGAATAAAATTACCGACCGTCAGCATTGTCCTGAGGACTGACTGAGATGATTGATGTCTATGAGAGGGCTTGAGACAGTGCAGACTCACAGTTACTGTCACTTTGGAAATTATACATCACAGCATCCCTTTAACTAGAAAGCTGTTGCATGTTAGACGGGCATACAACCTTTTGAAAACCCTCTATTGCATAAAACTAAATACTTCTATATGTGATCTGTTTTTCAGAAGTTATTTTTCAGTTCTTAAATTATCTTTTTTTTCTTTTGCCTAGATTCTGTGTTTCATTGCTTATTTCGGAAAGTTGGAAAGTATCATGCAAATACAGATATAGCTATGCTAGTTAAACATAAAATTTCAGTGTTTGCTGGTGAAGGAAAATATGATGCTACGTAGGTAAAACTGCTTGATGAAAATCAGATTTGCATTTCATAAGAACATTTCTGGAGAACTTTAGGCTTGAGAAAAGTAGGAGCCAAATACTTCTCCCAGACGATAGTTTATAACTCTTACTGAAGTCAAAAGTTATTCTGAGGGTAAAATTTAGGCCACATGTTTGGAAAGCTGGAAGAAGAAAAAACCATGCATCAATGTCTAAATGTTTCCAAAGTATTTAGATGAAAAATGATTTGTAGTTAAGATCCTGAGAAATGTTTTTATCCATTAGTGAAATATTAATAACACCTTAATATAATTTATTAACCATCCTTCCACAGGATGCTAATCATGACAGAATTTAGTCATGAAAATAATAATTTAAGTAGCAAAAGCACAGGATAATACAAGTTATAATATCTAACATGGAGTCTTGAAGATTCCTTTAAATAGTTTCTCTAGGCCTGGCACGGTGGCTTACGCCTGTAATCCTAGCAGTGTGGGAGGCCAAGGCAGGCGGATCATGAGGTCAGGAGATGACCATCCTGGCTAACATGGTGAAACCCCATCTCTACTAAAAATACAAAAAATTAGCCGGGTGTGGTGGCGGGCGCCTGTAGTCCCAGCTACTCGGGAGGCTGAGGCGGGAGAATGGCATGAACCTGGGAGGCGGAGCTTGCAGTGAGCCGAGTCACGCCACTGCCCTCCAGCCTGGGTGACAGAGAAGACTCCGTCTCAAAAAAAAAAAAAAAAAAAAATAGAGTTTCTCTAATGCATTTTACAAATGAAATACATCATTATTAGATTGAGATAAAACTTTTCAGACAGACCTATTGTATAAAACAAAGTATGTACTTAATATTTATTAATAGCATGATTAGAAATTATCTTAGAGACTTTTTCTTGCAGTAATTTCACAATTTGCTTTTTAAAAATTCCTACATGAGATAATGACAACATTTTAAAAAATTAATTAGAATAAAAATTGTTAACCTAATTACAGCAGCAACTATTGAAAGAGACAATGTACAACTTTGCTTTTGATGTTCAAAGGGATTATCAGTCAGCTGTCTTTCACAAAGCTAGGTACTTAACAAGATGTGAACTGTTTGATATACTACTATTTGTCAGTGCTTAAATAAATAGGTTCCGAAGTGGATCTTCTTAGTCCTTAGTGTGGTCTGGACAAGGGTGCTAGCCACAAGGTTGTATCTACAAGTTGATGCTTATCATTACACTATCTCTGACACCAAGCAATACAGATGCAAAGAGTGAAACCTTTCCGGTAGGCTTTTTTTGAAAAAGTGATAAAGGCCATCTGTGTTCAAGGTTAATAGTAACATAGGCCAGAGAAGAAAATAAAGGGATCTTTTTTCTGTTCTATTGATTTCCTATGTAACCACAATCAAATTTTTAAGAACAAATACGCCAACCAAAATTAAATACCGTTATTTTATTTAGGATTCTTTCAATTTATTATCCACGTAATTATCTATTTTTTTTTTTTTTTTTTGAGACATAATCTTGTGCTGTCACCCAGGCTGGAGTGCAGTGGCACGATCATGGTTCACTTGCAGCCTTGGCCTCCTGGGCTTAGCCTCTTGAGTAGCTGGGACTACAGGCACATGCCACTACTCCCAGCTAATTTTTGTTATTTTTTGTAGAGATGGGGTTGTCCTATGTTGCCCAGGCTAGTCTCAAACTCCTGGGCATAAGCAATACTCCTGCCTTGGCCTCCCAAAGAGCTGGGATTACAGGCCTGAGCCACCGTGCCCTGTGATTATCTAATTTGATTCATGCAACAAATCTCTAAGGCAGGTATTATTAGTCCATCTAACAGGTAACAAAACTGAACATGGTTATGGGTAAAATAATTTCCTAAGAAATTTACTGAGTGTCTACTATGTACCCAGTTATTTTATGTAATGTCTCAATTAATTATCAAAGCAACCCTATGCAATAGGTTTCATATTCCCCTTTTGCAGGTGAGGAAAAATAAACTTGCTCAAAGTTGGGCATTTGGTTAGTGGTGGAAGTACTAGTGGTGAAGCTAGTTCAACGTTCTTTCATTCATACCACAGCTGCTTTTTTAAAACTATGGATGTTTAACATTGGCTTATTACAGAACCCCAAACCACTGCAATATATGATGCATGACAAACGGGGAAAGTTTAGGAAATAAAAATTTAAGTATATTCCCTTATAAATAGATAACTGGAATTTTATTATTCATATGGTGTTGTCATTTCTTGTGTAGGTAGCATTAACTGGCTTTAACTTGTTCATGTTATAAAAAGAACAAAATCTATCAATCACACATGGAAACATTTTCCTCCAATTACATTAGCTACGAAAGCTTCTGACAAATTATTAGATTTGTACACATTCTTTTCACCAAATGTGCATTTGATTCCATTCACGTTCCACATCACTAGAGTAAATGGCCCATTCATTTTCTTGCTTTACCTTCTGGAACTGCTGCACATATTAACAAGCTAAGCAAAACTTAACCCAGGCCTGCAAAAAACTCAAATTGCCAGGGCCAAAGAATCCTGTGAAAAATTAAACACAATTGGACAGAAAACGGTGAATATTTATTTTTTTTTCTCAAGTTCTCCTGAAGCCGTGATTCATTTTCAGTGTTCTATTTCTTTTAATCCTGGAGTTCGAGCTTATTTTCTATATAGAATTGCAGAGTCTGATGGAATCCTTCTTGGCACTCTTTCAATTTCCTGTACATTTTATTAACCTTGATGAACACGTGGTAGAAAATGACAGGGATGATGTTATGAATATAAGAGAAGCATAAAGATGAACAAAAAAAATGAGTTAAATATTTGTAGAGTGAGCGGCTCCTAGTTTCTAACATGGGCTATCAGCAGGACTGTCTTAGGCACAGAGCCCCTGCACAATCTGATAACAATAAACCTTGCTTTGTATCCTCAGAGGCTCCTATCAGCTAACTACAGTGGGTTTCCCAAACATTTTGTACATCTGATCCTCTTGGAAATTAAATAACAAAAATAATATTGTCATTTCTGAGTGGGATATGAGAAAAAAATGAATTAACACCAATCAAGATAAAATCATGACTATATTTGCCTGTTTTAACTTTTTTTTTTTTTGAGACAGAGAGTCTTGTTCTGTCACCCAGGCTGGAGTGCAATGGCACGATCTTGGCTCACTGCAACCCCTTCCTCCCGGGCTCAAGTGATTCTCCTGCCTCAGCCTCCCGAGTAGCTGTGATTACAGGCGCCTGCCAACGCACCTGGCTAATTTTTATATTTTTAGTAGACACACGGTTTCCCCATGTTGGCCAGGCTGGTCTTGAACTCCTGACCTCATGTGATCTGCCCGCCTCAGGGTCCCCAAGTGCTGGGATTACAGGCGTGAGCCACTCTGCCCAACCGATGTTGATTTTTGAAGTACAGCCGTTTTGACATGCTTTGCAAGAATTTTGATGAGATGAATGCAAGTTATGGACTTGTTGAGTAATGATAAAAACTAATATTACTATAACGATTGTGTTATAGCACTGTTCTATGTGCTTAAAACAGTAATACTTTGAATTCTGACGATCCTATGAATTAGAAGCTACAATCTCCATTTTATAGGTGAAGAAACTGAGGCACTGACAAGTTAAAAAAACTTGTCTGAGATCACACAGCTAGCAGTGTTGGAATGCATCACTGTGGGGCCAGGTGTGGTGGCTCATGCCTGTAATCCTAGCACTTTGGGAGGTCGAAGTGGGAGGATCACTTGAGGTCAGGAGTTGGAAACCAGCCTGGCCAACATGACCAATTCCTATCTCTACTAAAAATACAAAAAGTTAGCCAGGCATGGTGGCAAGCACCTGTAATCCCAGCTACTTGGGAGGCTGAGGCAGGAGAATTGCTTGAACCCAGGAGGTGGAGGTTGCAGTGAGCCGAGATTGCGACACTGCACCCCAGCCTGGGTGACAGAGAGAGACTCGGTCTCAAAATAAAAAAAAATAGTGTCACTGTGTTTAAACCACCACAGGAAACTGTAATGTCCGCCTCTCATGAGCCACTAGCTGCTTCACATGCCTTTGGATATACACCTAGGAACTCCCAAACTCATCCCTTTTACTATTTAAATATTTCATTTATTGATTTTTAAAAAAGAAACTGTGCCATTACTCCCTTTAGTGAGAAAGTCCCAGAGAAAGGTTATATTCAAGTTCTATATCAAAGAATGATTCTCCCTGCGTGCGGTGACTCACGCCTATAATACTAGTATTTTGGGAGGCCAAGGTGAGAAAGGATCTCTTGAGCCCAGGAGTTCAAAGCTGCAATGAACTTTGATTGCACTACCGCACTCCAGCCTGAGCAACAGAGCAAGACCCTGTCTTAAAAAAAAAAAAAAAAAAAATTCTTAAAGCTCAGTTCATGGACAATTTGCATGAGAATCTCTGAGCACCCTGTCACAAATACCTGCTATAAATGCTTCAGTCCAGATTTACTCATTTAGTGTCTTAAGGAGTGGGACTCAGGCCCTTAATTGATTTTGATGCCCACTGAGTTCTGAGGACCACAGTTCTTCCAGGGCCTTCTTATTTTTATTTATTTATTTTTTTTATTTTTATTTTTTGAGACGGAGTCTCGCTCTGTCGCCCAGGCTGGAGTACAGTGGCGTGATCTCGGCTCACTGCAAGCTCCGCCTCCCGGGTTCACGCCATTCTCCTGCCTCAGCCTCCTGAGTAGCTGGGACTACTGGCACCCGCCACCACGCCTGGCTAATATTTTGTATTTTTAGTAGAGACGGGGTTTCACTGTGTTAGCCAAGATGGTCTCGATCTCCTGATCTCGTGATCTGCCTGCCTCGGCCTCCGAAAGTGCTGGGATTACAGGCGTGAGCCACCGTGTTTGGCCGCCAGGGCCTTCTTATGACCCTGCTTAGAATGCCTTTCCCTATTCTATGTGCATCAACCCCCCACCTGGAGTTCCCCTGAATAGCAGATGCTCTTTCACACCCCAGAGCCTGAAAGTGCTGTTTCCTGTGCTTGTCATGCTTCCTCCTATTCTTGTCTTCTGAACTCCCACTGCAGTAAGTCAGCTACCAAGTCATCTCTGAAAGGACTGGGCCCATGAGGCAAGAGTTAGGTCTTCCTTCATTGTACCTCCAAGCTGTTAAACTCTTATCTCTTTCGTATCATAGAATTCCACTGCAACTGGCTGTGTATTCTTTTAGACAGGGAGTCCTTAGAGGTTGGGTTGTGTTGTCTATTTTTGTAAAATATCAAGATGATGCCTGACCTGCAGTGGTAGGTACTCTAAACATGCTGTTTGAATGAACCACCAGGCAGGTCTGCTGTTTTAATTCTACTAAGATGATAGGTCACATACATAACTTTTTCTGTGTGCATATGACAGATGACAGGTTCTCTCTCTGTCTTGCCCAGGCTGGAGTGCATTGGTGCAATCATGGCTCATTGCAGCCTCAACTTCAGGGGCTCAAGCGATCCTCCCACCTCAGCCTCCTGAGTAGCTGAGATTGCAGGCATATGCCACCATGCCCAGCTAATTTTTGTATTTTTTGTTCAGACAGAGTCTCACTATATTGTCCGGGCTGGTCTTGAACTCCTGGGCTCAAGTGATCTGCCTGTCTTAGCCTCCCAAAGTGCTGGGATTACAAGCATGAGCCACCAAGCTGGAACCATAACTTCTATCAGAAAATAATTCTATGCCTGGTGCAGTGGCTCATGCCTGTACTCCTAGCACTTTGGGAGGCTGAGGCGGGCAGATCACCTGAGGTTGGGAGTTTGAGATCAACCTGACCAAAAGGGAGAAACCCCGTCTGTACTAAAAAAAAAAAAGGCCGGATGTGGTGGCTCACACCTGTAATCCCAGCACTTTGGGAGACTGAGGCGGGCAGATCGCGAGGTCAGGAAGGCGAGACCATCCTGGCTAACACAGTGAAACCCCGTCTCTATTAAAAAAATAGAAAAAGTTAGCCGGGTGTGGTGGCAGACGCATGTAGTCCCAGCTACTCAGGAGGCTGAGGCAGGAGAATGGCGTGAACCCAGGAGACAGAATTTGCAGTGAGCCAAGATCATGCCACTGCATTCCAGCCTGGGAGACAGAGCGAAACTCTGTCTCTTAAAAAAAAAAAAAAAAATTAGCAGGGCATGGTGGCATGTACCTGTAATCCCAGCTACTCAGGAGGCTGAGGTAGAAGAATCGCTTGAACCTGGGAGGCGGAGGTTGTGGTGAGACAAGATTGCGGCAATGCACTCCAGCCTGGGTAACAAGAGTGAAACTTTGTCCCAAAAAATAAATTAATTAATAAAAATAATTCTACTAAAGTAGAAGGAAACAATTTTATTTGGTAAATTTTTGTCTTCTTGCACATTTACTCCATTTCTTTCTTTTCCCTCCTTTTTATGTTTTATATTTATAGGAAATATATGTACATAGTACAAAACTCAAAGGATCCAAGATAGTAGACTGTGAGGAAAGCCACTCTCTCACCTATATCATCCAACTGTAGAGTCCCTTATAAGAAGGCAGTCATTCTTACAACTTCTAGTGTGTCCTTCCAGAGACATTTTAGACACATATGTGCAAATAAGTATATATATATATATATATCACTGTTTTGCAGTTTTTTAAACTTTGTGATCTTTCCACAAAAGCACATAAAAAGCCTGCTTATTAATATACTATTTCATTCTATGAATATATATTTTAAAAAAAAGACATCTCTTGATGTTTGTTACCAGTATTTTTTTTTCACCATCAGTGATGCTGCAAAATATAGGTAATTTTACATGTGTGGGCATATTCATAGGATAAACTTCTAGAAATGAAATTGTAGGATGAACAGGTAGTGACAAATTTTGCCAAATGGTTTCTGATATTCTTTGGATCTGTGTCTCCGCCCAAATCTTAGGTCAAATTGTAACTCCCAGTGTTGGAGGTGGGGCCTGGTGGGAGGTGACTGGATCATGGGGGTGGATTTTCTTCTTGGTGCTGTTCTCCTGATAGTGAGTGAGTTCTCGTGAGATCTGGTCATTTAAAAGCATGTGGCACCTCCCTTCCCGGCCTTGGTCCTGCTGCTCCCATCTAAGTCACCTGCTCCTGCTTTGCTGTCTGCCATGAGTAAAAGCTCCCTGAAGCCTCCCCAGAAGCAGATGCTGTTGCTTCCTGTACAGTCTGTGGAACCATGAGCCAATGAAACCTCTTTTCTTTATTACCCAGTCTTAGGTATTTCTTTACAGCAGTGCAAGAACAGACTAATATAGTTTCCATAGATATTATATCCATTTTCACTCCCACTAGCAACTCATGAAGATACCTGTGCCAGGTGCGGTGGCTCATGCCTGTAATCTCAACACTTTGGGAGGCTGAGGCAGGCAGATCATGAGGTCAGGAGTTTGAGACCATCCTGGCCAACATGGTGAAACCCCATCTCTACTAAAAATACAAAAATTAGACAGGTGTGGTAGTGGGCGCCTGTAATCCCAGCTACTCAGGAGGCTGAGGCAGGAGAACTGCTTGAACCTGGGAGGGGGAGGTTGCCGGGCACCGACTACTTTTTTTTTTTTTTTTTTTTTTTTTTTTTTTTTTGACTCCAACTCAAAAAAAAAAAAAAAATATATATATATACATATATACGTATATATGTATATACTGGGGAATCCGCCCCCAATATTTCAATGTAGGTTCTTTCTATTTTCCCTAAGTGTCGGCTGATCTGAGAAATAAAGAGAAAGAGTACAAAGAGAGGAATTTTACAGCTGGGCTGCCGGGGGTGACATCACATATTGGTAGGTCTGTGATGCCCACCTGAGCCACAAAACCAGCAAATTTTTATTAAGGATTTCAAAAACGGAGGGGGTGTATGAACAGGGAGTAGGTCACAAAGATCACATGCTTCAAAGGGCAAAAAGGAGAACAAAGATCACGTGCTTCTGAGGAAACAGGGCAAGGACAAAAGCAAAGATCACAAGGCAAAGGGCAAAATTAGAATTACTGATGAGGGTTTATGTTCAGCTGTGCACGTATTCTCTTGATAAACATCTTAAACAACAGAAAACAGGGTTTGAGAGCAGAGAACTGGTCTGACCCCAAATTTACCAGGGCAGGATTTTTTCCCCACCCTAATAAGCCTGAGGGTACTGCAGGAGACCAGGGCGTATTTGAGTCCTTATTTCAACCTCATAAGACAGACACTCCCAGAGCAGCCACTTATAGACCTCCCCCCAGGAATGCAATTCTTTTCCCAGAGTATTAATTATCAATATTCCTTGCTAGGAAAAAAATTTAGCAATATTTCTCCTACTTGCAAGTCTGTTTATAGGCTCTCTGCAAGAAGAAAAATATGGCTCTTTTTGCCCGACCCTGCAGGCAGTCAGACCTTATGGTTGTCTTCCCTTGTTCCCTAAAATCGCTGTTATTCTGTTCTTTTTCAAGGTGCACTGATTTCATATTGTTCAAACACACGTTTTCCAATCAATTTGTACAACAGTGGTCCTGAGGTGATGTACATCCTCAGCTTACGAAGATAATAGGATTAACAGATTAAAGTAAGACAGGCATAAGAAATTATGAGTATTATTAGGGAAGTGATAAATGTCCATGAAATCTTCACAATTTAGGTTCCTCTGCCACAGCTCCAGCCAGTCTCTCCGTTCAGGGTCCCTGACTTACTGCAACATATATATATACATATATATATATATATCTCCAGCTAGTGGTGTTTTTGTTTTTTTTTTTCTCTGAAGTTCTAAAATGGAGAGTAAAGGAAACTCTTAAAGTTAAGTGCAGCCTTATCTACTGGTCTAACCCAGAATTTTTTTTTTTTTTGCAAAAAACCAACACAGGTGGTTGCTCCATAGGCCTTTTTCTCCTCCCTAGGCAGGCTGGTACTCACTGCTAGTCTAGTCCCAATATTGTTTTGAACCTTAGGAGGCTTAGTCTTCAGAATCATTTTTACTCTGCCCTAAAGTGGAAGACACCCCATTCATTCTACAAATATAATACACCAGGCATTGTTCCAGCAGCTAAAGCTTGAATAATGAACAAAATAGACAAAAGTCCTTGCCCTCATTAATATTACATTATAATGGAAGGAGGCAGATAGTAATCACAACACACAAGTATGATAAATGTTATGTTAGTTAATGATAGGTGCCATGGACAAAATCAAGCAGAAACTGGGATACGGAGTATGGGAGTCCCTCTTGGGAAGGGTGTCAGGGAAGGCCTCCCTGAGGAGGTGACATCAGGCAAAGACAAGAAAGGAGTGAGGGAATGAGCTATAAGGTATATGAAGAAGAGCATCCCAGGTAGTGGAAAAACCAAAGGCTTGGAGCTGGGGCGTCCCAGGAACAGTAAGGAAGGCAGCCAGTGAGAGCCCACAAAGTGAAGGGTAGAGGAGGAGGTGAAGGCAGAGAGGTCAGGGGGGTTTGGCAGTAGGCAACATTGTCTAAGTCCTCACAGTGAAATGGGAAAGTCATGGAGGAGTTCTAGAGGGCCACTGAGAATGCTCTATTAGCACAGACTGAAGGAAGGCAAGAATGGAAGAAAGGAGGACCAGTTAGGGAACTTCCTTAAACCAAGTGGGAAATAAGATGGGTTAGACTAGGCTAGTAGCCAAAGAGGTGTGACAGTATTTGGAATGTGAGTATATTCTGAAGGTGGTGCCAGTAGGATTTTCCGTCCAGTTGTATCTTGGGTGTGAGAAAGGTGGCAAGGACTCCAAGGTTCTTGACATAAGTGGAAGAATGGAGTTGTCCTTTCCTGAGATGGGGGAGGGCTGCAGATGGAGCATGTTTTAGGGCAAAAAGGGGGAGCTGTTATTCCCTTTGTGGTTACCATGGCTTCCCAAGGTCGCTGGGGCTCTCAGAAGGCCATGATTCCAAATTAGATCAGTGGTCTGGACAAGGCCATGACTGAAATACTTTCTTGGGATGACAGTTCCAAGGAATATGTGCCCCAAGGGCTTTGTCCTCCTCCTGAGCTATCCTGTTCCAAACCAGACTTGCACTGAGATATTGCACCAAATGTTTTAAAATCTGTTTTTTTCTGTGTATATAATCAAAAGAATAGGCAAACACACACACACACATACACACACACCCCTAAAACCTTGAAAACAACTTAAAAACCTGGGTTTTCTCCTATTAGAGAACTCACTGTCCTCCAAATATCGAAATTAAATTCAACTCTACATTTGTGGGGCTGTGACGTAAGCAGGAAGACATTGGTTTCTAGATAACGCCAGGCTAAGGCTGGTATAGAAACCACATCAGGGCCAATCTGAAACGTGGCTGATTGAAGAATTTACATAATCAGGAACTCATTGGATGAATGATCCAAAACGAAGGGATGCATTTAAAACAGTAGTCACTATAGCACCTGCCACAGCAATACGTAAAATGGAATATTGCAACAAAAATATGGAAAGGTGACGGAAAGCAAAAAAGCCATATTAGTGGGAGGAAAAAACAGAACAGAAACTGATTTGTAAGATTACTTCAAAAGGCTAAGAAGAGACTGATAAGAAATTTTAAAAATCGTGTCCTTAAACGGGAGCAAGAATCTATACAAGGCAACAATGCGAGAGTGCAGAGCTGTTTATTTATTTATTTTTCTACCCAGCTCACAGGACCAGCAGGTAGATTAGAAAGAAAACCACCAATCGCTGCCGGGCGCGGTGGCTCACGCCTGTAATCCCAGCACTTTGGGAGGCCGAGGCGGGCGGATCATGAGGTCAGGAGATCGAGACCATCCTGACTAACACGGTGAAACTCCGTCTACTAAAAAACAAAAAACTAGCCGGGTGTGGTGGCGGGCGCCTGTAGTCCCAGCTACTCGGGAGGCTGAGGCAGGAGAATGGCGTGAATCCAGGAGGCGGAGCTTGCAGTGAGCCGAGATCGCGCCACTGCACTCTAGTCTGGGCGACAGAGCGAGACTCCGTCTCAAAAAAAAAAAAAAAAAAAAAAAGAAAAGAAAAGAGGAACAACCAATTGCTAAAGTAGAGTAGCAAGGAATCAGAACTTGTTTCAAAGTAAGTGAAGTGGCGGCCAGACTAGGTGACTCAAGGCATGACTCAAACCCGACTCTGGGGGCTGTCAGCTCCCGGAGGCGGGGGGCGCGGCGTCTAACACGTTTTAGGAAAGTACCAGCCTTGTGTTGGGCGACAGGAAACCTCCCGGGGAGATCGGCCTGGGGCTTCTCCTGCCCTACAGCCTGACCTCTCACTCTCCGTACTGGGAGCGACTTCCAACCTCCTGGCTTCCCCTTCTTCCCTTCGAGGCTCCCCACCCCTCGTCTTCCATCCAGCGTCACAGGGCGTGTGCGTGTGTTGTGTGCGGAGACGTCGGGTCTCCTCCCCCGCCGCCCTCCGCCCCGTGCTCCCAGCCACGCGCCTTCCCGCCCCGCCTCCGCGGCGAGCCGCTCCCTTCCCACCCCGCCCGCGCCCGCCGCCCGCCGCCCGCCTCCCGGGCACGCGCGGCACGAACGGCGCCCGGAGCTGCTCTAGACAAACACCTGTCCTGCCTTGGCTCCGCGAGATTTGGGGCGAAAGCTTAGGCAACAGGGGGCACGTTCTCGCGAGGTTTAGGAAATTTCCCACGGCCGTGTTGTGTCTGAGCCGAGTAGTGGAAGGCGGTGGGAAGGAGGTGTAGCGTGAGACTGGACTGCCCGCATTGGGTACATGCGCAGTGCCGCTCGCGCGGCCGCGCCAATCCTGCAGCGCTTTCAGCAGGTTTCGGGCGGCGAATTCCAGTTCTCCGGGTTTTGGGGCTCCCTGCGGGAGGCAGTGCTGGATCTGGGAATCTCTAGGAAAGGAAAGGGCAAAAGAGGGGAAAGATGGGGGGTTGCAGGTAGGAGGAGGGGGCGGGGTTCGGGCCCTTCACCCTGCGGTTCAATGCCCAGCGGGGCCAGGTTCGCCCGGGGGCTTTCGGGATCAGGCCGCCTGAAGCGCGATTCGGGCAGCCGGCAGCGTCCTCGGCTGTGCCAGGCCCTCGGGTGGCCCGGTTCCCTGTGCAGTAGTGGCCTCAACACACACCTGGGCTCACACACGGTGGTGGCTGCGATGGGGTCTTAGAGAGGCCATGCGGCACGCGAGCGGCAAGAGCTTTGATCGGGGCCTCTGGCCCGACTCGGAGGTGGGAGAATGTGGCTCTCAATTCCAAGACAGTTTTCCCTCTGGAGAAAACTACTCCGCACTCTGGCGTGTGTCTGCGAGGTGGCCATTAGGGGTGTCTTTGCCAGAGGCCTTGGCTTAACCTCATTTCACACCCAAGGAGAACGCTAAGGCGAGAGAGCTCAACTGCAAAAGTTTTCCGCTTGCGGAGCTCTGGAAGGGCCTCCTCATTAGCATGGGGGGGTGTAATGAATGAAGACAGTTCCCGACGTGTCACTTGCCCGAACCCCAGGCATCTCTGACGCTCCTGCACCAAACGCCGAGATTAGCATAAAGGAGGCGCCTAGGGAACGTTTGAATGAATGAAAAGAGCTGGGAACCCAGAGTGAGCGGGAAGCCGCTTGGAAAACACCCATTGAGGAGGTGTTTCATCTAGGCCTGTGAAACGCAGCCCATTTTCCCAGGACCCCTCCTCCCTTCTCCTCGGCCCCGCCTCCTGACCCCTCCATTCCTCGTCCCCGTAGTAATCCCCTCCGGTTTTCCTCAGTCTCCACGTACGTCCCTCAAGGCGCGTCCCAAAACCCGGATAACCGGAGCGTTCCCCATGGACCACACGGAGGGTTCGCCCGCGGAGGAGCGGCCTGCGCATGCTCCATTGCCTGGGTAGGTTTCCAGGGAAGGCAGCGAGCAGGATCCCCTACTCTGCGGGCGGCGCGAGGCGTCTGGCTCTTCGCGGCGGCGGCGAAGGGAAAGGGAGCGCGGGGGCTGGGTGGAATCGAGGAGTGAGGAAAAAGGGAAGGGGCGGGGGAGAGGGACCAGGGAAGGCGTCGGGGGGAATCTCGCGAGGGTTGGAGTTTTGGCGAGAGTTTGTGGAAGATGGCGCCTGTTGTGACAGGGTAAGTCTGAGGGAATCGGAGCGCTGGGAACCAGGAAAGTTGCGGGCGTCTGGCAGCCCACGGCGGGCAGCGGGTTCGGGGGCCGCGGCGCACTTGGCGTTCGGGGGCCCGCGGGGGCGGTGTCGCGTGCGCCGAGCGCGGCGGCGGCGGCGTGTGGCCGTGCGCTGCCGCTCTGCGCTGCCGTGGCTCGGGCTCCAGCGCGTGAGGGCGGGCGGCGGCGGCGGCGAGGCCGGCGGGTGCGGGCGTGAGTGCGGCCGGGCGCGCGGGGCCCTCGGGCGCCGTGCCTTCCGCGCGCCTCCGGCGGGCCCTGCCTGGGGGCCCCGTGCATCTTTGTTCCTCGCGGCCGTTGTCGCCGCCTCGCCCCGCTAGTGCCCTCGGCCCCGGGCGCTTTGTCTTTCCCCGCTGCCCCCCGCGACTCTCTACCCCCGGCCCTTTGTTTCGCCGCCTTGGGCGCTTTGTCCGACCCGTGGCGTCCCGCATCCCCTCTCCATCTCCTCCCCTCCGCTGTCCTTCCTCCCGTGCCCCTTTGTTGTGCCCCACTCTTGTCGGTAGCCCAGTGACCTGCCACAGCCCGGGCACTAGATTCCTGCCTCAATTGTTCTTCCATTGTCTTTCTCCTGTGGGTCTCCTCTCACCTTTCTCTATGGTCCTGGATCACCCCCCGAGGCTTTGTCTCCCCCATCCACGGGCTTATTCTCTCGGCACCCCCTTCCTCTCCCGTCATCGGTTGATTTATCCACAACCCACGGTGTACGTCTGCTGAACTGTCTCAGCCCCGGGGACTCCATCTGCTGCTTCTAAGTGCACACAGACTCTACGGTTTGTTGTTGTTCTGTGGGTCTGAAAGATGCATGGGATCCTTAGTTTCCTCCTCCGCACCTCTTTTTCTCGGGATTTCTTGTACTCCGCCTATCGCCACCCCTTTCTCTCGGGATTAAAGCGTCTCCAGTTTTCATCGCCGTCTCTTTAGTGCCGTGGGTTGTTTTGCTTGGAAACAGTAGCCCTGGAAAAAGATCTGGTCTCTTGGTGGTTCTTGCGCCCCCGGCCCCCGCCCCCCTCCTGGTTCCTGACGGCGTAGGCCAAGGGCAGCTGTCTGTCGAAGCTTTGCAATCTAGGTTGCCTGAGGATGATTGGAGGGTATCGTAGGACGGTTAGAAGGAGGCTCGAGATGTATATATGTGTTTTTCTGTTAGTGTTTGAGAATAGTTTCAGATATCCACAATGGATATTCATTTGGCGTGTGAGTAGGAGTTGAGTGAATTTCCATGTTAAAAACTTGTGAGTGTTGGGGTGGAGAATTTCAGCATTTTCTAGAAATCTGGATTTAGAATTTATCAGTAACTTCTGCCTCATAAGGAAAAGGAGAGGCATTCCGCTTGGGAATTTTATATAAATGTTTTATTTTTTCTTAATCATTAGATAGGTTACAGTTTTGTGCTTTTTGCTGCTCTGTAGATGCGTGACAACCCTTCTGTCCCATCATTGGGGTTGAAATGAGGACAGCACCGAAGAGTGCAGTTTCTGGTTGATGAATACTGCTTCTAGGATCTTTGTGGAAGATATTAATCAAATGCAGTAAAAAGTATACGTATAATATGTATATTATATATATATGTAATAGCCTGTAGTGAGATTATTTTAAAGACACTTCTAGTGTTAAAGGACCCTTGAAGTGTTTCGAGTTCTTATTGTTTTGGTAATGCTAAAAGCTTGGGGTTGTGTGAATGGGGGTGGGGGGTGTGGTGTGATATATTTTAATGACTTGAGTTATTCTGGTGCTAGGAATAAGAGTTATTATATTTACCAGGATTACTGTGCTGATGTATTCTTCAAGAGTTTGTTTTTTTCTACTGGTTGATCTCTACTTTTAGAAGGTATGTTTCCCATAAAATCATTTGGAGTGTCAGTTCATTTACACACTGAAGTTCCACAATAGTAAAGTGTTGTTGATAGAGGACATACGAGATCTACTCTAACGAGTATTGGAGCATTGGAAAATATTTTTTTTTCTGGCTGTGATTAGAATTAGTAGTTTGTGTTTTAATTAATGGAAAACCATGGTTTCATAATTGATACATAAGTTTTTTGGTGAAAATCTGCAGTCTGGGTCGCACGAGTGGGTTTTACCAATAATCTTATGTCTCCCTTACTTGTTCTTGTACATAATCATTGTTTTGAAGATAAAATCTTGAGCTCACTGGTTCTGTGACTGGGAGCAAAGTGTAAATACTGTGTAATAATGGAAGGTATTTTGCTCTGACTTGTACCTGTAAGAATGATTACACAGACATGATAAAAGCGCTTTTACCATTTGAGTTGCGTTTTTCTTTCCAAACTAAATCGTGTAAGACTTACTTACACGATTGGTGAAATAAAACTGCTTTTAATTAAATTATAACAGCAGCATATTTCGAAATCTGGATGAGTTGTGGCTGGAGAACTTTCATTCTGAGTATTAACTGTTAAAGCTTTTAATTTTATTATCCGTGCATATTGCTGATGGATCTGTGAGTATATTTTCAGAAAACAATAGACTTGTAATATTTTCAAATCTGTACTAATATACACTTGTAGGCATTAGATTTTAAGCAGTTAGGTTTGTTAAAAAGTTACCTGTTGTCCTATACCAACGGATTTCTATCAATTTTATTTTTAAGTGGGTAAGATCAAAATTGGTTTGGTTGAAAGGCCATTCTTGCCAGATGTAATTCATTAAATAACCTTTGGCACCCTTGATGAGTAAGGCATTAGGAAAGAGTTGTTTTGTTTGAAAGTTATTACACATCTCATTCTTCTGTTCATTTTTAGAAATAAGACCCAGGACTTGGCTTTAAAGCATTATTTTGCATTTTGCTTCCTCCTAATACTAAATTTCATGTTATTTCAACTAGGGGCAGTATTTTCTCATGGATTGACTAAAAGTTGTTATTTTTGGCATCTGGCTTTGTGATTATTTCCAAGTTACTCTACTTCCCCTGGGCCAGTTTCCTAACTATGTAGTAAAATGGGAATTATAATAACTTGCCACATCTGCACAAGATTGCTGTGCCTTAAGATTCTCAGAGAGCATCCTTGGATGAAAACTGTGGGGAACGTCTAGGAATTGTTACTGAAATAAGCTAATGTGAAGTAGGTCATATTTTATAGGAAGTCAAATAGGAGGTTTTTAAGTTCTTGGTAAGACACAGTAGCGATAGTGGGATTTTTAAAATCCCAAATATGTATTATAGTATGGGTAATAAAACAGATACCTTTATTCCTGCCCCCCATAAACTTAGAGAGACAAGTAAAACAAATTACAGGGTGATGTGTCGTGTGTGTGTGTGTGTGTGTGTGTGTGTGTGTGTGTTTGTGGTATAAGAGATTGAAGTTCTGTCAAACTCAAATGTAATAACATTATAAAATTATGGGATGCCTTTCCTCTTTTGTTTTCTGCATGTAGCAATATTCTATTTATTTATTTTATTTTATTTTTTGAGACAGAGTCTCACTCTATGGCCAGGCTAGAGTTCAGTGGCACAATCTTAGCTCACTGCAACCTCCACCTCCTGGGTTCAAGCGATCCTCCTGCCTTAGCCTCCTGAGTAGCTGGGATTACCAGCGTGCACCATCACACATGGCTAATTTTGTATTTTTAGTAGATTTGGGGTTTTGCCATGTTGGCCAGGCTGATCTCAAACTCCTGACCTCAAGGGATCTGCCCACCTTGGCCTCCCAAAGTACTGGGATTACAGGGGTGAGCCACCATGCCTGGCCTGCATGTAGTAGTATTTAACAAATGGTAGTACAACATGCTTTCACTGGACTCTAAGCCAAGTCTGTTAATAGCAGTGATTAATTTTAAATATGCCTTATATTTTCTAGTGCTTTGTCATTTGCTCTTAAGAATAATTTCTAATAACCATGACTGTAATTTCAGATTTGACTCTTGGCCTTAGAAAAGTGTTTTGCATTTGAGGAACACTCTGTAGATACTTATTGACTGAATGAAACTTGTTGCTTCTTTGTTCTTTATAGATGATACCATATTCCGTTCGGTTCCCAAAGCCACGATTCCTGATTCCTCTCTCACCAGCCTTTACATTTAATTACTGAGAACTGATCATTTTTTCTTCTGAAAAATCCTTCAATCTGTTTCCCTTATCCTCACTGCCACAGTTCATGCTGTCATTTCTCACCTGGTTTACTGTGACATACTGACAGCCTCTTTCTGCTTCTAGAGTCACCACCTTTATCCAGCTTCCACATGCAGCAGAGCAGTCTTTCTAAAGAGCAAATCTGATCACTGCTTAATCTAAAAACCTTTCAATGGCTCCCCCTAGCAGCGTTCATTAAGAGAGGCAACAGAGTGGAGGGTTATGAGCTCACATTTAGTGTTTAATCTGAAATGGGTTCCAATTCTGTCTCTGGCACTTAAAACCCCTGCCACTTAAAACCCTTGTAACATTGACAAGTTAATCTCTTTATCAATTGCAAGATAATTATTCCTAACTCAGAAAGTTGTTGTGAAGATTAAATGAGATAATGTATGAAAGCATTTAGCAGAATTCCTGGCATGTAGCAAGTGCTCAAAAGATGTTAGCTACTGTGGCACATAGGATCCTCCGTAACTATTTCATTTGTCTCTTCTCCAGCTGAGTTGTTCGCCATTTTCTCTCCATAATCAGTGTTTCAGTCATATTAAAGTATTTTGACATCTCTGCATGAGCCCAGCAGTTTAACGCCTTCTTGTGTATGAAAAGTAATGGTCCTTAGTAGGTTATTTCTCAAGACTAAGGGTGTATTCTAACCAGATCTACCAGACTACATTTGGTGCCTGGCTGTATAAATACTGTATATTTAATACAGCATTAAATGCTGTATATAATTCTCTTGGAAGCATGATACTAAGCTGTAATTATCACACCCAAATATTGTTACTTGGTGGCAGGTATCATTTATATTCTTATAGTTAGAAGATCATCTATCACATGATAGAGACTCAGCAAAAAGAATTTTTGAACATAGTACTCAGTGCTTTGAAATCTTGATGCAACTTGGTTCATGTGGCACAATTTTATAATTGTGTGTGCACTTGTGTGTATACAGTATATGTGTGTCTAATTCATATATATGTATAATTTATATATAGGTATTTGACTTTGGTCCTGTAAGGAGTAATTGCTGAAGTACCCAGAGGAATTGATATTTTCAGCCACAAGCAGTCTCATAGTCCCTGAGAACATTATAGTAGGGCTCTTAGGCAAAAGTTTTTTTTTTTTTATTGTTAGAAAACACTACAATATATTTGTACAAAACTGACAAGTTTAAATTTCACTTTTGTTTTTTATATGATTGGCTGTCAGTGTTTATCAAAAGATTCCATTATTTTTAACTGTTTTCAGTACTAGATGGCTAGGGATGTATGTTAGATTAAACTGTAGAACACTGTAGACTGCTTTTTGGGGAATCCATGCCATAGAACCAAATAATAAGTTGATAATCTACATGGAGACTCAGGTCTCATGGACATATTACTTACAGATAATTTCTTTAAGCTTCAGGTTCTACCTCTATAAAATAGGGGATGATAATTATATTTTATCTGTCAGGCACATTGTGACTGTCAAGTAAGGTAAATTTTGTGAAATAAGGTCAAATGAAACAGTGTATGTGTAAGTGACTTATAAACAGTAAAGCATTCTATACAAATATTTTAATTACTATAAGAATCAGTTTCCTCTGGTAACCTTTCATCTTGAGCAGGGCTCAAGATGGACTTTTTATACTGCAAGCTGTGGTTTTGTGGGTCGTGTTTTAGGAAGACAGCAATGTATTTGGTGCAGAGGACCGCAACCCTTGAAATACGTGCTTTGGCATTTCAAGCAGACATATTTGTTAAATTACTGCTTGACCACGAATGTTGTCATTGAGTCACCCCCAGCTTTTTGGGGTCTACTTCTTACTGCTCTCTTCTCTGCTTGGGCAGCTGTAACAATGTAGGAATGTTGAATGTCTAGCTGCTACTATCTCTCAGACACTTATACTGCCCACAGTTCTGTATGCCTCTTAGGCCTGGCACAACATCATGGTGTTGCTTATGGCTCATTAGACCTGCTGCTTAAGGGAATTAAATGATATCCTAACGGTCTAAAAAGGGTAATGTATTTCCTGAACATGTCATATTTACTGTAAGAGGTTTGGGAAGGCGTCACTGGCACTGTAAGTGGTAGTAATTACCTATCTGTATAGATATTTATGTAATTTTGTTGTGTTGAGACAATGCATAATGGTAAGTTTGAGAGCTTTTCAGTCATATTGGTGAAGTTTATGGCAATCTTGGGAATGTTTATACTATTTTAAGTTTACAAAAAATAAAATTTAGAAAACACATTTTTTTTAGGCATTCTGAGTTGCAAAAGCCTTGCAATGAAAGCTGCATCTATTTGATGTGAAGCAGAATACACTAGAAAATCAAGTTGACCCTGGAGGTTGTTTTTTTTTTTTTGTATTCAGTAGTCTTAGCCTAAGAGCCAATGATTATCTGTGCATTGTTAATGAGATGATAATCAGAGTTGTAAGTGAGTAAGAATAGTTTCTCATAAAAAGTTTACATAACAAGAGAAAAAATATTTAATGTTGGGCCCAGTAGCTCAGGCCTGTAATCCCAGTGCTTTGGGAGGCTGAGGCGGGAGAATCGCCTGAGCCCAGGAGTTTGAGGCTGCAACGAATGGTGATCATGCCACTGCACTCCAGCCTGGGTGACAGAAAGACCCTGTCTCAAAAAAAGAAAAGTTTTTCACTCTATAAAACTTTTTTATAAGTATGATAAAGATTGTGTTATAGAAGTACAGTATTGCTTTATGAAATATAAATGTAATATAGATTTTTTTTAATAATGTGAACAGTTTATTATGGACATAGTTTAATTTCCTCCAGTACAAACTAGCTTTAGACTGTTTTGCATAAATAGAACAAAGGTATATGTTCCCTTTTGGAAAACTGCAGATCTGCTAAGATTGTGCCAGATTTTGCCAGCATATTTTTTCACATCTTTTTTTTTTTAATTTGAGTGATAAAATTTTTCATGCAAAAAATTACCTAGTTCTGTACAAAGCTCCTAATCCATACACCATTTGGAGTAAGCAGAAACATTGGGGTCCTAAGACGTGTAGGAAGGGTGTTAAGGAAAATATTAATAGTATAACCATGCTTTAGTGGCTCTCTTTTTCATATTGTTTTAATAACAATATATTTATTAAATAAGCAGTTGAACACATATTAGGTATAAGACACTCTTTGTGCTGGTCCTATAAAGATGGCTAAGAAATGGTTTGGTGAAGTTCATGACTTGGTAGAGTGTACACAGGTAATTATTGTGTAAGGGAGATTATGATAAGTGCTGTAACAGATATTTAGTGTTGGTGGGAACACAGATGTAAATGATTATCTTTAGTTGGAGGGGAGTTCATAGAAAAGGTGAGAGTTGATAGGGAGTGATGGGAAATTAAGCTGGAAAAGTGATTGGGAGCCTCTTGGAAGACCTTGAATGCTAATCTGATTATTTGGTTTTTTGGCTGGTTGGTGTTTTTTAGAGACAGTCTCATCGCTCTGTTGCTCACCCTGGAATACAGTGGCACAGTCGTACTTCACTGCAGCCTCAACCTCCTGGGCTCAAGGGATCCTCTTGCCTCACCCTCCCCAGTTGCTAGGACTATAGGTGTGTGCCACCAAACCCAGGTGTGCACCAGCAACCCTAGCTAATTTAAAACATTTTTTTTGTAGAGACAGCCTTGCTATGTTTTCCAGGCTGGTCCGGAACTCCCGGGCTCAAGTGATCCTTCTGCCTTGGTCTCCCAATGTGGTGAGATTACGGATGGCCTAAGATTTGAATATTAATCAGGGATGCAGAGGACAACGGTAAGGTATTGAGGTTTTTTTGTTTGTTTGTTTGTTTGTTTTGATGGAGTTTTGCTCTGTTGCCTAGGCTGGAGTGCAATGGCGCGATTTTGGCTCACCGCCACATCTGCCTCTTGGGTTCAAGTGATTCTCCTGCTTCAGCCTTCCGAGTAGTTGGGGTTACAGGCATGCGCCACCACGTTCGGCTAATTTTGTATTTTCAGTAGAGATGGGGTTTCTCCATGTTGGTCAGGCTGGTCTCAAACTCCTGACCTCAGGTGATCCACCCGCCTCAGACTCCCAAAGTGCTAGGATTACAGGCGTGAGCCACCGTTCCTGGCGGCATTGAAGGTTTTAAGATGATGTAAGGCTGGATGTAAGCATTGTAAAATAGATTGGAATTGGTGGACAGCATAAGAGAAATATAATCAAAATCTGATTTTGGTGGTGGGCCTAGGAATGAATAGGCCAAGAAGCCCTTTTTGAAGCAGGGTGATATAGGGAACTTCGGAATAATTGTACTGTAAGTCACTAAAATAAGTTTGTGGCTATGAGCATTTCACTTAAGCTAGGTCTTTTCCTTTGTCTAAAAAATGGAAGAAAATAATACTTCATGGTATTGATGTGAGGATTAATAAGATAAGAGATAGAAAATGCCTAGCTTAGTTCTGGTAATAGTAGGTGCTCAATAAATAGATTCTCCTTACCCCTTTTCTGAAGTGTAGAATTTAAAGGATAAGATGGGAGTGGGGTACACCCCCTTCAGAAGGGAGGGTAGGAAAAAACCTGAAGTTAAAACCTGGGTGATAAAATAATCCGAAAAGGAAACGTTCTGAGTAAGGTGAACAGATTTAAGAGAACCTTCTTAACAAAGTGTTGTGCTTATTGTAGGTCTTTAATAAATGCTGGATGCTTATTTTTGCATATTTCTGTTACACTTAGTAACATGGTTCTGCAATTATATAAATTTATCTGTAATTGATTGTCTAATCTGTCAGTGAGCTTCATAAGAAAAGGAGCAATTATTTTACTTACCTTGCACAATTGTGGAGCACCTACCATCTGCCAGAATGTTATTTGCTGGATGAATATGGCTTGAGCAGATTTGGTAATATATAACACTTGCCACTAGGTGGCTCTTAGTCTAAGTGATAAAGCTGACATTCAGCGTAGATAGGTTTTTCTACCTAGAAACCCACGTAGAAACTGACCCCCTGGATTATATTCACTTTTTTTGCCTTTTCTGTACCTATATTTTTTGAAGTGGAATATGAAACACATATCATATAGAAAACTCATTTAGACTGTTGAAAATTAGAAAAGTGTAATGCCTTTAGAATATGTCCTGTAGAAGAAGCAGAATGGAAGCACAATGAAATTCACAAGTGAACAAAGCACATTTCCCCATCTCTCAATGAGCTTAAAGTGAAGCATGATGGTTTGGTTTTAGGCATTGTTTTTTTTGTTGTTATGACTGTGTAAATTGCTTTAAAGGAAGATATTGTGAGGATTTGTTTCTCAGAGGATTTGATAAACGATGATGAAGTGTGGTGTGTACTGATGCTGGGCTATGATTCTCTGTGCTCTTATTCATATTGTACTCTCCCTGTTGAGTAACATACCATCGAATGGTAAGTTACATAACATAGGTAACTACATCCTGTGTGTGATGTGTGATATGTATTGTTAAATCCATTAGATTCAGGAAATTTTAGAGCCGGAGAAGACCTTACTAATCATATATTCTAAAAGTACCCACTCATTTACACAGAGAGGTTAGATAATGACTGAGACACATTCAGTGACTGAGCTAGTTCCTGGTTTGTTTTATGGGGGAGGGGAAGGCCTATGTTAGTCTTTTTTTTTTGAAACAGGGTTTGCTGTCACCTAGGCTAGAATGCAGTGGTGCTATCATGGCTCACTGCAGCATCAATCTCCCGGGCTCGTAATCTTCCCACTTGAGCTTCCTGAGTAGTTGGGACTAGGTGCACACCACCATGCCTAGCTGGGTTTTGTAGAGATAGGGTTTTGCCATGTTGCCCAGGCTGATCTTAAACTTCTGGGCTCAAGGGATCTGCCGGCCTCAGCCTCCCAAAGTGCTGGGATTACAAGTGTGAACCACTGTACCCAATGTTTTTTTTTTTTTTCTCCATCCTTTCTATTTATCTCACTCAGCCGCCTTTAAATGTTACATGCATTTTTTAAAAATAGCCCTTTTCCTCATATGTGCAGACTTAGAGTAAGACTGCAAATCCCTCAGCTCCCAAGCCTTGATGGGTAGAGTGTGGCGGCTGGTGTTGCTTCATTAAATGGTCAGCTTGGAGCCTGCCTGCTCTTTCCTCGTTTGCTGTGTTCCTGTTTTGGTGCTGCTTGTGATCTTTATCTTGTATTTCTAACTGACCAGGTGGCCTCTTCAGGAACATAGTTGTCCTCCTCACTGCACACCTTCTTATCCACTCTGCTTCAGTTGCTCCTACTCGAAAACTGGCTGGATGCAGTTACCCCTGGCTTACTCCAGTCTCTACCTCTTTTCTCTCTAGCTTCTTGGTTATGCCACCTGCAATAAATTGCAGCTGGCTGTTTCCACAGCCTCTGGAAAGGAAGATGGAAGGACAGAGGAGAGTGAAAAGAAAGAAGGCTGTCATACAGGGAAGAGAGGCGACAACTTGAAATTTTATACTGAAAGATGATCTGGTTTATGAACATGATGATGATGTGTGTAGTGAATTTTTTCTAGTGTATATGCCAAGGCAATATTATTCTCTTGACTATGGGATTCATTAAGTCTGTTGTATCTGTCATCCATGCTTATCCACATGTCAAGGACGTGAATTAATTTCAGCATTCCAAAGATAGTGATAGTATATGGTAATTTACTTACAGCTTATAATAATGAGTGTCATTATTTGATTAAATGGATATTACTGAATTAATGGGAGTTGCCATGTCACTATTGTAATGTTAAAAAAAAAAAAGACCTTTCAGAGGTTATTTCATAATTATTGGTAAGTAAGCCATTCTTTGTCCTGGCCTTCCTCCCATGTATTCAATGTGATATGTACACTTTGCACACAGGATTTACTGACATGTCATTTACTTAAACTTACAGTTTCTTAGGTACCCTAACTCCTGGAAATTGTCAGTTGCTTAAATAATTAAATACAAATAAATCAACTGTCCACCTAAGCTACCATATACATTTTTGTTTAAATTCTAATGTAATTTAAAAGGCATTTATTTAATTTTAGCTTGTTTTCATAGTTATTTCAGGGAAATGACCATCTTGGTATGGAAATTTTTCTTAGGAATTAATTGATTTCACATCTGTATAAAATAATCATCTTGATTATTTTTCTTGTTGGAAAAGTAATGTTTGTTATAAGAAATTCAAAAGTTAATTTATTTACCTCTTGAGACAGGATCTCGCTTTGCTACCCAGACTGGAGTGCAGTGGTGCCATCATATCCCACTGAAGCCTGAAACTCCTGGGCTCAATCCTTTCATGTCAGTCTCCCAGGTAGCTAGGGCTACAGACACTCGCCACAACTCTTGGCTAATTTTTGTATTTTTTGTAGAGACGGAGTCTCTCGCTGTGATGCCCAGGCTGGTTTCAAACTGCTGGTCTCTGGTGATCCTCCCACTTTGGCCTCTCAAAGCACTGGATTACCAGCGTGAGCCACCATGCCTGGCCTCAAAAGTTACTTAAGTATATTATGTAAAGTGAGCCACTGTAGTCTTATACCGGGAAATAATCACTGTTAACAATTGGGAGTACCTTTGACCCTTGAACAACACAGATTTGAACTGAGTGGGTCCACTTATATGTGGATTTTTTTCTCCAAACTTGGATGGAAAATACAGTATTCATGGGATGCAAGAATAGTGTATACGGAGAGCTGACTGCTGGTCTTGAGTATGTGTGGATTTTGATGTATGGGAGGATCCTGCAAGCAATCGCCTGTAGATACCAAGGAACAACGATATATTTCTTAATTTAAAGAAATGGAAATGCTGACATTCTATTTTATTTTAAAAATTTCAATCGTTTTGCAACATAATATAAAGGGACCAGGGAGCTAACACTTTGTTGAATATCTACTCAGTCCTCAACTACAATGTGAGGGAAGTGGTATCTCCATCTATTAGATTACTTTAAATGAATTTCCAGGAAAAAACTTATTTTTAAAGTTACACTTGATTAGACTAGTCTTTGGGCTCAAAGTTTCTCTGAAGTAGCATAATGTATCTTTAGGTAAAAATTTTGTATTTCATTTTTAAAAAGTTTTTTAAATTAAAAAAATTTTTTTTTTGAAATGGGTGTCTCACTCTGTTACCCAGGCAGACTTTGAAATTTTGGGCTCAAGCATTCTTCCTGCCTCATCCTCCTGAGTACCTGAGATTACAGGCGTGCATCGTTGTGCCTGGCTTAATTTTATCTATTTCTTGGGATAGGATCTTACTCTGTCACCCAGACTGGAATACATTGGCAAAATCACGGCTCACTGCAGCCTCAACCTCCCAGGCTCAAGTGATCCTCCTGCCTCAGCCTGCCAAGTAGCTGGGACTACAGGCTTGCACCACCATGCCTGCCTAATTTTTATTTTTATTGTAGAGACAGGGTCTCGAACACCTGGGCTCAAGCGATCCTTCTGCCTTGGCCTCCCGAAGTGCTGGAATTATAGTTGTGAGCCGCTGTACGTGGCTCGGACATAATTTTTAAAGTAATTTTGTCAAGGCATCCCTGGGATGTTGTTCTATCAGTTAATCCAACTTTTCTGCCTTTCTTTTTTTTTTTTTTGGTGGAGTCTCGCTGCGTCGCCCAGGCTGGAGCACAGTGATGCTATCCTGGCTCACTGCAACCTCTGCCTCCAGGTTCAAGCAGTTCTTCTGCTTCAGCCTCCCGAGTAGTTGGGATTATAGGCGCCCACCAAAATGCCCAGCTAATTTTTGTATTTTTAGTAGAGATGGAGTTTCACCTTGTTGGCCAGGTTGGTTTCAAACTCCTGACCTCAAGTTGGTCTGCCCGCCTTGGCCTCCCAAGGTGCTGGGATTACAGGAGTGAGGCACCATGCCTGGCCTAACTTTTCTGCTTTGTATTTTCTTTTTTCTTTTTTCTAATATTCTTTTTTTGCCTACAGACCAATTTTTAGGTTTTTAAATTCTGTATATATCCTGTGTGGCCTTGGGCAAGTTACTTAATTGCATTGCAACTTAAGTTTCCCGTTTTGTACAAAGGAGAGCGTACATCAGAGTTCTTCTGAGGATCAAATGTGTGTATGCAAAGGGGCTGCAAGACTAGGTCTGGTCTATAAGAATTGCTTAACGTCCATTTCCTTTCTTTTTTTTTTGAACATAAACTCAAGATTTTATTGTCTTCATAATAAAAGATAACACTTAGAACTGGATCACTTGGCCCTTTCTCTTCTTATCTCCTCCCAGTTCAAAATGCTTGCATCTTTTAACAGCCAGCATTCTCTTAGATGTGCAGTTGGGCTCAACGCACTCAAGCCTTAGCACAATCTTCTTTGTAGTTTTAGCCTTTTTCCGGAAAATTGGCTTAGTTTGCCCACCATAGCCACTCTGCTTCCTGTCATAACGCTGCTTTCCCTGGGCATACAGAGAATCCTTGCCCTTCTTGTACTGTGTCACTTTATGGGGTTGGTGCTTGCCACACTTCTTACAGAAAGTCTGGCAGGTTTTAGGGACGTTAACCATGTTTGCGTGAGCGCTGTCGGCACGGAAAGCCATTTCCTTTCTTAACTCTCACTCAAGCTACTGCCATGTCTTTTTTTCATCTCTCAGCTTGGTCTTGTTTTTATTTTCCCTTATGCTTACATGTTAAAATCTGATTTTCACCCCAGGCCATCAGTAAATAACCTCCTTTTACCAGATCCCCAAACCTCATTTCAGTCATCAGCCTATTTCATTTTTCTGCATCCTGTGTTTTGTTTTGTTATGTTATGTCTTTATTCTTGACTAACAAGCTACTATCTCCACTTCTTGATTATTCCATCTGCTCTTTGCTATTTCTCTTCCAGTCTTAAGTATTGTGATTTGCAGTTTTTGTCTTCCTCTTGCTGTATTCTTTGACTTTATGTCTGTGTCATTAGTGCGGATGTTTAAATCTACATTTTAAAAATTCCTACTGTTTGTTCTGCAGGCTCATTAAACTTGGCTTTTCCAAAACAACTTGTTCTTTTTACCACCTGTATCTGTGATACCATTCTATAAAATAGACTTGATACCTGTTATAGTGCTGTTGTCCATCTGGCTGCCACAGGTAAACATTAACTTCAGTAACTTCCTTATTTCCTCCCACTATCAGTTTTTCTTACTTTCTTCTTCTTATTATTATTGTTTTTGAGACGAAGTCTTGCTCTGTCACCCAAGCTGGAGTGCAGTGGCGTGATCTCGGCTCACTGGAACCTCTGCCTCCCAGGTTCAAGTGATTCTCCTGCCTCAGCCTCCTGAGTAGCTGGGACTACAGGCGTGCACCACCACGCCCGGCTAATTTTTTGTATTTTAGTAGAGACAGGATTTCACCGTGTTGGCCAGGATGGTCTCGATCTCCTGACCTCGTGATCCACCTGCCTCAACCTCCCAAAAGTGCTGGGATTACAGGCGTGAGCCACCGTGCCCGGCCTGCATCCATTATTTCTTATCAGATATTCTGCGTTCTCTTCTTTTTGCTCACTGTCATTGCCTTACTCTCCAGGCTGCTTCATCTCATAGTTAGACTATTGTCACAGCCATGTCAACTTCCCCAGCCCACATATGCTTACTTCTTTTTTTGAGACGGAGTCTGGCTCTGTCTCCTAGGCTGGAGTGCAGTGGCACGATCTCGGCTCACTGCAACCTGCACCTCCCGGGTTTTACGCCATTCTCCTGCCTCAGCCTCCTGAGTAGCTGGGACTACAGGCATGCACCACCTACGCCCGGCTAATTTTTTTTGTATTTTTAGTAGAGATGGGGTTTCACCGTGTTAGCCAGGATGGTCTCGAACTCCTGACCTTGTGATCTGCCCGCCTCGGCCTCCCAAAGTGCTGGAATTACAGGCGTGAGCCACCACGCCCGGCAATGCTTGCTTCTTTAGTCTGTAGTTTTGGTGTTTGTTCTGCATGTGAGTATTTGGGGGTTTGTAGGGGGACCTGGTCACCTAATTTTGTTGTAAATGGTGCCCACGGATTTTGATTTTGCTATCTTAGTTACAGCTGTTTTATGTGGGAGAGATTGGAAAGCTACGCTCATGCCAATGTTACCCTAAAATCCTGTCTAAATATCATCAAATACATATTAATCGTAGGCTAAATCCATGCAAAGTGAATAAGGCAGTTCGCTAGATCCCAGCTCCCAGAGATATGCATGCATGGTTTACAGTGGGGTAAATTTCCTTCCAAACTCTACTTCTTTTCTTGATATGCTCATGTCTGTTTCTTGCATTGAGAAAGGAAGAGTTATGGTTACTATTTCTACGAAAGATTATTTAGAGATCTGGACACTGTGGCTTGTAATCCCAGCCATCCCAGAGGTTGAAGTGGAAGGATTGCTGGATGGCAGATTTGGAGGCTGAGGAAGGATAGCTGGAGGTTAGGAGTTGGAGACCAGTCTGGGCAACATAGGAAGACCCCATCTCTTAAAACAAAACAGAACAAAACAAGTGTTGCGTGTGTCTGTATTCCTACCTACTTGGGAGGCTGAGGCTGGAGGATCACTTAAGCCCAGGAGATTGAGATTGCAGTGAACTATGATTAAACCACTGCACTCTAGCGTGGGTGGTAGAGCAAGACCTTGTTTCTTTACCAAAAAAAAAAAAAAAAAAAAAAAAACAAATTCTTTAGAAATTTAAGTAAGCTTTTGATGTTTTCACGTACATTGAAGGATATGGGTAGGTTTTTCTCTTTAAAACACTATATATGTAGTTTTTTTCTCCTGATAACAAAAATAACAAAATATAAAAAGGAAAAAAAATATAATTCTACCAAAACACATTAACATTTTAAGGTATATTTATCCTTTCAAAGTTAAAAATAACTTTTACCACCTCCCTAAATTATAAATATATTGTAAAAAAGCCTAAATGGTAGTATAGTGCTTCCTTGCTTCTGCCCCAGATGGTCTTTGTTTAGCGTTTTTTGTTTGTTTGTTTGTTTTTTGAGACTGAGTCTCGCTCTGTCGCCCATGTGCGATCTCTGCTCACTGCATCCTCCGTCTCCTGGGTTCAAGCGATTCTCCCGCCTCAGCCTCCTGGGTAGCTGGGATTACAGGTGCCAGCCACCATGCCCAGCTAATTTTTTTTTTTTTTTTTTAATAAAGACGGGGTTTCACCCTGTTGGCCAGGGTGGTCTTGAACTCCTGACTTCAGGTCATCCTCCCGCCTCGGCCTCCCAAAGTGCTGGGATTACAGACGTGAGCCACCACACCCAGCCTGTTTAGTGTTTGATGCTTAGCATTTTTTAGATGGCTATTGAATGCATGTAAATGCGTACATAATCTTTTTTAATCTTGTTCTTCCATCTGTCCTTCTGTTGGTCCTCCTTTCCTCTACATAAATTGAACTATACCAATTCAGCAGCATATTGTTCTTCTTCTTGCTTGGGTGGTTAAACAGTATCTCTTGTAGCTCTGGCTATCCATGGGTGTGGCTCCCCATGCTTACTGGTTACTTTGAGGTTGTTTCCAACTTTTTATTTTTTTACATTGCTGCCACAAACATATCTGTGCATGTGTGAAGGTAACCAATATCTTGATACCTTTAAGTGGAATCACTGTTTTTTCTATGAGGTTATTGGCCATTTGTATTTTCCTTGTGAAATATATACTTATAATTCTTTATCCTTTTTTTTTTGAAGGACAGGGTCTCACTCTGTCACCCAGGCTGGAGTGCAGTGTTACAGTCATAGCTCACTGCAGCTTCAACTTCATGGGCTCAGGCAATCCTCCTGCTTCACCCTCTGCAGTAGCTGAGATCACAAGCATGTGCCACCACACTTGGCTAATTTTTAAGTTTTTGATAGAGACAGCAACTCACCACATTGCCCAGGCTATCTATTCATTTATGTCTTTTCTCATTTTGTATATAAGCACTTTTATTTTCTACATATTACTTTTGTCAATTCTATGGTTTTTCCCCTAGTTTTTCATTTGTCATTCATTTTTATTTATTTTTTGTCATACAAGAGTTAAAATTTTTAGGTAGTCAGATTTATAGTTTTTCCTTTGGCTTTATGTTTTTTTTTTTTTTTTTCTTTTCTTCCTCACCCTAACATTATGGAAACATTCTTATAAGTATTTTTCCTCTTTTTTTTCTATTTTTTTTTTTTTTTGAGTTGGAGTCTCGCCCTATTGGCAGGCTGGAGTGCAGTGGCGTGATCTCGGCTCACCGCAACCTCCACCTCCTGGATTCAAGCAATTCTCCTGCCTCAGCCTCCCGAGTAGCTGGGACTACAGGTGCGCGCCACCATGCCCAGCTAATTTTTGTATTTTTAGTAGAGACAGGCCTTCACCATGTTGGCCAGGATGGTCTCAATCTCTTGACCTCGTGATCTGTCCGCCTTGGCCTCCCAAAGTGCTGGGATTACGGGCGTGAGCCACTGTGCCCAGCCTCTTATATGTATTTTTCTTCTATGTGCTCTTTTATAGTTTAAAAATCGATGTATCTCTTTAACTCTTCTGGAAGTTTGGCTTTTTTGTTTGTTTTGGTGTGTGTTACATAATGTAGGCTCTAACTTTTTTTTTTTGAGATGGAATGTCACTCTGCCTCCCAAGCTGGAGTGCAGTGGCACAATCTTGGCTCCCTGCAACCTCTGCCTCCCAGGTTTAAACAGTTCTCTGCCTCAGCCTCCCGAGTAGCTGGGATTACAGGTGCCTGCCACCATGCCCAGCTAATTTTTGTATTTTTAGTAGAGATGGGGTTTCACCATCTTGGCCAGGCTGGTCTTGAACTCCTGACCTCGTGATCCACCTGCCTGGGCCTCCCAAAGTGCTGGGATTACAGATGTGAGGCCTGGCAAAGTTGTGTGTGTGTGTGTGTGTGTGTGTGTGTGTGTGTGTGTGTGTGTTTGGAGACAGGATCTCACTCTATCTCGATCTCAGCTCACTGCAGTCTCAACCTCCTGAGTAGTTGGAACTACAGCTGTGCGCCACTATGCCTGGCTAATTTTTTGTATTTTTTTTTTAGAGACGGGGTTTTGCCATGTTGCCCAGGCTGATCTGGACCTCCTGGTCTCAAGCCATCTGCCCACCTTGGCCTCCCAAAATGCTGGGATTACAGATGTGAGCCACTGTGCCAGCCTTATATTATATTTTCATATTGTGTGTTTCAAATATAATTATATTGTGTGTTTCAAATATAATCTGTTACTTAAATGTGGTGTTTAGTACCCAGGAGGTCTCTAGTTGCGTTCAGACCTTGCCATAGTTTGGTGAAGGAGGTAGTATTATCTTGTTTTACAGAAACTTAACCTAAGTTTACCTGCTAGTTGGTAGGAGAATTGGAATTCAAACCCATATCTCCAGATTTCAATTTCATTGTAACAGGCCGGAGCTCATGCCTGTAATCCCAGCACTTTGGGAGGCCAAGGCGAGCTGATCAGTTGAGGTCAGGAATTCGAGACTAGCCTGGCCGACATGGTGAAACCACATCTCTACTAAAAACAGAAAAATTAGCTAGGTGTGGTAGGGGCCGCCTGTAATCCCAGTTACTCGGGAGGCTGAGGCAGGAGAATCACTTGAACCTGGGAGGCAGACGTTGCAGTGAGCTGAAATTGTGCCACTGCACTCCAGCCTGGGTGACAAAGTTAGGCTCTCTCTCAAAAAACAAGGGAACAAAAAAAAGCTTTGTAACATAACAGTGTGTAAAAGTAACACTCCAAATCAGTGAGAAAAAGAGCATTCAAAAAGTTACATTAGAATGCTTCTGGTTAGGCAGTGGCTCATGCCTGTAATCCCAGTACTTTGGGAGGCCAAGGTGGGTGGATCACCTGAGGTCAGGAGTTGAAGGCCAGCCTGGCCAACATGGTGAAACTCTGTGTCTACAAAAATAAAAAAATTAGCCGGGCATGATGGCAGTGGCCTGTAATACCAGCTACTCGGGAGGCTCAGGCAGGAGAATTGCTTGAACCCGGGATGCAAAGGTTGCAGTGAGCCGAGACCACGCCATTGCGCTCTAGCCTGGGTGACAGAGCAAGACTCTGTCTAAAAAAATAAAAGAACATTTCATTAATTCATTCAGCAAATACCTATTGAGTACATACTACTTACCAAGTACTATATGCTAGTAGTAAAGACAAAATTTTTAAAGTAATTAACATTATGTTAGAAGATGATGCATGCAACTGAGAAAAATAAAACAGGGAAAGAGTATAAAAGGTGGAATATAAAGCAGGTAAAATGGTCAAGGAAGGCCTCACAGAGGTGATATCTGAGAAAGATGTGGAGGGAGGAAGAGATTCCTGTGGGTATGTGGGAGAACAGCATTCCACACAAAAGGAATAGCACCTGCCAGGATGGAGCAGAGTAGTAAGAGGAAGAACAGTAAGAGCTGAAGTCAAGGATAAAACGGTGGTCCAAAGTGTACAAGGTTTTAGACAAAGAGGAACTTAGTTTTTATTTTGAGATGGGTAGCTACTGCAGGATCTTGAGAAGGATCTCTCAGGCAACTTTACTAAGAACAAGAGCAGAGCTGAAGAAAAGTTAAGACGATCCTGCAACAATTTAAGGTAGAGATAATGCTGATAGTAAGAAATGCAGCATATCGGGGCCGGGCGGGGTAGCTCACACCTGTAATCCCAGCACTTTGGGAGGCCGAGGTGGGTGGATAATGTGGTCAGAGGACTGAGACCATCTTGGCCAACATGGTGAAACCCCGTCTCTACTAAAAATATAATAAATTAGCTGGGCTTGGTGGCGGGCGCCTGTAATCCCAGCTACTCGGGGGGCTGAGGCAGGAGAATCGCTTGAACCTAGGAAGCGGAGGTTGCAGTGAGCTGAGATTGCGCCACTGCACTCCAGCCTGGCAACAGAGTGAGACTCTGTCTCAAAAAAAAAAAAAAAAAAAAAGAAAGAAAGAAAGAAAGAAAGAAATGTGGCATGTGAAAGCCTTGAAAAAATAGTGTCATAAAGGAAAAAAATCATTTTAGATGTGCTAGTTTGAAATGTTTTTTAGACACCCAAGAGGAAATGTCTTTTGAGACAGCTGGATATAAAGTCTGGAGTTTAGAAAAAGAGGTCAAGGCTGGGAATAAAAATTTGGGCATCATCAACATATTAATAGTAGTTAAAGCCATAATCATCAAGATCTGTGTTGGTGGCAACGTAATGCTAAAACCCAGGGGCTACATTCTGGACACTCCAAAGTTTAAATGTGGTGAAATGAGAAAACACTACAAAGGAGACTGAGAAAGAGGTGCCAGTGAGGTAGGAAGAAAAACAGGAATGTAGTATCCTAGAAGTCAAATAAAGAAAATGTCTCAACAAGGGAGTGATCCAAGATGTCAAATGCTGCTAATCAGGTAAGTCAAGTCAGATAACATGTGGTAAAAGACAACTGACCACTGGCTGGCTGCGGTGGCTCAGGCCTGTAATCCCAGCACTTTGGGAGGCTGAGGCAGGCAGATCACTTGAGGTCAGGAGTTCAAGACCAGCCTCTCAACATAGTGAAACGCTGTGTCTACTAAAAATACAAAAATTAGCTGGGCGTGGTGCTATGCTCCTGTAATCCGAGCTACATGAGAGGCTGAGACAAGAATCACTTGTACCTGGAGGTGGAGGTTGCAGTGAGCCGAGATTGCACCACCGCACTCCAGCCTGGGTGACAGAGCGAGACCCGGTCTTGAAAAACAAAACGAAAACAAAACCAAACAAAACTGACCACTACATTTAGCTGCATGGAGGGAACTGGTAAGTTTTGTTGAAGTGGAGACAAAAACCTAAATGGAGTGGGAGAGAAATTGGAGACAGAAAGAACGCTTCAGAGGTCTGTTGTAAAAGGATGCAAAGAAACAGGGAACTAGAAGGGATTGTGGGTTCCAAGGGAGAAATACCCGCATGTTTCCATGTTGTCAATAATGTTTCAGTAGAAAGGTAAAAATTGAGACGAGAGAAGAAAGGGTAGCTGGCTAGTCCAACATCCTAGAATAGCCAAGAAGGGATGGGACATAGTGCAAAACTGGGCTGCCCGAAGCAGAGTTCTCACAGTGGCTTGTAAAATTCAGCAGGCGTCAGAGTCACCTGGAGGGCTTGCTGAAGCACAGATGGTTGGACCCCCTCTCCAGAGTTTCTGACACAAAAGGTCTGCAGTGGAACTCCAGAGAATTTGCGTTTCTAGCAAGTTCCCGGATGATTCTATTGCTGCTGGTCCAGAAACCTCATTTTGAGAACCACTGCTCTGTATCAAACAGAGGGAAGACAGAAAAGATGAGTATATACATTAGTACAAATGCTGAACACCTGGGTTATCCAAAAAAAAAAAAAAAAAGGAATGTGGTGTTTAGTAGCCAGGAGGTCTCTAGTTGCATTAGACCTTGCCATAATTTGGTGAGGGAGGTAGTATTATCTTGTTTTACAGAAACTTAACCAAGTTTACCTGCTAGTTGGTGGGAGAATTGGAATTCAAACCCGTATCTCCAGATTTCAGTTCCATTGCCACTTTGTGGTATGAACATCTGCTAGCGATAATGTAATTTAGTATGTGGTGATCCTACTAGCATTGCCCCTCCTCCTTCCTTTCTCCCATGCGTGGTTAACTTACTCATCTGACAACACATGATTGAGTGTGCTCATTAACCAGACAAGCCTCTCAGTCCAGGCAGATTATAGATCTGAGGCAGGAGAGTAAAGTTGAACAGGGAATAGGTTTATGTGGAATTTTTTTTGTCTCCCTGTTTCACTATACAATTTTGGAAGAAGAGTTTGTGCAAAAAACACAGATTGCTAGTCATGAAACACATTCTGTTCACCATTAGTTAATTTGGGTAGTATCTCTGCTTCACTTTTCTTCAGTGTAATGATATCTCTGACATGCTAGGGAGCTTAGGAAAATGGTTCTAGCATTATACAAATGACAGGTATTGCTATTAACAATGACTCAAGATTCTCATGTTTTTCGGTATTCTGCGTGTCATCCATTCTTTCTTTTATACTGGAGTACTTTTATTTTATGTAAAACTGTTGTATAAATGTCATTTTGAAGTCTCTGCTGTCAAATTGTGTTGTTTTTCTAAGACAGCAGCTGTGGATGTGGCTTAAAAACTGATGAGTATCTACAATGATGAGCCTTTATGGAGCAATGAAAGGCTGCTTATAAATTGTAGCCACACTTGCAATGAATTCTGTGTTTGTTATTGTGAATCCCTAAGGGTGACTGTTTTTTCAGCAGGGCGAGTTAGGACGGCACAAACTGAGAGTTTCTATTCTGGTAATCTTTACTTCTTATGACTTTAAGGAATTTAGAATATTTTTGTTTGACTACTGTAATGAATCTCTAACTATATTATTTGGATATGTGGGAAGGTAAATTGTAAGATGTGTTATAGACATGGTTTCTGCCATCAAATATTTTTGCTCACAGTAACTACTGTGTATAATAGCATTTATAAATGATGCTTTACCTCTAGTTACTGTCTAAAGATATAAATATTGGGTTATTTGAAGCTACATATTTCCAGCTTATACATATGAATAGTTTAAGGCATAGTGTATGTACCCACTTTTATTTCAGAAAAATACAGATTGTTTGTTTGTTTGTTTATTGTTTTTTTGAGACAGAATCTTGTGCTGTTGCCCAGGCTGGAGTGCAGTGGTACGAGCTCAGCTCACTGCAACTTCCACCTTCCGGGTTCAAACGATTCTTGTGCCTCAGCCTCCCGAGTATCTGGGATTACAGGTGTGTCACCATGCCTGGCTAATTTTTTTTTGTCCTTCTTTCTTTCTTTCTTTCTTCTTCTTCTTTTTTTTTTTGTGATGGAGGTTTGTTCTTCTTGCCCAGACTGGAGTGCAATTGTGCAGTCTCGGCTCACTGCAACCTCTCCTGGGCTCAAGTGATTCTCCTGCCTCAGCCTCCCAACTAGCTGGGATTACAGGTGCCCGCCACCACGCCCGGCTAATTTTTGTATTTTTAGTAGGGACAGGGTTTCACCATGTTGGCCAGGCTGGTCTTGAACTCCTGGCCTCAAGTGATCCACCTGCCTTGGCCTCCCAAATTGCTGGGATTACAGGCCTGAGCCACTGCGCCCAGCCTGTACTTCTTTTTAGTAGAGATGGCATTTTGCCATGTTGGCCAGGCTGGTCTTGAACTCCTGGCATCAAGTGATCTTGCCAACCTCAGCTTCCCAAAGTGCTGGGATTACAGGTGTGAATCACCACACCTAGCCTGGAATATAGTTTTAATATGTTATTGAGACATATAGCTAACTATATATAATTATTTATTATTTTTTATTTTTTTTCGGTCAGAGTCTGGCTCTGTCGCCCAGGCTGGAGTGCAGTGGCGTGATTTCAGCTCACTGCAAGCTCAGCCTCCCGGGTTCATGCTATTCTCCTGCGTCAGCCTCCCGAGTAGCTGGGACTACAGGCGCCCGCCATCATGCCTGGCTAATTTTTTTGTATTTTTAGTAGAGACAGGGTTTCACCGTGTTAGCCAGGATGGTCTCGATCTCCTGACCTCCTGATCTGCCCGCCTCAGCCTCCCAAAGTGCTGGGATTACAGGCGTGAGCCACGGCGCCCGGCCGCTAACTATAATTATTAAAAGTAGTTTTACTCTGAAAGACATCACCTGGAGCTGACCTACAAATAATAAGGGAGATGTGGTAATTTTTTAATCAAAATATACCTAGAAGATAAATTTCTCAAAATAATCCTAGGAAATGTGTATTTCTTTTAAAGCAGAAGAGAAAAAAGGAAGGGTGGAATAGCAACAATGGAAACAAATGAGGAATCCTGCTCCCCACCCCACCCCACCCCAAAGCCCCACTGTATATGTGGGGTTATGGTCAGTATTTCTGGTGTTAGAATGTATATTGCAAATCTCTGAACTGTTTATATGTATGAATCTCATCATAATAGATTCACATTCTTCTTAAAGGCAATGCTTAACATGTTTCCTGATCATAAGATGTTCATATTGAAGATTTTAAAAAAAATACAGGTTGAATGTGCTGCTTAAAATTAGCTGCTGCTTTATTTTTAAACATTTTAAAAATTTTGTTAAATTTAGTCTCATTCTTCCTACAAAAGAGCTTAAACTTTGACAGTAACAGCTGTTCTTTTGTGTGGGATATGTTTTCATGAGGATTTTTGTGCACATTAAAATAACCATTTTTGTGAATCGTGGTTATTATTCATAGTCACTTTATAAGAGGTATAAAAGTTTTCCAGTGAGTTATTTCTGATTCATAACCAAATTATAGCAGAGCAGATGTAGACTACCAGTGGAATAATTAGCCAAAAAATATTAGGGGGCTAGAGATCTCTTTGTGTAACATTTATCTTTAAGTTCTTGGACAGCTTATATGAGTAATTAAAGTGTTGAGGCAGTTAAAATTTCTTATCCTCTCTTGGGATTTCCCAGTTGTCATAGATAGCTGTAGTCACTAGGGAAGTAGAAATATTATTTCCAGCAAACAGATGGCTTTCCTAGTATTGGTCCCCAAAAGTGCCTACTGAGGTTCGTGTTTATGTTGGATGATTTCCTAATCACACCAACTCAGTATACTTTTGAAAGATCACACCTGGTAACAGAATATGATGTAAATATTAATATGACTTAGTGAACTTGAGAGCTTCCAAAATTGTAAGTGTATATAGTTCCTACATCCCTGGGGAGAGTAGTCTGTTCCAATGAGAGGAATCGCCTGGTAGCTAGTACTTTACTTTTCTTATCACAAGTCCCCTTTTGTTATCTTTCTGCCTCAGTTGTACTCTCAGGGATTCCCAAGCTGCTACTTCTACTTTTTAACTCTCATTGACTCTGTCATCTACGTGGTATTTTCATTTCTGCTTAGTCAGATGACTACCCCATCCCATACTTTGAGGCAATGGTAGGTTTTTGTTAGAATTAAGGATAGGATTCTATTGTGTATGGGGAAGATTTTCAGAGAATGCAGTGATGCTGGGGCTTAAAATGACAAAATCACATCTTTTCTAAGCTCTATAATGAAGCTTTTTTGGAGATTTCACTTGTTACTAATCTTTCTCTTTTTAAAATGTCTGTTTTTCTTCTCCCATTGAAAATTAAAACACACACACACACAAACACAAATTGGGAATCTACATGTATATTTATGCTAGTGAAATTTCAAAAATAGTCAAGTATTAGTGAAGCGGCCACATTGTTGGAGTAAATACTTGGGGGTTCATCGTCTCACACCCGGAAAATTTAGGACATGGACACGTGCGAGGAGTTCAGGAGTGGAGGTTTAATAGGCTAAAGAAAGAGAAAGAGAAAGGAAAACAGCTTTCTCTCTAGTGAGAGAGAGGGGACTTCCAGAGAGGAAAAGACTGGCTACTGCGGATGTACTGGATTTTATAGTCAGGTTGGAGGAGGGGATGTCTGATTTACATAGGGCTCACAGATTGGTTCGATCAGGTATGACGTTTACAGCGGAGAAGGCTGGCTGCCTAATCTTATTATGCAAGTAAACTTTCCCCTTGGCAGGTGCCATCTTATCTACTCCTTACTGTACACATGGCTGACAGAGAAGGGAAGATGTAGCCGCTATTTTGAACATGATTGGCACAACTGCCGGCATCTGTGTCTGTAGCTCGATTTTACAGTCTGCTCTTTGTGAGAAAGGAAAATGATTTGGGGCTGCTTTTCATTAACAGGAAAACCTTACTGAGGACTCCATACCCTCACTATCTGCCTAAGTAATATCTTCTTAACTCCTTTATCATTAGGATTCTAAAAACAGGCTGTATTGGCCGGGCGCTGTGGCTCACGCCTGTAATCCCAGCACTTTGGAAGGCCGAGGCGGGTGGATCACCTGAGGTCAGGAGTTTGAGACCAGCCTGGCCAATGTGGTGAAACCCCATCTCTACTAAAAATACAAAAATTAGCTGGGCATGGCGGCATGCATCTGTAGTCCAAGTTACTTGGGAGGCTGAAGCAGGAGAATCACTTGAACCCAGGAGGCGGAGGTTGCAGTGAGCCGAGATTGCACCACTGCACTCCAGTCTGGGTGACAGAGCGAGGCTCCATCTCAAAAAATAAATAAATAAATAAATAAAATTTGTCAAGAAGGAAAAAAATTCTGATGCTTTACACATGTTGCCAGGGGAACAGTGGCACCATTTGTTGAAATGAGGTGGCCCTGAGGTAAAAGGCACGGTAGAGGAGTTGAGTTAGTTTGGGGAGAAGATTTTGGTTCTGAACATGTCGACTTTGAGGTTCTTGTGAGAGAGCTAGATGAAGATACCCAGTGGCCAGTTATACGTGGTGATTCTGGAGCTCGAGAGAGAGAGGTCAGGATCAGAAATGTGTACTTGAAGACTGGTAGATGCTAATTAGAACCTTGGGAGTGGGCAATATCTCTTGGATAGAGTTAGGCAGAGACAGACTTGGCAAGCACCAAAATTTAAGGAATGGGTAGAGGTATAGAAGCAATTAAAAGAAAACTGTTAGCAAACAAGGTAGAATAAAAGCCTCAACAGTAGAGCTTTACAACAATGAAAACAGAGTTCTAGAAGGAGGTACACTGGTCATTGGTGTCAAATGCTGCAGTGAGGGTGAGGTAAGTTTAAATGTTCATTGGATTTAGGATTTCAGAGACCGTGGCAAGAACTGGTGAGATCTTACTGTGGTTGAGGAGTTGGAGGTGAGGAAGTATGCAACTCTTCTAAGAGCAGTTTTTTTAAGAACATGGAGAGTGGGAGTGGAGCCATAGGTGTTGAGGTAGAGCTTTGAAGATGGAATAGGCTTGATATGTTTAGATGCTGATTGGAAGGAACACACGAAGAGGGAAGAGATGAAACTTTTATTGTTAACTCCTATTGCTGCCTTTTCTGTAACCTTGTGCTGCTTTTCATGTTAATGAAAAGCCTGAATTAAAAGGGGGTTACTGAAAGTGGCACACATTCAGTAATTCTGTGACCAAGAGGACATTTACCAATTTGATTCTCTTTTAGAGTCTTTTCTACATCTGCTGTTTCCTTTTTTTTTCTTTTTCCTTTTTTTTTTTTTTTTTGAGATGGAGTCTAGCTCTTTCGCCCAGGCTGGAGTGCAGTGGCGTGATCTCAGCTCACTGCAGGCTCCGCCTCCCAGGTTCACGCCATTCTCCTGCCTCAGCCTCCCGAGTAGCTGGGACGACAGGCACACGCCACCACACCTGGCTAATTTTGTATTTTTAGTAGAGATGGGGTTTCACCACGTTGGCCAGGCTGGTCTCGAACTCCTGACCTCAGATGATCCACCTGCCTCGGTCTCCCAAAGTGCTGGGATTACAGGCCTGAGCCATCATTGTGCCCAGCCTGCTGTTTCATTTTAATCAGAAAAAATAGTCTGTGTTTGTCTCCTGGGGGGGTGATGTTTGTGTTTTGATTCTTTCATATTTTTGCTCAGTCCTTCTAATACTAAATGAGGTGATGGACTTGGTTTATTACTGTGAAGCCAAAGATATTACTTGTCTTTGGGATCTTTATTCATATACTGTAAGAGCTATGTGGCACATACATCAGTTTCTTTTTCTTTTCTTTTAACTAATTGCCTCTAGACTTTTGATTGCTTGCTCTTATCAGTAAGTGGAAAGTTAGCATGTGCCCCAATATATGTGATTATCATATTGTACTGTACCAATATACTGAAATATGTACATAAATTTGAAATGTTAAAAAATATTGTGATAAAGATGAGGTAAACAAAGCTTTTCACCTCAACAGCAAAAAGTTTGGTTGTTTTTTGATTTTTGATTTTTTTTTTTTTTTTTTTTGAGACAAGGTCTCACTTTATCACTCAGACTGGAGAGCAGTGGCATGATCATAGCTCACTGCAGCCTTGAACTCCTGAGTTCAAGCCATCCTTCTGCCCTAGTCTCCCAAGTAGATAGGAGTTACAGGCATGTGACATCATGGCCCACAAATTTTTAAAATTTTTTGTAGACACAGAGTCTCAGTATGTTTCTCAGGCTGGTCTTAAACTGCTGGCTTCTAGTTATCCTCCTACCTAGGCCTCCCAAAGTGTTGAGGTTATAGGCGTTAGCTACCATGCCTGGTCTGTAAACAGAGTTTTAAAGATGTTTTTAATAGTTAATGGCAGGAACTCATTTTATCATCACAAGTTTGTGTGTGTGTGTGTGTGTGTGTGTGTGCGCGCGTGTGTGCGTTCGCGCACTTGCCAGGCTCTAGAGTGCAGTGGCGTAATCACAGCTCACTGCAGCCTTGACCTCGGGGGCTCAAGCCATCCTCCCACCTCACCCTCCTGAGTAGCTGGCACTACAGGTATGAGCCACCATGCCCGGCTAACGTTTTCAAAATTTTTTTTGTAGAGATGGTGTCTTGCTATGTTGCCCAGGCTGGCCTCAAACTTCTGGACACAAGTGATCCTCCCACCTCAGCCTCCCAAAGTGCTGGGATTACAAGCATGAGCTACTGTGCCTGGCCAATCTTCACATGTAGCTTTTAGTGAGAACAATGTGTTTGAATATCACTTCTTTTTATCTTTTTTATTTGAATATCACTTTTTAATACTTTGCGATAGAGTCATTCAAAGGACTGGGTCCAAGTTCATTTTATTTTGATATAAGTAAGTGATTTTCTTAGCTGAAAAGCTATTGTTTAAATGCCATGCTTAAGTATTTTGATTTACAGACATGTCTACTAGGTAGCATACTACAGGCAGCTATTTGTCTTCACAGGAAAAGTAATTGATTTGGGGACCTTTTTGCATAGAGAAAATGAGTAACTCATCAAGTTTCACAACACTTTTACTTCTAAGTGCTTTACCAGGAGATAAACAGCAGACCTCCATGTGGTATAAGAGATTTTCATGGTTACTTTCAGTCTCATGATGATGTATTGTTTTATAAAAGTAACTATTACATCGGCAGTACTTTGTGCCATTCTGCCTTTAATTTCTTGTCTTGCTAATGTAAGATGGAATGAATGAATGTCTTGTGTGATGGAATTGCAGTACCCTTTCTACAGAAATTGTTTTATTTCAGTTAAAGCAGCTACTTGCATAGCAGATAATGCTCTCACTGTTATTTCATAAAATGCTTTTATTAAAGAAGTCAAGAAGCTCCCTCCATGAAGACAGAGACCTTGTCTTTTTGTTCAGTGCTCTAGCTCTGAACCTACAAGAGTGCCTGTTGTGTAAGACATAGTAAATTTTAACTGTGGAATGAATTTGTAGTTGAGAATGTTTTCCTGTAGATACTTTCTTACAAATTTTTATATTTCATTAAGAAGCCAGCAAAGACTATAAACTAAGGTATAGTAGAAAAATGATTTGTACTACCAACTTTATGGCAAATTTCTCACACTAGGTAATTTTTCTAATACTAGTTTCCCCATTCTGCCCTATGATCCTCAACAGCTTTTTATGTGCTTATTTATACAGTAATTTGCTCACAGAAAAATACATTTTGGTTTATGTCCATATGATTTCCCAAGTCATATTTCAGTTTTTCTGCCATGACAGGAAGGACAAGTCTTTCCTCAAGGTATTTGGCTATTTATCTTACACTATTATATAAAATAAACCTTAAAAAGAGACATCTGAACATACATAGTTAAATTTAGTGAAGTTTTCCAAAGTACTGAATTGAAAATTATGACCATAAACCTTGCTTGGGACAAAAAACCTACAACCTACAGACATACGATAGGTGAACAGTTGATTAAAGGACATTAAGAGGTGAGGATGGAGGGCATATAAGGGAGATAACATTCTAGCAAGAAGAAACAGCAAATGTAAAGACCTGTAGGCAGAGTATGCCTGGATTAGATGTGGCATGTGAAGTAAAGACAGGATTCAAAGATGATTCCCTGGTTTTTGGCCTGAGCAATGGTAATTACAGGGTTGCCATCATTTAATATGGGAAACAAGTTTTAGGTATGAGGTTGTGAGATGAGGCTACATATAAATGAATGATTTGCTTTTATGGCTTCTGGATTTTGCATGGTGACAGGTTTAAACAAATCTCAGGTTAGCCAATTCTTGGTAGGAAACATGGTTTTAACCCATTTATGCCATAGGTTGCAAAATTTTTTGTGTGCGATAGCCTTGGTGATAGCCTTGAGCAGTAGGATATAAATAACTCCCACAAGCTTAGCATTCCAATAATGGAACACTATATTATATACATTATATATTATATATTATATACATTAAGTTTGGGTTACCTGAAAAAATTACTTGAGATTATTTTGCTCTACCTTTTAATATGCCAACTCCCTGGCCCATCCTGTGGATTTCAAAAGTATATGTGGAAACATTGTGTACATTAGTGCGTGCTCTCTGACACTTGAGGAACATAGATACCTAGGATATTGAGATAGTAAAAGGGAATTAGGGAGTCCTGAAGGCAAATATTCATACTAACAGGAAGAAGACGCAGAAGTTTTTGAGGTCTCCAGGCATCACTTGGGACAATTTTTCTGAGAATGCTTTATTTTTTGGTGGGGGGGTGGGTGACTGGGTCTTGCCCTGTCGCCCAGGCTCAGCTCACGGCAACCTCTGCCTCACAGGCTCAAGCAATCCTCCCACCTCAGCCTCCTGAGTAGATGGGACTACAGGTGTGTGCCACCACACCTGGCTAATTTTTATATTTTTTGTAGAGAGAGGGTCTTACCATGTTGCCCAGGCTGGTCTTGAACTTGTGAACTCAAGTCTTCCTCCTGCCTTGGCCTCCCAGAGTGTTGTTATTACAGGCCTGAGCCACCATCCCTGGCCTTGAGAATGCTTTTTATGTTATGAACAATACAGGACAATGGTATCTATCAAAATAGCTGCTATATGTTACTTGTTTTCTCTACAACTATGTATACCTTCCTGTATGAGCTTTCTGTTTTGATAGTACGTTTATGTACTTGGAAATATGTGCATGCCAGATAGGCCCCACTGCTAGTTTTATACAGCTTATGCAGTAGGGTCACTTTCCATGGCTATTAACTTCTGGATGTTCTATTGAGAAACTGTGTGTGCTAAGAGCTGCTTTGGGTCGGAGGGAGGTGTGTGGTTATGGTGGAGTTCCCTTTCATACCTACTTTGGGATCACAGTGAACTGACATTGATCTTTGTGTATTTAAATTGTTTTCAATTCAGAGTAGCATTAATGTATACTTCTGCATCCTTGTCCTAATGGTAGCAGTTTTAGCATTATTTTCTCTATATAATGGAAATTTACCTTACTGTCTTTGTCTATTTGGGCTACTATAACAGAATACTGTAAACTAGGTAGCTTATGAGCAGTAGAATTTATTTCTCACAGTCCAAGACTAAGGTGCCAGAAGATTCAGTGTCTGGTGAAGGTCCCTGCTGTGGTTCATAGATGGTGTCTTCTAGCTGTATCTGCACATGGTGGAATAGGGGGAGAAGGATCTCTTTCAAGCCTCTTTTATAAGGACACTAATCCCATTCATGAGAGCTGTGCATTTATGACCTAATCACCTCCCAGAGGGCTTCCCTCCTGATATTGTGATGTTAGGGGTTAGGATTTCAACATACCTCTTGTAAGGGGGACACAAACATTCAGACCATGGCACTCACATCATTAAAAACTCAATCAAGGCTGGGCGTGGTGGCTCACACCTGTAATCTCAGCACTTTGGGAGGCCGAGGTGGGTGGATCACCTGAGGTCAGGAGCTTGAGACCTAGGAAGGAGAATCACTTGAACCTGGGAGGCGGAGGTTGCAGTGAGTCCAGATCGCGCCATTGCACTTTAGCTTGGGCCACAGAGTGAGACTCTGTCTCAAACAACAACAACAACAACAACAAAAACCTCAAACAAAACCAAACAAAAACTATCCATGGTGTTCTGGTAGGACCGTGGGTACTGAAGGTTCATAGGGCTTGTTTTGTCTAATGCCTGCAGAAGTCTGTTATACTGCCATGTAAATTCCGGGAGGACATTGCTTCTTAGAGACCATTTTCATTAAAATTAAAATCTAATCCAGCATGTAGCCTTCATCATGAATCCATTGTTTTAGTAAGGTTTGTTTTTGCTTTCCGGCTTCTTATGTACTGCTAGCTTTGTTAAATAGTGAAAAGTGTAGCAATTCCTAAAAAATCCAGTGGAAAGGAAAGTATAGCAAAACCCGGTGGAAAGTGTAGCAATTCCTGAAGCTACTACATCAGCTACTACTTGCAACAAAGAAAGGCACTTGTATATTTTCAGCCTTTTTTCTTAAAATATTCATCTGTTGCTAAGGTTTTTTTCTTTAATCATGAAAAGTTTATTTCCAGTTGCTTCAAAACATTAATATGCTAGGAAAAATTGTCCGTGAAGTAACATGATTTTCATTTATGTCAACCTCATTCCCCTATTACTAGCTGCCTATGCAGCAGATCACAGCAAGGAAACATACATTATATCAGAACAAACTTTTTGTTTTGATATGATTTGTTAAATGCATGCAGTGGCAGGTATTTGTTTTTGGAATCAGAGAGCAGGCTTTGAATTCTGGTTCTACCACTTAAATGGCTCTTCCTGCAAGTTACTTCAGAACTTTAATCTCAGTTTGTGTGTCTATAAAATGTAATTATGATGCCTATCTCATAGGTTTGGTAGTAAATAAGTGAGATAATACATTTAAAATATTAGACAACCTTTTTATACTTCAAATATACTAATAAATCTTATTTGCAATTGTTCTTATAATTCACAGTATTCTTTGTTTTTTTTTTTTTTTTTTTTTTTTTGAAACGGAGTCTTGCTCTGTCGCGCCCAACCTGGTGTGCAGTGGTGTGATCTTGGCTCACTGCAACCTCTGCCTCCTGGGTTCAAGCAATTCTCCTGCCTCAGCCTCCCGAGTAGCTGGGATTACAGGCACCCACCACCACGCCTGGCTAATTTTTTGTATTTTTAGTAGAGGTGGGGTTTCACCATGTTGGTCAGGCTGGTCTTGAACTCCTGGACCTCAGGTGATCCGCCTGCCTTGGCTTCCCAAAGTGCTGGGATTACAGGTGTAAGCTACTGTGCCCTGCCAGTGTTCTTTAGACCATGATATAATATATACAGCCACCAGGGACTGTTTTCAGCAAGCTTAATGTTTTCGTGTTATTTTTATATCCCTATTTTATTTAAATACAAAATATTTACTAGAAGGCAGGATTTTTGTTTTACCATCAAATATAGATCACAAGGAAAACATACAAAATGTAGTAAATTAGAAATTTGTATTTTTATTTATTGGCAAAAAGATTTCTTTTTTTTTTTTTTAGATGGAGTCTTGCTCTGTCACCCCGGCAGTGCAGTGGTGCGATCTCAGCTTATTGCCACCTCCACTTCCTGGGTTCAAGCGATTCTCCTGCTTCAGCCTCCCAAGTAGCTGGGACTACAGGCTCATGCCACCACACCCAGCTAATTTTTGTATTTTTAGTAGAGACGGGGTTTCTCCATGTTGGCCAGGCTGGTCACAAACTCCTGACCTCAAATAATCGGGTCGCCTTGGCCTCCCAAAGTGCTGCAATTACAGGCATGAGCCACTGTGCCTGGCCGGCAAAGAGATTTTACGTGGGAAACTGATCAAATAATTACAGTATACAGAAACCGTAATTGTATTTAGATCATTGTGATGTAAAGGGGATACAGGCTTTTTTCCTTTGGGTACAAATAGAGATGGACTGTTTTCTATTTAAATGCCATTAAAAATTTTTATACTTTTCTACTTTGCCTGTGACATGTAGTGGTTTTTCAGGCTTATATTCTGTCTTCCAGCTCAAAGCTCTCATTTAATGAAATAATTTGAAATAGAACTTCGTTTAAAACTTGTTTTTCTTATTTGATTTAATATTGTCTCCTGCCATCTTTTTTTGGTCTTGTTTTCTCTTGTATAGGGTAGAGTGCAGTGGTGAGATCATGGCTCACAGCAGCCTCAACCTCCTAGACTCAAGCAGTCTTCCTACCTCAGCCACTGCCCACCTCCCCCTACTCCCCCAGGAGCTGGGACTATAGGTGTGTGCCATATGGCCCGACTATATATATATTTTACTTTTTGTTGCCTAGGCTGTGTACTAACATTTTTATTCTGAAGTTAAATACATCCCATCTGTGAACTTGTCAAACATCATACACTGAACTATTTTAAATTCTACTCAGGAGACATTTCTTAAAAACCTATTACAAGGCTAAGTGTGGTAGCTCACACCTGTAATCTCACAAGGCCAAGGTAGGATTGAATGTGTCAAGGAATTTGAGACCATCCTGGGCAACATAGCAAGACTTCATCTCTATCAAAAAAAAAAAAAAAAAATGGGTGTGGGGGTGCATGTCTGTAGTCCCAGCCACACAGGAGGATCCCTTGAGCCCCAGGAGGTCAAGGCTGCAGTGGGCTATGATCTGTGCTACTGCACTCCAGCCTGGGCAACAGAGCAAGACCCCATCTCTTAAAACAAAACAAAACATCAAAACCCTAACCCCTCTCCCCCCAACAAAAAAGCCTCATTAACAGATAAGAACTTTGAACACCTTGAGTTGTATAAAAGATAAGTGAAGACAGTCTGGTCCTTGATAGTTTGTGCCTCACTGGGGACTGCAGGTACACTTACACAAACTATAAGGAAGAACACCATAGCTCATATAACAGGCATTTCCCAAGGAGCATTGAGGTACACAAGAAGAGGGAATGGTTAATTCAGACTGGGGATTCCAGTGACAGCTTCAGGAAGGGATTTCTTCTTCCACCTCTCAGTTTTAAACTTTTTAACTATGTTAGAGGAAGATGAATTCTGGAAATTTGGGGGCAAGAGATTTTGTTAAGGAATACCTGAGTACTGACTGTCCTCTGACCCTCCTGCCAATTCAGGATGTGGTTCTTGTTAGAGATGAATTTGTTCAAAAACCACGAGTGCCCAGTGTTGGTAAACATTCCTTTAACTGGAAGAAAACAGAACATCAGTAGAAAGGTAAGCCTGAGTAGAGTCCCAGTAAGAATGTGGCTATTTTCTCACCTCTGCTAGAGCTGGACCTGCAGAATGTGTCACTGGCAGCTGTGAGTACTTTTAGCTAGGGAGCTTGTGGCCTAGGTAAGTCTGCCAAGACAGGCTGCACATGCACTTGGGCTGTGTGTAGCTACTGCCATTCAGCTTAAGTTCTGTATCAGTAGCTAAGTAGAGTCGGAGCTAGATCAGGCCAAATAGACTGGGAGTGAGAAAGTAGGAGAGTGAATCTGTTTAGCTTCTTCCTGTCTGTTTGTAACGCATTTGAAATGTTGCACATATTTCATTTCCTCAGAGATAATCACTGTTACAAATTTGAATATATTCTCCCAAATTCTTTGTGTACTTAAAAATACATAAAAGTGTATAAATACGGTTTGGGTTTTCTTTATCTTTACTTTTAAAATTTATAATTCTTCTTTAGTTCTTTTCTTATCAGTGTATATTTAGGGTTGTCCGCCTCATAATTTTGTGTAGTATTCCATATCCATAATATAGTTGTAACAGTATATTTAGCCAGTTCCCATTTGGTGCCCAACTAGACGTTTTTCTCTTTTAGAAACAACACTGCAGTGAATATCTTCATGTCCTGTATGTTTGAGTATTTTTGTAGGACAGATACTTAGAAGTGAAATTGCTAGTTGCAAGGATATGTGCAGTTATACTTTTGATAGATACTGCCAAGTTGTTCTTATGTTTCTTTTATCATATAGCAGTGTCTGAGAATCGAATAGATACCATTCGAAGTTGGAAGGAAGAGGATTCCACATAGGGAAGTGTGCATACAAGCATGGAGGTAGCAGAGCCTGGTGGGGATGGTGAGGAAAAAGGGAGTAAAGAATCTGGTGTAGAGTATGGGAAGCAGAAGGGTCTTGTGAAGGTGAGCCCAAAAGGGTAGGTTAGATCAGACAAAAAAGTATTTTTTGATGTTTTGCTTAGAGCTTTAAATTCGAAGAAACAGTGGAGCCCTTTGTACAGGTTTTAAAACTAGAGCTTTATTTCAAGAAAATAGCTAGTGATAATTGTGAAGGCTAGGCTTTTGAGGATAGGTGATTATAGGACTGTTACAGTGATCCTGTGCTGTAAGGAACAACTTAATGAAGGCCGAGGCATTATAAATAAAAGAAAGGCATCAGACTCAAGTAGTGTTACAGAGTTAAAATCAGTTTGTAAGACTTGGCTTAGGATGGGAAGGAAAATGGTTGAATGTTGTGGCTGTCTAGAAGGATGAGTAGTGCCACTTAACGAAGATAGAAATAGGAGAAATAGGTTCGATTTGTAAAACAAAGGAAATATTTAGAAAATTTGTCAAAATATAAGGAAAAAAGTAAGTTACTATCCACTATTTATGTATCTCATCAGGTGTGTTCAGTTTATTTATTGTGGCAAAATATACATAAATAAAATTTACCATTTAAACAATTTTAAATTGTACAGTTTAGTGGTAGTAAGTACATTGACGGTGCTGTGCAACTATCACTACCATCCGTCTCCACAGCTGTTTTCATCTGCCCGAACTGAAACTCCAAACCCATTAAATAATAACTCCCCATTGCCGCCCAGGTCCCTGGTAACCACCATTCTTTTTGTCTCTATGAATTTGACTACTCTGGGCACTTCACGTAAGTGGAATCATGTAGTGTTTGTCTTTTTGTGACTGGCTTACTTCACTTACAATAATGTCTTCAAGGTTCATCCATGTAGTGTTGTCAGAATTTTGTTTCTTTTTAAAGCAGAATAGTATTCCATTCTATGCATATACCACATTTTAAAATCCACTCATTGGGAGGTACACTTGGGTTATTTATGCTCAGGTGTTTTTTGTATGTTTTTGAAGGGGTATTCTCTGTGTGTGTGTGTGTGTGTGTGTGTGTGTGTGTGTGTGTGTGTATATGTATATATATATATTTTAATGATTAGAGAGTAAATTGCCTAGTTATTAAAGAATGAATATAATAAAATTGAGTTTGATAAAACTCTACAAACCACTGCACTCTTATATGGACCCATTGTTACAAAATAGTGTTGGTTGTTAAAAGGATGATTACAGAAGACTGTACATTGTACTGTGCAAATATATGTGTGTGTATATATATATATATATTTTTTTTTTTTTTTTTTGAGATGGAGTCTTGCTCTGTCGCCCAGGCTGGAGTGCAGTGGCGCAATCTCGGCTCATCGCAAGCTCCGCCTCCGGGGTTCACGCCATTCTCCTGCCTCAGCCTCTCCGAGTAGTTGGGACTACAGGCGCCCGCCACCACGCCCGGCTAATTTTTTTGTATTTTTAGTAGAGACGGGGTTTCACCGTGGTCTCGATCTCCTGACCTCGTGATCCGCCCACCTCGGCCTCCCAAAGTGCTGGGATTACAAGCGTGAGCCACCATGCCCAGCCTGTACTGTGCAAATATATTATGACCATTGGAAAAATAGCATAAAATATGTATCCTACTAGTAGTAAGTACCATAATGGTCAAAGGTTTAGTATAAAGTTAATAGAAGACCTGAGATTCTTAATATATGGTGATTGGATTATGATAAGGAAGTGTAATAGGTACAAAATTACGTGCACTTTGAAGTGTCCAAAACAGTGAAGATGTAATATATGTTCTAGTCTTTGAGTTCCCGCACAGGTGACTTTACTAACATTTCTTTCTGTATTTTAAAAACAGTCCACTCAGTCCAGGTGCAGTGCCTCATGCCTATAATCCCAGCAATTTTGGAGGCCAAGGCAGGAGGATCACTTGAGGCCAGGAGTTTGAGACCAGCCTGGCAGCATAGCAAGACCCCATCAAAGAAAGTTGGTGGGGTATGTGGTGCATGCCTATAGTTCCAGCTACTCAGGAGGCTGAGTGAGGCATGAGGATTACTTGAGCCCAGGAGGTTGAGGCTGCGCAGGTTTGTTACATATGTATCCATGTGCCATGTTGATTTCCTGCACCCATTAACTCGTCATTTAGCATTAGGTGTATCTCCTAATGCTGTCCCTCCCCCCTCCCCCCACCCCACAACAGTCCCCGGAGTGTGATGTTCCCCTTCCTGTGTCCATGAGTTCTCATTGTTCAATTCCCACCTATGAGTGAGAACATGCGGTGTTTGGTTTTTTGTCCTTGCGATAGTTTACTGAGAATGATGTTTTCCAGTTTCATCCATGTCCCTACAAAGGACACGAACTCATCATTTTTTATGGCTGCATAGTATTCCATGGTGTATATGTGCCACATTTTCTTAATCCAGTCTATCGTTGTTGGACATTTGGGTTGGTTCCAAGTCTTTGCTATTGTGAATATTGCTGCAATAAACATACGTGTGCATGTGTCTTTATAGCAGCATGATTTATAGTCCTTTGGGTATATACCCAGTAATGGGATGGCTGGGTCAAATGGTATTTCTAGTTCTAGATCCCTGAGGAATTGCCACACTGACTTCCACAATGGTTGAGCCATAATTGTGCCACACTGCACTACAGCCTGGGTAACAAAGCAACATCCCGTCTCTTTAAAAAAAAAAAAAAAAAAAGTCCATTCATTTATTCAGGTTTGAGGCAATGGGTTCACTGCTGCCCACTTTCCCAGTTCACTGTGTCATCACTATGTTCCAGATATTGTTCTAAGTGCCTTACATGTATTAAGTCTTTTCCCCCTTCCATTATTTTTATCCCAATTTTTCAAAAGGAGAAAGTAAGTCACCTAGAAGTTAAGTAACTTGCCTGAAGTCTCATAGCTAGTGAGTAGAGGATCTAGGAATGAGACCCAGACAATCTTCTCTTAAGCTTTGCTGCCACTCTTAACACCTTTGTCAAGGTGCTGTCATAAGTGCTGGAGGTACAGGAATGTACACATCTGAAAATTTTTCTTGATCTCATGGAACATACGTATTTATATTTACTAAATGTATTTTAAAATTTCTGTCCTGATTAAAATGAATAAATAGACATACAGAAATATGTAGGAAAATACTATATACAGTTAGGTAATCATATGTAATTAACATATTACCATGTTATTTCAGTATTATTTAATGAACGTTTCCATTGTATGGATGTGTCATAATTTAACCATTCCCCTGTGTTGGAAAGAAATACCCAAACCTTTCCTAATAATCAGTATTGCAATGACCATTATAGCACCTTCATTATTGTCGTTTCAGATTACTATGTGAGGCTGTTTATAAAAACATTAGTTATTGGCATCTGTTTCTAACTACTTTCTTGAAGTTTATGCTTTAGCAGTAGTTTGCTAGTAGTTATTTGATCTCATAATTTCATAAACATTGTGTGTTGTAAATTCAGTAGTCAAAACCAAAACAAAATAATCAGAATTTAGTCATCAAAAAAGTAGGCCTAATTTATGTTAATTTAATTTTTCCGCTTTCAGAGCCTTTGCTCTCCTTGATACTGGCATCACAATGTATTTTTAGTGTATTAATATATACAAAGTTTTGAATTATAAATGTGAATTTTGATGTAAATATAATTCTCAAAATATTAATATAGTCCGCCAAATAAGTTAATTTTAAAATGGAAGATTGGATATACCAAAAATCATTTTAGATTCTTAATATCATTTAGCAGCGAATGTGTGTTTTTCCCTATCCTGCCTGGAAGAGCCATTCCTAAATATTTTCTTCCGTTCATTCAACAAATATTTGTGTACATACTATGTTTAATGGCATATCAGATATACCTGGCATCATGAACTTTCTATATTTAGCTTATAAATCATATATTTGAAGTACAGTGCGTAACATTTTCACATATTTAGTAGTTTCTAGTGCCTACTGTGTTGCGGGCTTTGGTGGTAAAGTGATGATAGGTTTACAGAGATGAAAGACAAAAGTTATACCCTTGGGACCTCACAGCATAGTAAAGAAAAGAGACTGTAATAACTAGCACGGAAGCAGAATGTTTTCTAGACAGTTTCGTAGGTGCTTTTTTTTTTTTTTTTTTTTTTTTTTTTTTGAGACACAGTCTCACTTTGTCACCCAGGCTGGAGTATAGTTGTGTGATCTCGGCTCACTGCAACCTCTGCTTCCCGGTACCTGCCTCAGCCTCCTGAGTAGCTGGGACTACAGGCGCGCGTCACTGTGACCAGCTAATGTCTGGGTGTTTTTTTGTTTTGTTTTGTTTTTCTTTTGGTATTTTTAGTAGAGATAGGGTTTCACCATGTTGGCCAGGCTGGTCTCAAACTCCTGACCTCAGGTGATCCACCCGCCTTGGCCTCCCAAAGTGCTGGGATTATAGGCATGAGCCACTGCTCCTGGCCTCAAAGGGTTTTTAATACACATTACTGAAGATAAAAATAGAATGCAATTAAAGATAAAGATTTGTAGTTCTGTGAAGAATACATTTGTCTGGAGGAGCAGAGTGTAGGAAACAATGTGATATCCTTTCAGGAGTGAGTGAGTGTGTGTGTGTGTGTGTGTGTGTGTGTGTGTCACATTCAGAGCCATTAGGTTGTTTTAAGGAGGAATGGGAAGGGGCCAGAGGGATGGACTAATGGGCTAAAATCATCAGTTTGAAAAGATGGTTGTGGCTACAGGCAGAGATTTCATTGGATCAGGTCCCTTGTTTCTGTTCTTCATTAGTTTCTTCCCACCTACTCTGGTAGAGTTCTTTCCTATATATAATTCTGTCACCCTTATCAGCTTTCTGAAGAGTGACCTACATTTTGTAGTCTGCATTCCCCACAATCTACAGTAAATGTGAATCTTAAAAATACGTAATTTTTTCTGACAGTGGATTGAAAGATTTTCATCAGTTACATCTACTCTTTCAACCAGGAAATAGTTTCATTTTCTCCTTAGCATATACTTTTTAGCCCTAGCTGGGAAACTTTCATCTTCATTCTTTACACAAGCTGTTCCACACGCTTAGAGTATAACAGAACCTTTCTCATCTACTTCTTTCCTAGGAAGCTCTTTTTATGGCTTGCGTGTATTAAAAATTTGCCTTATCAGTCATCCTAAAGTAATTTAAATTGCTTTATGACAGTAAATGAATATATTTATTGATCAGTTATCAGTTTTTGTGTGGCTTGAGTGTTCTTTCTTGTAGCTACATGATGCCACACTTGTCGTAAAAGCAATGTGAATTCTTAGTAGATTTAAAACGTGATACATACACTTCTTACTATACCATTTCTAAAAATGAAATATTTTTTATGTTTTTATGTAAGAAAGGTGGGGTGGGGTTAGGAGGAAAGGGACAGATACCTGCCAAGTCAATTACAGAATGGCAGTAAAACTTGATGGTTAGCCGTCTGTCTGTTCATTTTTGTGAATGCTACTATAGAAGTAATCTTTAGAAACTGGAGCTGTTTTCAGTTTAATGACGTCCATGGAATTAACCGGATTCATTAATATCAGCATCAGGAGGAGCATTGTTTGAAGGATCCCCTGCCTAGTCTATTAATCAGTTTCCTTTTAGACAGGTGTACAGGTGATTTCTGGCCCTCATTCACAGAATAGAATAGTGGTCGTTGAGAAGCAGACGTAGCACCTAGTAAGTCTTCAGACCAGTGTTTTAAGTAATTTTTATTCCTTGAGAAGAAAATTGAAGAAACAATTGGGGCAAAGAGATTTGTGGGGTTTTACTAGAAAGATCTCAATAAAGCAAGGACTGTCACTCTATTCCTCATTCATATGAGGGTTCACATTAAAAATGACAGTGTTACACAGTGGTAGCAGCAGCTTTTTTGTTTTTCTTAGTCATGGCAGCAGTTAACACAGTGCACTAGCAGTTTAACATACCAACACTTAAGGCCTTATTTTTTGTTTTTGTTTTTAAGTCATTGAAATTATGAGACTATCATTCAAATGGAAGCATTATAGTTCTTCAGAACCATTATGATCTCAAAACGAAAGGAGAATGATACAGATACACTGGCTGAGGTGTTTTGAGGTGCATCGAAGTGTTCCAAGCTGTGACTTACCTTAACATGTTCTTGAAGTACCATGGCGTGGATTAAAAGGTATGCTTTAGAAATCTCCCAGTGACCCCAAGGTCATGGATAGAATGAACACTCATGATTCTGTATTTAGTTAATGCATATTTAAGCTATTCTGTATTTAGTTATTGCATATTTAAGATATATAACTTTTGATTATAGATGTGATTATGGATTTATGGTAGTATTTTTTGTTACAAAAACCCATGGATTTTCTTTTTCCTTTATGATATATGGTTATGGAGGATACTGTAAATATTTTCCCTAAGTTTTTATAGTAATGGGCTGTAATTTCATTCACCAAATAGTTTAGGGATTATTCATGTATTACTCTGTAATTATCTTTTACATCATAGGCTAGTTCTCTACAGAACTGTCATTTTATGGTAGCCTGAACAGGAAATAGTTGGATGAAGTCTTCAGTTGGGGTACTAATTTGACCAAACAAAACAATTTTTATTTGGGCCATTTAGTACAGTTTTTTCTTTTACAAAGAATTTTCACTTAAAGGAAAATGAGTTATTTATTTATTTTTTATTTTTATTTATTTCTTTTTGAGATGGAGTCTTGCTCTGTTGTCTGAGCTGGAGTGCAGTGGCACTGTCTCGGCTCACTGCAACCTCAGCCTCCTGGGTTCAACCAATTCTTCTGCCTCAGCTTCCTGAGTAGCTGGAACTACAGGCACTCACCACTATACCTGGCTAATCTTCGTATTTTTAGTAGAGACGAGGTTTCACCATATTGGCCAGGCTGGTCTCGAACTCCTGACCTCATGATCCACCTGCTTCGGCCTCCGAAAGTGCTGGGATTACAGGCGTGAGCCACCGCGCCCAGCCTATTATTTATTTATTTTTTTGTTGAGACAGAGTCTTGCTCTGTTGTCCAGGCTGGAGTGCAGTGGCACCATCTTGGCTCACTGCAGCCTCCACCTCCTGGGTTCAAGCAATTCTCCTGTCTCAGCCTCCCCAGTAGGTGGGACTACAGGCGCCCACCACCACGCCCTGCTCATTTTTGTATTTTTAGTAGAGACGGGGTTTCACCATATTTGTCAGGCTGGTCTCAAACTCCTGACCTCAGGTGATCTGCCTGCCTCAGCATCCCAAAGTGCTGGGATTACAGGCATGAGCCACCACGCCTGGCCAAAGATGAGTAATTAAAAAAATTAATATTGTGATTATTATTTATTTAACAATGTATGTATGCAGTTATTCATGTGTTTGTGGTATGTAGTTTTGCTGTTACTTGTGGTTACTAGTATAGTAATTCTGGTCTTCATAATACCTACTTAATCAAAAACCTTTTAAGTTTTTATTTTTATAAAATTTTGAGTGATATAATGAAAAGTTTCTTAATTATACGAAATCTTGGAAACCTGATTTTTGTACTGTGTGTTTGGTATTAAATGCTCTTTTTAAAGAGTGGTAGAAGTGAGTGAAGAATGCTGAATTAATTAATGTTACATCAGATTCAGAACTCTCTTTTAGGTAATAAAAGAAACAATATTGGGAAGACAGGTTTAAATCAATCATGGGTAGATAAGTGCAATAGAAATACGCTGGTATAGTCCATGATTTTTGTCAGTCTACCTTAATGTTAAAATCCTTTTGGTATGTTAGCAGTTATATTCTTAATGGAATTTAGTTGTTAAAGTAAGATGAAACTGCTTTATATTAAACTCTAGTCTATAATGACAGTGATCTAATCAAGTTCCAAGGTAGAATCATCTGCTTATTAGCCAAGGCAGTCAATCAGTTCAATCAGGAATTTTATGTCTGATGGTACAGAATAGTATCCACCCTCTAAAAAGATATTCTTGGACATAATGGTTTCAGGATAGTGTTCAGTGTATTGTTTACAAAATTGTTTCTTTATAATACTTGCTATCTCAACTTTAACATTTCTTTTTGGGGTAGCACTTGAGAATCCATTTGTTTTGTTTTAACTCCACAGAGGTTTTTGATGTACAGCTAGAGTTGGGAAGTCCTTTTCTCTTTGGAAGACTTTTTTTTTTTTCTTTTTTCTTTTTTTCTTGAAATGGAGTCTTGCTCTGTTGCCCAGGCTGGAGTGCAGTTGTGTGATCTCGGCTCACTGCAACCTCCGCCTCCCAGTTCAAGCAATTCTCCTGCCTCAGCCTCCCCAGTAGCTGGGATTACAGGTGCGAGCCACCATGCCCAGCTAATTTTTTGTATTTTTAGTAGAGACAGGGTTTCATGTTGGCCAGGCTGGTCTTGAACTCCTGACCTCATGATCTGCCCATGTCGGCCTCCCGAAGTGCTGGGATTATAGGTGTGAGCCACCGTGCCCGGCTTGGAAGTCTTTATAGCTTTGTGGTTAAGAGCTTACTTAGATCCTGGGGTCACCTCACCTGCATTTCAAATCTAATCCTTCTCTTGTTATTGTGACAGGTTCTAAGAATGACTTGAAAAAAACCAGAAATTTATATATTAGAAAAATAAGCATATTGTTATATAATTATATAATATGATTTATATATAGATAATTATATATATATATACACACAGTGCAGGTTTGGGCATGTAGGAAGCCAGTGTCAGATTAAGTGTTGATGATTATTAAATGCCAGATTTGATTTTTTTTTTGTAGAGGGTGCGCTATTACATTTTTCTTACTCTGACTGAGTCTTGTTATTCCTAGAGTAAGATAAGCCATCACTATTTGACTGATGTTTTCAATTTTTTGGGCTTTTTCTCATCAGTGAAAGAAGGTGGCCACTGGAGTCTGCTACTTTATCCATGATCATCTTATCCTGCTGGGGTGATTTGTGTGTTTTCTAAAGCTGTGTTTTTCAAATTGCAGGCTTCAGCACATTCATGAGTTGGTCAAGAAATAAATTCAGTGGGTTATGACCAGCATTAAAGCATGTATTAGAATAGAAAATAAAATATCAGTGCATTGAATATAGAAAAGAATGTATTTCTTAAAACTTGTTTTAGTTTTATCAAAAGATTGAAATAAAATATATCCACATTTATGTGGATATTGTTTAGCTCCACTAAGTGTATGTTTCCCTTAGTCATAGACGTCCCTTTTTTTTTTTTTTTTTTTGACGTCCCTTAAAAGTGGTATTAGTTTTGTGTTATTTTGCCTTCTGAGAGGCAGTGACCAGCTTAAGTTTCAGTATGCTTTCTAATGCTATGCCATATCCTCTACATTACTTTCAAGGGTCCTCCTACCATCTTTTACTTTCATTTTTTGAAGTAAAGTTGTTAGAGAATATCTAAGGAATAGAAAGAGAGTAGAACATAGCAGCAGTGGCTTTTGAGTAACACTAACCAAGCCTGTTTTATTAAGTAGAGTGATGTAGTATCTCGCCCCTTGGCATGCATTGTGATGGTTATCAACTCATAGATAGTGGTTTTCAAACTGCCAGTGGTAGCACACTCTGGAATCAGTTTAGTAAGTTGCTGCCTCCCGTGAACCCCCAACCCCCAAATGAAACAGAAAAGAACAAAATAGAAAATGTTTTGAATGTATCACACAATATATACCTTTCGAAAACTTCGGTGTCAGTGGCATGTGTATGTATGGGATTGCAGAGACTAATTTCTAGTGATTACCAACTGGAAAACTATGAAACTCAGTCTAATAAATTCATATTGCCAAGCTGACCTCAGCCACAAAAGCTTCAGATATCTAAGACAAATATTACCAGATCAGTAGTTTTTTTTTTTTTTTTTATCTCTGATGGTACAGTTAGTTTGCTGTAAAACTTTCGTTTTGTTTTGGTTTTGTTTTTGTGTTGCTGTATCGTTTTGTTGCTGTATCGTTTTGTGTATGTGTTTGTTTGCCCTGGTAAATATATATATGTATTTATTTTTATTTATTTTTTGAGATGGAGTCTTGCTCTGTCACCCAGGCTGGAGTACAGTGGCGTGATCTCGGCTCTACTGCAAACTCTGCCTCCTAGATTCAAGTGATTCTTCTGCCTCAGCCTCCTGAGTAGCTGGGACTACAGGCGCATGCCACCATGCCTGGCTAATTTTTTGTATTTTTAGTAGAGACGGGGTTTCACCGTGTTAGCCAGGATGGTCTCAATCTCCTGAACTCGTGATCTGCCTGCCTTGGCCTCCCAAAGTGCTGGGATTACCAGCATGAGCCACCGCCCCCCGCCTGTCTTGGTAAATATTTAAAGGTTCATACATAGGAAATTTACAATACATCCTAGTTGTGGAAGGATTTACCCTTGGCTTTGCATTGATGGAAGAAACTCATGCAGTTTAAAAAAAAATACAAATAGGCCGGGCGTCTTGGCTCACGCCTGTAATCCCAGCACTTTGGGAGGCCGAGGCAGGTGGATCACAAGGTCACGAGTTCGAGACCAGCCTGGCCAATATGGTGAAACCTCATCTCTATTAAAAATACAAAAATTAGCCAGGCATGGTGGCGGGCGCCTGTAATCCCAGCTACTTGGGAGGCTGAGGCAGGAGAATCTCTTGAACCCGGGAGGTGGAGGTTGCAGTGAGCCGAGGTCATGCCACTGCACTCTAGCCTGGGTGACAGTGTGAGACTCTGTTTCAAAAAAAATTAATTAATTAATAAAATAAAAAGAAAATACAAATAAAATGATGATGCACACTAAAACCTATCAGTTCAGGCCAAGTGCAGTTGCTCATGCCTGTAATCCCAGCACTCTGGGAAGCCGAGGTGGGCAGATCACCTGGGGTCGGGAGTTCAAGACCAGCCTGGCCAACATGGTGAAACCCCATCTCTACTAGAAATCCAAAAATTAACCAGATGCGGTTAATCTCAGCTACTTGGGAGACTCAGGCAGGAGAATTACTGGAATCTAGCACACGGAGGTTGCAGTGAGCCAAGATCATGGCACTACACTCCAGCCTGGGCAACAGAGCAAGAGTCTTGTCTCAAAAAAATGAAAAATAAAACCTCTCAGTTTCATTTTTTATATGTTAGGACTTGTTTGTATAATAGGTGCTTCTTCAATTCAGAAGGCAAATATAAAATTTAAAGTTGCAAAAAATTAAGCATAAATCAAATACATTACAAATATTGAAGGCAGTTAAATGTTCAAATGTTAAAGCTTCTGTTTTTGTGAAGACTTCACTAACATTTAAAATTTTATTTTTCTTGGATTAGTTCCTGTGCCTACTGCAGTGTCCTCATAACAGCAGATGTTTGCTTTATAGATTCATTGAGGATGATCACAGAGTTTCTGGTGAATATTTTAAAATAAATAAGGCTTCAAAGCAGGGTGGTATCAGCATATGTATATTTTAAGATTGTCTAAAATATAGTTTCTTTCTCCTTAGAAAACAGTGAAAGGATGAAGACTTCTGGTAAATTGTTTCACAGCAGTGGAATTTGTACATTAGTTTTCTACACTTGGGAGTTGAAAAATGGAAGAATTATTTGCCAAAAGAGGAGGACAAAAGATAATACGCATAATTCATCTTTTTCTGCAAGTTCTTGGAAATTTAGTCAAAGTACATAGTTCAGTTCTCTGAATTGGGCATGATATGCTCTTCAGAAATCATGTTTTGAAATTACAGAAGATAAATAACCTCTCCCAATCAGTGTGTTAACTACCCTGATGATGGTTGCTTGTCTTTGTACAGATGTGTGCAGGCATACATCTTTAGTGGTGGAGGCAGTAAATGAAAACATATGGATTCAGAGTATGGAAGAGTTGAATTCATTTTTTTCTATTGCTTTGTTTCACCAGATTCCCCCTATTCCACATTAACCCCTTGTCTTCTCCCAACTCTTCCTACTCTTTTCCATAGCGTTGTTTGGCTTTTTGGCATTATAAGAGGATTGCTTTTTTTTCCCCTTAAGTTATGTTTACTCACTTCGTTGTCACCGCTTTCCACCTCATGCTGGTTATCCTGTTGGAAGCACAAGGTTTTATGTTGTCTCTCTGTGGAATTTGTTTCTTCAAAGCTTTGTCTCTTCCCTTTGGTTGTCATCATGCATGATAGCAGCTTGTATTCTTTTTCTTTGGTAAATTTCTTCTCCTAGAATGTACTTTAGAAGGAAACTAAACTGCATTCTAGTTTAGTTGGCCCCAAACTGAGATCAGTAGCCAGAGATGGCACCCAAGGGTGATGAGGGGATTAAAAATGCCTGTAGAAGTGTTGGTGGCCGCAGCTAAGCAGCTAGATTAATCAAATGTGCATGAAATTTAACTTTAAATAAACTCCTTTATTGTTGAATTTTCTGTGGAAAAACTAACTTGAGTGAGAAATTCTAGCCCTGGGGCAGGGATAGGCCAGAGATAAGTAACACAAATATGCTTATAAAATGGGGGTGACTGGGTGCAAGCAGAACACACTGAAAGCATTCATATTTGAAATAAACAGTCACTATTTCTGTAGGGAGCCAATTTTCAATCCTTGGTCTACTTTCCAAATCTATTCTTTCCCCCACCCTCATTAGCAGATTTTGCTTATTTTGTTGACTCCTACAACTCCATCCCCTGGGACAGTGAATAGTCATAACAGGTATTCAGCAAATATTAGTCAAATGAATGAAGTTTTGATACTACTAAGTTTTTAAGACATGCATCTATCCTGTTATGGCAGAACAGGTCATACTCTTATTTACCAGCCTCGTAATTTACAAACTGAGAGAATAACTAGATATATAAGAAGGTAATCTTATTTTGAAATGATTTCAATTTCTAGAAATTTGTCATCACTGATCTCTTGTGAGTTGGGGATTGGTACATCTGAAGGCCAAGAATATCTGAGTGTGTTATGCTAACATTGAATCAATATTGCACTTACAAGATTTCCCTTACCAAATGATTTACCCAGTCTTCACAACAGCTCTGCAGATTGCTAACAATTAACCTTCCTATTTTACAGAGACGGAAGCTCTAGAATAACTATAAAAGTGTTGGGATTTTTTTTTGTTTCTTTTTGTTAGAAAAACCTGGATTTTGAGGAAGCAAAATGTGGAAAGAGTTTATGTAATAATTCACCAGATTTTTCTCACAGTGGTAGATATCCAAGTGTGAGATTATTTGATTGTGATCTATGCTCGTATTCCACAGAAGAAAAGCTCTGTATTTCAACTAAAACATTTCCATATTTGGGACTGACCAGATTTGGTTTGTTAGGAGATGGACAGTTGCCCTTTTATGGCCACTAGATACTCCATTGCTCTCTTTTATTTCTCTTCAACTTGGTGGCTGTGACACTCCCTCAAACAATCTTTTCTTTCTCTTTTTTTCACTGCTCTTTTGTACTCCAGTGTTCTCTGCTTTCCTCCCTCTCTCTTCCAACCTTCCAGCCCCTTTCTCTCTCTTCTCCTCCCATTCCTCATTTACATGCAGCCTGAACAAACAAAAGAGTTTGCTGTACATTCTCCCTGTAAAAGAATAGTATGTGAACATTGCTTTTGAGTCAGCAAACTGGGCGGGTCAAGTGAGAAGTTATCTGACTAACAAGGATCAAGTCAGGAGGGTGCTGGGAAATAGCATAAATCTTAGATCTTAGGAGATTGTCCAAAAAGGAGAGAGCTGATCCAGGATGAGTAGTAGTTTTCAGAATAAAGGCCTTGTCGAATATAATAACTGGACCAGTGGTTTTAATTTTGGAGAAATACTAGAACCAAACCAAAACATGGATAAATAGTAGGAAAAATTAACAGAATGACTCACTTTCAACTTGATTTTTGTTCCAAAGTTCAAATTTTTACTTAGAATTAAGGTTTTCTTTTCAATCTGAAATTCTGCTTTATATCCTGAGCTTCTAACATTTTAAAAGCACAGATAATCAATTTGTTAACTAATAACATTATGTTTAATAATATTGTCATTATTTTCTTAAACACAGTGGTATATTATTGTTATTACAGTAAAGAATTGCCTGGGTGTAATTGCTGGAGACCTGAACATGGTGTATCACATTTTCCGATCAATTAGTTTTAGACTCAACAAAACTACATCAGGGAATTTGTAAGGTGTATTGAGAGACTCCCATTTAGATCTTGACACCAGTTCTTTATAGAATCTTTCAAAAATGTGGATTATCACTTTTTTGAAGTGGCAACATGCTTCATTAAAGAACGTTGCTTGTGGAGCAAGTAATAACAGTAAGCTATGGTGTTGGATCTTTGTAGGGCATTCTCAATGAGAAAGATAGTTCTATCAATTTTAGCTACCTGAATTTGGTAAAATAGTTTGGTGAAATTGTAAAATTTGAAAAGTTAGGGGCTGGGTACACTGGCTCACGCCTGTAATCCCAGCAGTTTGGGAGACCAAGGCTGGCAGATCACGAGGTCAGGAGATCGAGACCATCCTGGCTAACACGGTTAAACCCGGTCTCCACTAAAAATACAAAAAATTAGCTGGGCATGGTGGCGGACGCCTGTAGTCCCAGCTACTCTGGAGGCTGAGACAGGAGAATGGTGTGAACCTGGGAGACAGAGCTGGCAGTGGGCCGAGATTGCGCCACTGCACTCCAGCCTGGGCAACAGAGCAAGACTCCATCTCCAAAAAAAAAACTTGAAAAGTTAATGTCAACTTACAATTTTTTTCTCCATCATGGAAATTAAACATTACACATCAGTTTTCTTAAATCATCATTTAACTGTGCTTTAATCATGTTAAATTGTAATTGATCTAAATAATAATGGAGTTTAATAGATAAGATTCCATAATAATCTTTTTGTTTTGGTTGCATGTGTTTTAACAGGTGACTTGCTATTATAGTTTATTCATATAGGGAGCACCTACTGCGTACAGATTTGTATTTGAGAACTCAATATTGTGCACGAGTCATCTTGAATGTGAATAATACAAGCTTATAACTTTGGCGATATTTCTCTAATGGGCATGTGTGCTATTAAGAAAAAATACTGCCCAGGATTAAAAGTTATAGCCTAAAATATTGAGTGTGCATTTCCAGTTTATTGTGGAAACTAGTTGGCATTTTTTTTTCTCAGCACAAATACAGTGGTATGACATTTTCTTCATTGCTAGATTACTTAGTTATAATTCTTTAGGAGTCTGAATTTGACTGATCCCTACAGCTGTTAACACAGATTTCCCTGGTTTATTTCACCTTATGGTATTGCTTCATATTCTCAAATTGGAATATTACAGTATTTCATCCTTGGGATTCAGCAGTTTTGGTTTGCTGAGAAATCAATTACAGGTTAAGTGATTTCTTTGAAACATTAAATAATGATAGGTGGTTTGTTTACTGGGAAAAGAGAATAAATGTTATTAGTGAATTGGGATAAAGTCATTATTTTGGAAAGGCAAAGAATATAAGTAGTTTATGGAACAGAATATGGCTTCCTTATTTGTTTTATATGTTGGGGCTCATTATCTTTAACCTTTGTTGATCATTGTGGAGTCAGGAATGAGGGAAACCCTCACCTTGTGGCTTTCTGACCTTCCTTTTTCCTTTTTAAATTAGAAATAATGCTGACCTCTCAGGATTGTTAATGATACTTAAGAATACACATAAGGAGATGTATTCTATCTATTACTGTCTCGTTTACTTTACTACATGAAGCCAGTTGAGGAAGCTATAGGTATAAGTGGCAATGAGAGCTTTATCTAATCTTACAGATTTAGAGAATGGAGATAGAGAAGATAATTTGGAAATCCAGTTGATGGAATTTGTTAGTGAACTGCCTGTGGCAGAAGGCAAGATGAGGGAGGAGGTCAGTAGTACTAGTGCTGTAGACAGTAGAGACTCCACATAACTTTAGGAAACATGCCTTTGCAGAAGTTGGTGAGAGAAGGAATATTAAGAATTAAATAGCTACAGTGGAGCTCATCTTTAAAGAAAAACTAGCCTCTTGTTTCTTAATTAAGCAATTTGACATAGGGCGATTGACTAGACATTTAACTAGTAAATTAACTCTGTAACACAGCGCCTTTGCAGCTTGTACAATTTAAGTTCACACATAGCATAGCAAAGTATCAAGTAAATACATAACATGAATGACTCAAAACTGAAAATCTTGTCCACTTCCTAGGAGCCTTGTTGTCTTCTGCATTGCCACCCCGACTCACTCTCTCAAGGCTTGCCCTCCTATACTAGTGTTTCCATAAGTTACTGATGATGCATACTTTAATCAGTGCTTGGTGATCTGGCCAGTCTCAATTCCAGATCTTTCCTTTGCCTGTGCTGAATAAAGGCAAACATCGTCAGATGTTTGTAGAAGCATTAATGAGCCTGTAGTATTACCGAAGGCAAAGCAAGCTTGCAGTTAGATCTTGCACCATCAAGTCTTGTGCTCCTGTGCTGTTTTTTTCTCTCTCAGAGCCTCATGGGCTCTGTGAGGCTTGAGTGAGCAGATACTAGCTGGTGGGCCTGCTCTTTTGGTCCTAGCAATGCAGGAAGGCAACATGACAGCTTAATGGCTCAGATACACGTTGGCAGAAAGCCATTCTTTAAGCTTTGAATTGTGGTTAAGACCGCTTCTTCAAAGTGGTTTTCATTTTTACCACAAATGTAGGTTTGATCATTATAATATAAGTTACAATTCAAAAGAAGAAATGTATTGCTTTGTATTAACACTCAAGCAAAAAAGGCATTTCCTTTTTCATGTAATGGTGTTACATAAAATGTTTTGGAAATCTCTTCTCCGCCATTCTGAACATAGGAATTTTGATTCCCATCATTTTATTTTAGTTTATTGGGTTATTTTTAAACTCGTGTAGAATATCTACAATGTCCTATTTTATATGTGTTTAAAAGTGGCAATTGTCATCTTTAATTTTTTCCTTAGGGGCAGGCTTCTCTGAAATAGCTTAACCCCTTATAAACCTAACTCGTGATCTTTCCTTTGTGCATTAGACCTTATTTTGAAGGGCTCCATAAATGCTCTGGTCTGTGTTATTGAAAAGGAAAGATGCACTGCTGGATTCAAGTACATGAAAATACCAAACTGTGTGTCAAAGGCTTGGCTGCTAAGAAATTGGTCAAACATGGTTTGATGGAGGCTGGGCTGGTACTGTGTCTGTGTAATTTCTGCCAACAGAAAAAAGAACACAAAACCTCTTCATTAAATGGAACTATATGTAGATTCATGTTCTTTTTCAATTTAGAAAAAAAGCGTTCTTTGCAGAATTCTGATTGATAGTGTAAGCCGTACATTCAGAAGACTGTCACAGTCCCTACTGCAATTGTAACATAGTGCTCTTCTGCAGGAAAAATGCAAGAGAAATTGTTTCAGAATCAGATTTATGACATACATATATGTGCACACTCAAGTGTCTTTATGTGTGTATGTATGCAGTCAAGGTGTGGCACCCATAACAGATGTCTTTAGATTTCCTGAATTTTGTGTTTACAGCTTTATTTTTTACTTTTTTTTTTTTTTTTTTGAGACAGAGTCTTGCTCTGTCACCCAGGCTGGAGTGCAGTGGCACGATCTCAGCTCACTGCAGCCTCTGCCTCCTGGGTTCAAACGTTTCTCCTGCCTCAGCCTACTGAGTAGCTGGGCTTACAGGTGCCCACCACCGACTTACAGGCGCACACCACCATGACCAGCTAATTTTTGTATTTTTAGTAGAGATGGAGTTTCATCATGTTGGCCAGGCTGGTCTCAAACTCCTGACCTCAGGTGATCCACTCGCCTTGGCTTTCCAAAGTGTTAGGATTACTGGCGTGAGCTCTACCATGTTTACAGCTTTAGAAAACATTTTCTTACTTCTAGTAATCAAGGAAAAATTTACTCTTTACCCTTACAAAATTTAGTCAGTAGCTGAAGGATTGGGAAGGTAATGAAAGAAAGTTGCCTTTCAGATTTTTTGTTGCCTCCCTCACTCACACTAAATCAGTGCTGTATCATAGAAGATTTTAGGTCAGTTAATGCACTTTACAATTATGTCATAAAAATTCATATCCGGTCACCTTTTTTTTTCTTTTTTTTCGAGATGGAGTCTCGCTCTGTCACCAGGCTGGAGTGCAGTGGCGCCATTTCTGCTCACTGCAACCTCCGTCCCCCGGGGTTCAAGCAATTCTCCTGCCTCAGCCTCCCGAGTAGCTGGGACTATAGGTGTACACCACCATGCCCAGCTAATTTTTGTATTTTTAATAGAGACGGGTTTCACCATGTTGGCCAGGATGATGTCGATCCCTTGACCTCGTGATCCACTTGCCTCCCAAAGTGCTGGGATTACAGGCGTGAGCCAGTGCGCCTGGCCCCTGTCACTCTTTTCACAACGTAGTGTCCATAATTGAAATGCAATTAAATTCTGTCCTAATGCAGAGTACGTGGAAAATCATGAACATTATAATCTAGTTAACATTTTGAACCGAATTTACCAGTATATGAACTTGCGCAAGGTAGTTTCTAAGCTGGTTTCCTCATCTGTATGATGAGGATAATGACACCTACCTGGTAAGATTGATGTGAAGGCTGGGCACGGTGGCTCATGCATGTAATCCCAGCACTTTGGGAGGCTGAGGCAGGGGGATCACTGGAGCTCAGGAGTTTGAGTACAGCCTGGGCAATGTGGTGAAACCCTGTTTCTACAAAAAAATACAAAAATTAGGTAGTCATGGTGGCTCGCACCTATGGTCCTAGCTACTGGGGAGTAGGATCACTTCAGCCTGTGGAGGTTGCAGTGAGCCAAGATCACGTCACAGCACTCCCGCCTGGGCGACAGAGGGAGACCCTGTCTCAAAAAAAAAAAAAGAATAATGTGGGTATGATGTGAGATACGCATACAAAGTATGTAACATAATGCCTGCCCTCCAGTAGCTGCTATTGTAATGTACTTCATATGGATAGGGACCGTGTTTCTTATTTGCTGCTATCTGTTCCAAGTGTCTAGTGTGGTACCTAACACCTAATGGGCACTTACATGTGTGTTGAATAGTGAAAGGGAAAAGGAACCAGAATCTAGGAGAACAATTAATTATTACCATTCTCCCTCATTCCTCTTCATCTCAGTTTTAGGTGAAATAGGCAAGAGAATTTCACTACTTAAACAATTTGAAGTGAGGGTGAGAAATAAGAGAGAAAGTGCAAGGAAGAAAACTGTGTGACATCTTTTATATACAAGCCAGTTTTCCATAATCACATTGTGGATTTTCCATGGAAGGTGTTCAGTCCCCAGCAGTCTTTGTTGGGACACACACAAAGCAGGCACGAAGCCCATCATGTAGCAAGTCAGGGGAAAGGGATGCTTGCTGCTTGCTGTCTGGCCGCCCTTCCTAGGGAGGCATGGATTCTAGAACAGACTTCACTATGCTTCTCTCTCGTTTTGTATCCTTACCTTGATGGTAATAGGAACCATTTATATTCATACATATACTCCTCAGATTCCTTTTTATTTCCTTTTTATTGCTAGTTTTGACAACTACTTGTCTGTTTTTTCTGTTACTGGGCAGCTGGAGCCACCTGACCTGGCACTAACATAGGACCCTTCACAGCTGAGCTTAGTTATCCCTCTCTAAGCCATAGTTTAAGGACAAACTAAATATATTTTTTTGTGGTAAAATATACATAATGTAAAATTAACCATTTTAACCAATTTTAAGTCTGCAGTCCAGTGGCATTAAGTACGTTGATGTTGTTGTGAATGTACTTAACCATCACCACCATCCGTCTCCAGAAATTTTCATCCTCCCAGACTGAAACTCTGTGCTCATTTAACAATAACTCTACATTCTCCCTTCTCCCCCAGGTCCCTAGTAGCCACCAATTTTTCTGTCTCCATGAATTTGACTACTCTAGGTACTTCATATAAGTGGAATCATATAATATTTGTCCTTTTGTGTTTGGCTTATTTCGCTTAGCATGTCTTCAAGGTTTATTCATGTTGTGTTGTAACATGTATCAGAATTTCCTTTTCAGCTGAATCATATCCTGTCATATGTATGTATGTACCACATTTTTGTTATCCATTTGTTCATTGTCAGTGTACATTTGAGTTGTTTTCCACCTTTTGGCTATTGTGAATAATGGCACTATGAATATTAGTGTACAACTGTCTTTTAATTCCACCTTTTGTTTTTTCTGAGTATATGCTCAGAAGTGGAACTGATGGATCATATGGCAATTCTATGTTTAATATTTTGAGGAATCATACTGTTTCCATAGTGGCTGTACCATTTTACATTCTCACTAGCTATGCATGAAAGGTTCCACTTTTCCCCATATCCTTGCCAACCCTTGTTACTTTATTATTGTTGTTTTTGTTTTAAATCAGAGCCATCCTAATGGGTATGAAGTGGTATCTCATGGTTTTGATTTGCATTTCCCTAATTAGTGAGGTTGAGCATCTTTTCATGTGCTTATTGGTCACTTGTGTATCTTCCTTAGAGAAATGTCTATTCCTTTGCTCATTTATGAACTAAGTTTCTTTGTTGTTGAGCTGTAGGAGTTCTTTATAAAATCCTGTATCGATATTTGATTGTATGTATTTTTAAGGCAGTATAAATACATACTTGTTTTGAAGGGACCATTTCAGTTTCACAGTATTCATTAGATTAGATATCATTCAGTAATCCAGCCTTGAAAGAGTAGTAGTGGGCTTACTGGACACTATTATAGTGCTTTACATATATGAACCTTTTTAATTAGAAGTACATTTATCTGTGTTTTCCATTGAAGAAACTGAGGCACAGAGAGTTTGAGTAAATTTCTTGCTCCAGGTCACACCACTAGTTTGCAATAAAGCCAGGATTTCAGTTTAAGCAACCTAGTTCCTGAGTCCATGCACTTAGCCTATATGATAAACTTTGTGTGTGCTCTCATCAAGTGACACTTTTCAGGTCTTGAACACTGCTTTCCCTCTCCCAAAGATTTATCTTACTTTTTCCAGTGGCCAAACTAGAAGGCAGACAAAATCATCAGGGAACTGTGACTGAAATTCATAAAGGCATGTGTGCCATTTTAAAAGCAGTTCATAAGATGAAGTGAGGCCTCTGAAGGAGTTACTAGTAACAACTGAATAAACACTTGGAACCTCTTTAAAGTTTCATTGTGTTTCTCTTTGTGGAAAACCCTTAGGTTTGAAGTGATTCTTTGTTTGAGTCAGGCATGTATTTTCTAAAATGGTTTCCCTAGTGAAATTTGCTTACTGAGACATTTTTTTTCTGTAAATTCTTTACTTATCTGCCTTTCTCTGTTTTTATTTTAAGCCACTTGTATTCTAGAGTTGGTGCTTGAGTGGCCATCAGTTGATGTGTAGAGAATGCAATTTTATCTTGTATCTTGTAGTTTACCTAAGCCAAACTTAATTGGTAACACAAAACAAAACTTTGTCAAATTATATAATGCATTTTAAAGCAAAATACAATTTTTGCTGCTGCCCATTATCACTAATAATCATGTGTAGGGTGTGTGGGTTTTATGTATACACTGCGGAAGGGGAGATGAGAAATGTAGATCTAATTTCTCTTTCGAAATTGATGTTACTAACTGGGTGACTTTTTGCTGTGTGTCCTTAGTCTCCTTTAATCTGGGCCAGTTCCTCAGTTTTTTTGTTTTGTTTTGTCAACTGTTCCATAGTTGGGGTTTGTTCCTCAATTTGGCTTTGTTCCTTATGTTTAGATTCTGGTTCTGTGTTTTTGGCAGTAATAGAGTATCAGAGAAGTGATGGTGTATTCTTCTTAATGTACCATATCAGGAGGCATTTGATGTCAGTTTGTCTCATTCAGTCTTGATATATGAAATTGGAGTAGTTTGCTCAGAGTCTGATTGCCCCTCTTTTTTTGCAGCCATAGATTTAAAAAATTTCTTTTTGAGGCCGTACTTTTCATTTAAGGCTTTCATATAAGATATTAATGGAAACCCGTATTCTCACAGCTTACTTGTGCTGTCTGGACAGTGGGGCTTGTGTTAGAGATTTAACCCAGGGGAATCCCTCTCCAGGTATGGATATTTGGAAAGACATTAACCAAACCTGGAAACAATATTGGAGGTACCTAAAAATCCAGATGCTGAGGGTGGCTGCAGTTGATGCTGTTAGTTACCCTCATTTAGATCTTTTCATTCTTCCTGCTCTTTACATAAACTGCTGGCAGAGTGTTACAGAGAAGTTCATTGGTGTTTTTTTTTTTTAATTGAAAAAGGTAGAATAAAAGGACTTTTAAAAATTAAGTAAATGAGGCTGAGTGTGGTGGCTCAGGCCTGTAATCCCAGTACTTTGGGAGGCCGAGGCAGGTATATCACCTGAGGTCAGGAGTTCAAGACCAGACTGGCAAATATGGTGAAACCCTATCTCTACAAAAATACAAAAATTAGCTGGGCATAATGGTGGGTGCCTGTAATCCCAGCTACTTGGGAGGCTGAGGCAGGAGAATTGCTTGAACCCAGGAGATGGAGGTTGCAGTGAGCCAAGATTGTGCCATTGCACTCTAGCCTGGGCGACGGAGTGAGACTCTCCGTCTCAATAAAATAAATAAATTAAATAAAATAAGAAAATGGTGCTTTTCAGATGTTTCTATACAGCAAACGTAATGAGAAGGAAGTACATTTCTTCACCTAAAGTGGCCAGTTGCATGGCATGACTTTGAAATCTACCCCATAGGATGTGGGTTTTTTTGTTTGTTTGTTTGTTTTTTGCCACCAGGTCTCACTCTTGTTGCCCAGGCTGGAGTACAGTGCTGGGATCATAGCTCACTGCATCCTGGTACTCCTGGGCTCAAGCAATCCTCCCGCCTCTCAAGCAGTCCTCCCGCCTCAGCCTCCTAAGTAGCTGGGACCACAGGTGTGCAACACTGTATTAGTTTGTTCTCACACTGCTATAAAGAACTGCTTGAGACTGAATAATGTATAAAGAAAAGAGATTTAATTGCCTCAGTTCAGCATGGCTGGGGAGGCCTCAGGAAACTTAGAAGCATTGCAGAAGGCAAAGGAAAGACAAGTACCTTCTTCACAAAGCTGCAGGAAAAAGAGCATGTGTGGAGAAGGAACAGTCAAACATATAAAATCATTAGATCTCATGAGAACCCACTCACTATCATGAGAACAGTGTGGGGGAACCGCCCCCATGATCACCTGCTACCAGGTTCCTCCCTTGACACATGGGGATTATGGGGATTACAATTCAAGAGATTTGGGTAAGAACACAGAGACAAACCGTATCAACCACCACACTTGCCTAATTTTTAATATTTTTGTAGAGATGGGGGTCTTGCTTTATTGCCCAAGGCTGGTCTTGAACTCTTGGCTTCAAGTGATTCTCCTGACTTGGCCTCCCAAAGTGCTGAGATTACAGGTGTGAGCCATAGTGCGTAAGAAACATCTTATAGGATGTTTCTTCATTAAAAACATGGTTAATAGATGAGATTGTCCAGAACACATCTTGCTTTGATCACCTTTGTTACTGTGGCCAAGGACAACTTGTGATACCTAGCCAAGTTTCAAGCAGCATTGCCATTAAATGTGGTTTTTAAGGTAAGAGCAGGTTTGAAACTAGAAATTGAAGTAGGGCAAAGGCTGACATAGTGTCTTACTCTTCCTTGTATAACTTAAGCTGTTTTCTGCACCTGTGGGTGGAGAATGAGTAAACTTTTAAAAGTAAAATTACATATTTATTTAATAATGTATTTTCAAATATTAACCTCTTCAATCATATTCAATAGGTACAATATTTAAGTAGTTTCTGAATGTTTTGTTTTTATAAATTGTATAGGTGAACGTCTGTGAAGTTACATCATTGTTCATTTGTCGTAATAGCATATTAGGTCCATAAGGAGATAAATTTGTGTGTCTTGTTCATTGATGTATACCAGTTACCTATAATTGTCCCCCTACTCAAGGTGCTCAATACTATTTGGTGAATGAGCAAATCTGGACACAAGGAGCAAAAGTAGTCTTCCAATGAGCCTGTTATGTATTTTTTTGTGTGTGTAAATTACTAAGCAGCTTCTTAGTATCATTTAACTTTTCATAGTATTTGTTATCATAGAATATAGTAATAATGTATATCACCTATTTGTTTTCTTCTTCTGCTTCATATTTGCCTTGGGGGTATGGATCAAGTGGCCTATTTTTTCTCCAATCAAATGTTGCTTCATGGTTCAGAAATCCCAGTACTTTTGAGCTGCCTAAAATTTATATACGGTTTACAGCAGATTGGTATAACATTTAGTTTAATTATGAGTTTGGATTGTTGATGCTTTTTTAAAACTTCTCTCCAGCACATACTTCACCATGTTTCTTGTCTTAATTAATTTTAATCCCATTATTTTATCTCATTTTCTGTGTTAAATAGAAGATTTGTGAAATAGAGAAAAATAAATTACTTCTAGTTTCACAACCCAAGGGCAAGTAGGGTGTCCCTGTGAGCTTGTTTTTTTCAGCCAGCTATGTTTTTCAAATTAAAGTTCTACTAGTGTTACTAGACAGCATTCTAGATAGATTAAATTTTTGCTTTTTGTTTTTTTGGTAGCAGTGTAATTACTATATTTTTCTGTATTCAAAAAAGTTTTTTCTTGTTTTTTTTTTCTTCTGTGATTTTTGAATTGGTTTTCTTATGTGAAGCATCTGTTAGCCAGAAACGGTGTTAAGATGGTGTAGTTTGATAACTTTTATCACATTTGTCCTCAATACATTTGTGGTCATATTCACCTATCTATTTAAGGAAGTATATAGAAGCAAATGTATGTGGTTTGGGAGAAAACAATACCTCCTCTGTGAGCAAAACAGAAGTATATATATTAATGTGTATGCAGGTTTTTAACTTACTTGAAAATTCTAATGGGTTGGAGGATATGTGGGAACCTCAATACTATTTACAGGTAGGAAGCACTATGTTTAGCGATAGATTGCAGCTTAAAAAAAATCTCATACTTCCAGGTGTATGAAATCAGATTTACCTACACTAACTAGCATTTTCCCCAGCTGTTCTTACTTTGAATATAAAATCATTGTTTTCTTAGAAGAGGAAAGCTAGTGAAATTAAAGTAAAATGAATTTGCTAGTTTTAAATTTTTACTTATGACATATATGTGGTGAAGAATGTAAATTTTCTTGAGCCTTACTGGGTGGTGATGGTAAGCAAATGTTTTCTTTGTTCCCACTATCAGTCTGAGGGAAAAATATACAGAACATAGAGCGAGAAGGAAAGGGCATTTTACAAATCAACTATATCCTGGTTCATTTTTGCTTTTTGTTGTTGTTGTTGTTGTTGTTAAAGCCCAGAATCATAACTTTTTTCCTTTAAATGTATGCCAGCATTATTACATTTAATTAAAACTAGATTTTATATAGTATGCAGAAAATTTGAGAATCCTACTCATGCAAATGAGATATTGACAGTCTATACTTAGCAAAAAGATAAATTGGGTAGTAGCAGCGATTCTTTGTTACAATGAGGAATTAACTCATTTCATGGAGTTAAAAGGGTCCCTAGACATGTAAGGATTGATTTTTTTTCCATTATTAAATACACCATATACCTATTATCAAAAATGTTTTACATAATAATTGCCTATACATGGTTGGTCCAACTTATTTCTGGTTTGATTCTCAACAAGATCATGTCAGTAGACACCTTATTTTTAAAATAGAGTGCAAATAAAGATAAAAATGTGTACCTTCTTTTCCAGTGTCCCTGTTGCAAGATGGAGAGACAGTATAATCAGTTATTGATTTATAATTCATTAAATTATAATCAATCTGTGAGTAATTGATAGCTGACTGCTGTCATTCTGCTGAGAAGTGATTATTTTGGTTGCAAAAAATAAATATTACATTATGAATTTTGTTTAATCAAATTAGTAGTGGAAGTGGACTTTGGTAAGTGCAGGATGCATGTAGTACCTTAGCGTAACTTGACAGTTTTTAATGTGTATCCCTATGGAGATTTATTAAATAATTAGAATTTAGTTTGATTGTGACCTCAGAATTATGCATTGTCTTTTTTTGTTTTATTTTGTTGTGTTTGAGATAGGGTCTCAATCCTGTTGCCCAGGCTGGAGTGCAGTGGCTCAATCACAACTCACTGCAGCCTCCATTCCCAGGCTCAGGTGATCCTCTCACTTCAGCCTCCAAGTAGCTGGGACTACAGACTCCAGCTGCTACACCCAGCTATTTTTTGTATTTTTAGAAGAGACGGGGTTTTGCTATGTTATCCAGGCTGGTCTTGAACTCCTGCACTCAAGCAGTCCACCCACCTTGGCCTCCCAAAGTGTTGAGATTACAGGCATGAGCTCTTGCGCCCAGCCAGAATTATGCATTGTCAACCTGCCTTATTCCTTTTGAGTTTTTTTCAGAAAACTAATTTTCTTATTCTTTCTGTACTCCAATATATACAGTAACCATTAGCTTTAATGAGATAAATAGGAATGTGATTGCATATGCATTAGAAGGATCAGGATTGCATGCAACTAATAGAGATGTCTTATTATATACAGAAGAAGCAATTTGATCTTAGTAACATTTATGAGATTTCTAGCCTTAGGATAGCACCTAGAAGGATGTATCGTTTTGTGTAAAATGCTGTCCAGACTCAACAGGCAAATATATTGAGCTCTTCTGCACATATTTTCTGTGGGGCAGGAGTGTTGTTGCACAGGTGTGTTTTGTAATTGTCAACTTGATCTAATGGGCATTTCCAAAAAAGGACTTAGATATTTAAATTAATATTTACTTGTTAATCTAATATTGACAGAATTTCAGAGCATCAAGGAGAAAAATTTACAGTTGAATTTTGAGTGCGATGAATCTCTTACTAGTCATGTAATAAACCTGTGTTAGAGCCTGTGTTACATACATCCCAAAGGGCACTTGCTGGTTACATATTTAGTATTTGTAGCTGGTATGATGGGTGGCAGCATCATTAAAATGCTTTATCTCATTTGTTAACTGTGTGTCTCTAAAATTTTTACCATTTTAAGCCTTAGGTGGAATTTGGTCATACCTCACTTTGCCTCTCTTTATAAAGTATAATACTGCATATTCACATATGTATAAATATCTATATCTAAAGAAGTATCTTAAAGAGTATCTTAAACTTTTTGGCTTTTGTAAACTATTCTGTATGTAACCTTTAATGCAGTTTTATTGTAATCATATGCTACAGTGGTACATTTAATCAGTGTAAAAAATTTTTTTGTAGAAAAAGATTCAGATTTTTGCATTTAATTCCATAGCTGGAATTCATGGGTTGATCAGTAGTTCAGTGTTTTGAAATCTGTGTTCCTCAGCCACTTTGCTGGTGTTACCAGTAAAACATTGTGTTTTGTTTCTTTCTTTGTTTTTGAGACAGGGTCTTGCTCTGTCATCCAGGCTAGAGTGGAGTGGTGCGATCTCAGCTCACTGCAGCCTCGACTTCCTGGACTCAAGTGATCCTCTTACCTCAGCCTCCTGAGTACCTGGGATTAGGGGCTCACGCCACCATGCCAGGCTAATTTTTGTACTTTTTGTAGAGACAGGGTTTCACCATGTCTCAAATTCCTGCAATCAAAACAATCCACCCACCTTGGCCTCCCAAAGTGCTAGGATTACAGGCATGAGCTACCATGCCATGCCTTGTTTCTTGATTTTAGAAATTGAGTATCATGTGGGATAAAATCAAACAGAACTAATTATAAATCATTCTTCTTTCAAAACTTGGGTTATTTGCCCATTTTTTGTGCTATTTCAATTAAAGCCATTTTTCAATATTTTAGGTTTAATGAAAATACTAGCCGGGTGCAGTGGCTCACGCCTGTAATCCCAGCACTTTGGGAGGCTGAGGCGGGCGGATCACAAGGTCAGGAGATCGAGACCATCCTGGATAACACTGTGAAACCCCGTCTCTACTAAAAAAAATACGAAAAATTAGCCGGGCGTGGTGGCGGGCGCCTGTGGTCCCAGCTACATGGGAGGCTGAGGCAGGAGAATGGCATGAACCCAGGAGGCAGAGCTTGCAGTGAGCAGAGATGCGCCACTGCACTCCAGCCTGGGAGACAGAGCAAGACTCCATCTCAAAAAAAAAAAAAAAACAAAACTAAGATATTCCACTCACAGATGCTTAATTGCTTGTGAATTATCAATTCATAAACAGTATCTTAGGACAAATGAATTAAATGGGATCCTATGACTTTTATAATCAAAGTTAATAATCTTGTGGGACATTACAAATACAGTAGAGAAATCTTTAAGTCAAATAAGACTTCATACCCTATAACAGTGTTTATAAACAAGTTACTTAACTCTTTATAATTGTAGTCTTGCTTCGAGGTCTTTTTCAAGTGCTGTGCTTTCACTGTCTCAGAAGTTTACCCTTCCTGTTTCAGAGGAAATAACAGGGTATCAGATAGAAACCACAGTTTATTCTTCATATACTTATTTATCTCTATTAAAATCATATTTAGTTCCTTTAGTTATTTTGGCTTAACTACTTATAGCTAAAAACAATAATAATTACTAGCTATTATTGAGTATTTACTGTGTTTCAGGCACTATTCCCTATTCTCCTCTCCCCTCTCGCTTCTCCCCTCCTGCCTCTTGCCTCTTGCCTCTCCCCTCTCGCCTCTCGCCTCTCGCCTCTCCCCTCTCTCCTCCCCTCTCCCCTCCTCTCTCCTTCCCTCCCCCCTTTCCTGTCCTCCGCCTTTTCCTTTCCTCTCCTCTTTCCTTTTTTTGATGGAGTCCTGCTCTGTCTCTCACGCTGGAGTGCAGTGGCGCGATCTTGGCTCACTGCAACCACTGCCTCCTGGGTTCAAGTGATTCTCCTGCCTCAGCCTCCCAAGTAGCTGGGATTACAGGCGCACGCCACCACACCCGGCTAATTTTTATGTTTTTAGTAGAGGCAGGGTTTCACCATGTTGGCCAGGCTGGTCTCGTACTCCTGACCTCAGGTGATCTGCCTGCCTCGGCCTCCCAAAGCACTGGGATTACAGGTGTGAGCCACTGCGCCCAGCCTTATGTGTTTTCTATATATTAATTAATATGTTTAATTCCTTCAACAACTCTTTGAGGTAAGCACAGTCACTGTGTCCTTTTTACAGATGAGGAAACAGGTCTAGAAAGTCAAGTAACTTCAGGGTTACACAGCAAGTAAATACTGAATCATGGATTTGAACCCAGCCAATCTTACTCTAGAGTCTTTCTCTTAACTGCCATGTTGTACTCCAGTTCCAGCCCGAATTGTGCTTTCTTGCCTTTGCTCTTGGTTTTCTCTTTGCTCTCTCCCAACCAGTTGAAATGCTTCTATGTTAGGCCATTTTAAAAATAGGCAAATTAAATAGTTAAAATCTAGGAAGTCTCATCTCTGCCTAATGCTTAATTACTTTGTGACATTGGGCTTGTTGCTTTTTACATTTTTTAAATGAAGCCTATGTATACCCAATAGAATTTTCTTTTTCTTTTTCTTTTCTTTTCTTTTCTTTCTTTTTTTTTTTTTTTTTTTTTTTGAGACGGAGTCTTGCTGTGTCATCCAGGCTGGAGTGCAGTGGCACAGTCATGACTCACTGCACCCTTGAACCCTTGGGCTCAGTCTCTTGTCCCACTTCAGCCTCCTGAGTGGCTGCAACTACAGGCAAGCACCACACCACCAGGCTAATAGAATTATTTTATAATGATTACATAGGGTATATAACAAATGTGTAGCATAGTGCCTGACACATGATAAACTTTGTGAGGGTCTTTGGCTAGTTGTTTTATTGGTATGTTGTCTCTAAAAGATACATCTAATCAGTGTGTTACCTGTTCAGAGTGCGTTTGTAAGGCTTACTTAGGGCGTGTTGTTGGCATGTTTAAATGTGTGTTTTGTAATTTTGGGATACAAATGCTTACCAGAGGATTTCTGTCTTCATGTTCTTCAGTGAGGTTGAAGTATAAGTCATAAAAGATTTTATGATGCCTGAAAAGCTTTCTGTAGAGTGTGTCATACGGCTTACTTAACTTTATTTTCTTTATTTTTTTTTTTCCAGGAAATTTGGTGAGCGGCCTCCACCTAAACGACTTACTAGGTGAGTATTATATTAGTCAGCTTTTTACACATACATTTTATGAAAGTATAAATCCTATTGTTTTAGATATTATATTAATAGATACCCTTGAAGTCATTCAAATATTACTATCTAGAGCATAAACTTATTCTCAAACTTCCTTTCCCTCATCTCTCCTCCCCTCCCTCACCAAAAACAGGAACAAAAGGATATAGTTGAAAAGGGAAAATGAAACCTTTCTTAGAGTTAGTCTTGAGTCTTATGTAGTGAATACAACATGGACAGCAGTGCAGGTAGCTTTCTATATCTAGCTATGGTTAGCCCATCACAATTTGTTGATTGCAGGTAAGATTTGAAAGTAAATGCTTTTAGGAAAGAATTTTAAGGAAAACAATTTTTACCCATTTTAAGAAAACACACGTTTTATCTATTTTTAATGAGTGTAAGTTGTACAATATACATTTTAATTATGAATGTTAAAAGTATTGGTCTTGAAAATGATTTTTAAAATTTCCAGCAGCCAGAATTGTAAAATAAAGAGACCTAGTTCTATGGCCATGTCCTAGAGTCGATGCAAACCTTGTGTTATTAGCAGTTTATTTTTGGTGTCGTTCAAGAAAATGATATATATATATATGTATATGTCTGTCCTTTTTCTTCATAAACTCAACAGAGATCACACTCTATCATTGTTCTACACCTTTTAATGCCACTTAACAGTACATCTTCTACCTTGATATTTCCCCTTAATGGCTCCATGGTTTTTCATAGTTTTCATACCACTTTTATATTTCACATTGATGACCATTTAGGTTATTTCCAAATTATTGCTATTATTTTAAAAAGCTGTTACACTTAAAGAACGATGGGGACCTACAGAAGGATACAAAGGACAGTTTGAAGGGGAAATCTGGGACACTTTGGTTATCAAGATAAATAATAATAGTAATAGATTAAAACCCATGTAATAAAACAACAGCTTAGAAGTCTATACTGAGATAATTAATCTCAGGATAAATATTATTTATATAAATAAAAATCACTCATAATTAATAAATGGGGCAAAGACGTTAGCTTTTCCTTACAGACGCATGTCGCCTAATAAATGTAGAAGGACAAAAACCTGGACAAAATATGTAAAAACAGTTTTCCAGGTATTGAACATTAGGTATAGAAGGATAAGTGATTCCTGAGAAACTGAGAGTCCACAGAGGGCAAGACAGCAGGGCTGCAAAGTGGAGAGGAATTAACTGTATAAGGAGGTCCAGAGATCTACAGAGGTTTCTTTTCAGTCTTCAGCTGCATATTGATCAGCATGCGTGTGTAAGAAAACTACTCCGTGGTGGGGATTGGGGAAAAATATCCCAAAAAATCAGAGGAAACAATTTCTAAAGTTCACTTAGGGCTATGAATTGTGCCTGTTAACAGTAGCCAGAGTGGAAAAATCTCATAATTTATAGGGCATTCGCTAGAGTGCTCAGAAGGGTTTTGTTTCAGTAGTGATATAAAATTGGGTCCAGGCATGATGCTCTGTTTTCACCTGACAAACTTAAAGAAGGATTGAAAGGATCAAACTTAATTGTGTACCAGAACAAAGCTCAAGAATATAGGAATAGAAAAATATCCAGCACTCCCTCAGAAAGGCAAAATCAAAATATACCAGTCATACAAAGGAGCAAGAAAATATCCATAACAAGAAAAATCAGTGAATCAAAACCAACCCAGAAATGACACAGATGATAGAATTATTAGATAAGAACATTAAAACAGTATTTTTTTTTTGTTTTTTGTAGAGACAGGGTCTCACTATGTTGCCCAGGCTCGTCTTGAACTCTTGGCTTCAAACAATCCTCCTGCTTCCTTGGCCTTCCAAAATGCTGGGATTGCAGGTGTGATCCACGGTGCCCAGCCTAAAACAGTTATTATATTTGTGTTCTGTATGTCCAAGATGTCAAGATCAAGAGCTAGGAAACTTTAAAGGGTCAGTTGGTACATATTTTAGGTTTTGTTGCCCATATAACCTCTATCATACTACTCACCTCTGTTGTAGCACAAAAGCAGCAATAGACCATATGTAAACAATTAGAGTGTCTGTACAGTGAAGTATAGCTTTATTTGTAAAATGGGTGGTGGATAGGATTTGGCCTACAGACTGTAATTAGTAGATACCTGAGCTAGAGGAGAGGTTAAATAGAGACATAGAAGATTGTGCGCACACACACACACACACACACACACTCTCTCTCTCTCTCTCAAATTAAATCTCTAAAGATGAAGAGTACAATATTTAAGGTGGAAAAGTACACTTGGGATTAATTTTGGAATGGACAAAGAGGAGATTAGTAAACATGAAGACATAGCAATAGATACTATCTAAAATGAAGCACACAAAAAGTCTGAAAAAAGTGGTGAGCATTAGTGAGCCATGGTTTATTGTCAGGTGACCTCATATATATGTAGTTAGTCATAGTAGGAAGAGTATGACTAAAACAATATATGAAGAAATAATGGCAAAAATGTTCTAACTGGAAAATTAGTGAAAACTAAAACCACAGATCTAAGCCAGGTGCTGTGGTTCACGCATGTAATCCCAGTACTTTGGGAAGCTGAGGCGGGCAGATCTCTTGAGCTTAGGAGTTCAAGATCAGCATGGGCAACATGGTGAAACCATGTCTGTACCAGAAAGTTAGAAAAAAAAAAAAGTTAGCTAGGAGTTGTGGCACGTGCCTGTAGTCCCAGCTGCTTGGGAGACTGAGGGTGGGAGGATCACTTGAGCCCAGGAGACGGAGGTTGCAGTGAGCCGAGATCACACCACTGCACTCCAGCCTGGGTGACAGAGTAAGACCCCATCTAAAAAAAAATCAGTTAATCCTGAGTACAGAAACCACCCAGAAGCACTTTATAATCAAATTGATTAAAGTCAGTGATAAAGAAAAAAACAACAGAAAATAAAAGACAAATTATGCACAAAGGAACAGAGAGGATGACAGCAGGTTTTTCATCTGAAACCATGCTATGGATAAGACAGAGCAAGTGCTTTGAAGTGCTCAAGGGGGACCTATACTTGTCAACCTAGAATTCTATACCCAGTAGATACATACCGTTTTAGGCATATTAGAAGTTGAAAGAATTTATTGCAAATAGGACTTAGCTACAGTGTTAAATTCTTCAAGCAGAAGGATGATCATACTAGATAGAAATCCGATTCTGTACAAATTACCAATATCAAGAACAAGAAAGGTGATATCACTATAGAGTCACAGATGTTTGAAGGATAATTAAGTTAATATTATACTTAACTTTTTGCCAATAATATTCAACTTTTGAAGAAATGCACACAATTTCTTTAAACTAGCAAACTACCAAAGCTTACTCAAGAAGAAAGAGGTAACTTGAATAGTCCTATATTTAAGGAAATTGAACTTATTAACCTGACAAAACTGCTGGCCCAGATGGCTTCACTGTTGAATTCTACTATATATTTAAGAAAAAAATTATCTCAATTCCATACATACTCTTTCAGAAAATTGGAAAGCAGGACATACTTCTCAGTTCATTCTGTGAGCATAGCATTACCCTGTTGCAAAAAGTAGGCAAGACATTACAAGAAAATGAAATTACTGTCCAGTATCCCTTGTGAACATAGTTATAAAAGTCTTAACAAATTTTCAAATGGAATCCAACAATGTATTAAGGGGATGATACATCTTGACCTAGTGAGCTTTATCTCAGGAATGGAAAACAATTCATGCAATTCAGTATATTAATAGAACAAAAAAGGAAAATCATATAGGTATCTCGGGATTTAGAAAAAGCTTTTGACATCCATTTTTAATAGAAATTCTCAGCAAACTTGGAATAAAAGAGAATTTCCTCATCATAGCGTGCCTATGAAAAAACTACATTTAACAACATGCTGATTGGTGAAACACTGAATGTTTTTCTTCTAACATCAGGAACAACACAAGGATGTCTGCTTTCACAGATTTCATTTAACATTGTCTTTTGAGGTACTATAAGGCCAGAAAAAGAAATAAAAAACGTCTGGATGGGAAAGAAAGAAGGGAAACTGTCTTTATTTGCAGATATCATGATCATCTGTATAGAAAATTCTGCGGAATCTTGCTACTAGAACTGATAAGTGAGTTTAGCAAGGTAGTAGGATACATGATTAACATACACAACTAAATTGTGTATACTAACGAGCAATGGGAAATTGAAATTTGAAAGCAATACAATTTACACAGTAGTATAAAAATATATGTAATTTCTCGGGAAAAGTCTGACAAAAGGTGCAAAAACTCTACACTGAAGACTACCAAACATTACTGGGAGAACTTGAAGTCCTAATTAAATGTTCTTCAGGTAGAAGACCTAATATTGTTGAAATGGGCTGGGTGTGATGGTTCACGCCTATAATCTCAGCACATTGAAAGGCCAAGGTGTGAGGATCACTTAAGGCTAGGAGTTTGAAACCAGCTTGGGCAACAAAGTGAAACCTTGTCTCTACAAATAATAAAAAAAATTAGCTGGGCATGTTGGCACGTGCCTGTGGTCCCAGCTACATTGGGAAGCTGAGGCAGGAGGATTGCCTGAGCCCAGGAGGTTAAGGCTGCAGTGATCCATGTTTGTGCCCCTGCACTCCAGCCTAGATGACAGAGCAAGACCCTGTCTCAAATAAATATATATATGGTTAAAATGTCAGTTCTTCTCAAATTGATCCTGTGGATTCAACACAATCACAGTCAAAATCTCAGCAGGCTTTTTTGTAACAGTTGACAAGCTGTTTCTAAAATTTATATAGAAATGCAAACAACCTTGAAAAAAAGCAAAAAGAACTTACACTGCCTGGTTTCAAAACTTACTATAAAGCTATGGTAATTTAAAGTATTGTATTGGCATAAAGATAGCTAAGTAGACCATTGTGACAGAATAGTGGCCAGAAATAGTTCTTCAGATATATGGTCAGTTGCTTTCCAGTCAAGGTGCAAAGGCAATTTAGCTAGATTTTTTTTAAATGATAGTCTTTCTAACAGTTGATTGTAGAACAATTGGATATCCATTGCTCCTTCAATCTGCCCCCCCATACACAAAGTAACTACAGTCTATACACAGTACCATATTTAAAAAATAGCTAAATGTAGACCTAAATGTAAAACTTTTTTTTTTTCATTTTTTGTAGATTAATGTTTTGAAATACAATTGTATCATTTGGCAAGGTTTTGTTAAAGTCTACATAAATACAATTAGGAACGTATACAAAATAAACAATCCTAAATGTAAAACTTTAAAGTGTACAGCTTTTAGAAGAAAACAGGAGAAAATGTTGTTTATTAGGCTAACATTTCTTAGACACTAAAACACAATCTGTGGAAGAAATTGATAAATTTTACTTCATTAAAATAAAGAACAAAGATGAAAAGGACTCTGAAAAGTAAATCATAAGGAAACAATCCATTTTTAAAGGGCGGAAATGGTCTGAACAGATACTAATCCAAAGAATGTGTGAATGTAACAAATACCCATTAAGGAAGTGCAAGTTAAGACTACAGTGAGTGTGTTAGTCCCACTGGTTTGCTGTAACAGTGTACCATTAACTGGGTGGCTTCTAAACCACAAATTTATGGCTCATAATTCTGGAGGCTGGGAAGTCTAAGATTAAGACACCAGTGTGTTTGATGTCTGTTGGGAGATGCTTCCTGGTTGATAGATGGCCGTCATCTTTATGTGTCCTCACATGGCAGGAGGGACAAGGGCACTGATCCTATTCTTGAAGGCTCCATCCTCATGACCTCATCACCTCCCAGATGCCCCACCTCCTATTAGGTTTCAACGTAAGAATTTTGGGGGGACACATACACTTTCTAGGAGTTAGTTACTATTAATACTATATACCTGTTAAAATGTCTGAAATTTAAAGGACTCATAATGGGAACAGTTAGTACTTTCATACACTGGCAGTGGGTATATAAAGTGGTACAATAATTTTAGAAAATAATTTAGCACTTTCTTAAAATGTTAAACCTCTACCATATGGCCTAGTTATTCCATTCCTACATATTTAATCAAGGAAAATGAAAACATCTGAATACAAAGCCCTGAACACAAATGTTCATGTTAGCTTTAGTTGTAGTAGTCACACATGCATAACCCCAATATCCAGCAACAGGTGAGTGGATCAACAAATTGTAGTGTATTCTACAGTGAATTTCTATTAAGCAGTAAAAAAGAAATGAACTTGATACATGCAACAACATAGATGGATCTTAAAATCATTATACTCAGCCGGGCGTGGTGGCTCACGCTTGTAATCCCAGCACTTTGGGAGGCCGAGGCAGGCGGATCACGAGGTCAGGAGATCGAGACCACGGTGAAACCCCATCTCTACTAAAAATACAAAAAATTAGCCGGGCGTGGTGGCGGGCGCCTGTAGTCCCAGCTACTCGGAGAGGCTGAGGCAGGAGAATGGCGTGAACCCTGGAGGCGGAGCTTGCAGTGAGCCGAGATTGCGCCACTGCACTCCAGCCTGGGCGACAGAGCGAGACTCCGTCTCCAAAAAAAAAAAAAAAAAAAAAAATCATTATACTCAATTTTCTAAATATATCAGGAAAAAAGAATATGTACTGCGTGATTCCACTTACATAGAATTATAGAAAATGCAAACTGATCTGTACTGACAAAAAGTAGATCAGTGGTTTCCTGGGGATAGGGAGAGGCAGGAGGAAAGATTACAAAAAGGCAGAAAGGAAACTCACAATTGTGAATACCTTTATTTTGATTTTGGTGATGGTGTATATACATGCCAAAACTTGTCACATTGCACACTTTAAATAAGTGTATTTTATTATATTTCAATTAAATCTCAATAAAGGTGTTAAAAACGTAGAAGCTTTTATACTTGAAAAATATTCTGAAATATTCTGAAAGGGATTATTGTATCTTCTTGGGAAAATTCAGGTAAGTTTTTTTTGTTTTTTGTTTTGTTTTGTTTTGTTTTGTTTGAGACAGAGTCTGGCTCTGTTGCCCAGGCTAGAGTACAGGTGCCTGCCACCATGCCCAGCTAATTTTTAATTTTTAGTAGAGTTGGGGTTTCACTGTGTTGGCCAGGCTGGTCTCGAACTCCTGACCTCGAGTGATCCGCCTGCCTTCGCTTCCCAAAGTGCTGGGATTACAGGTGTGAGCCACCATGCCTGGCTTCAGGTAAGTTTTATTTCTTTGTAAATCTCTGAAAGAAAGCAAACTACAGATTTATATTGTTTATTATTGAAGCTAAAATAAGGCAAATTTAGCAAAAAGTTTGTATAACAGCAAATGGAAATGTAAAATCAATGACCAAATCTGTGATAAAATTTTATTTTATTAAGCACAAACTTGGAAATCAGAAATTTTCCCCTTTGATAATATAATTTTAGGTACCATCTGGCCTTTTTTTGTTTTGTTTTGAGAGACAAAGTCTGGCTTTATCACCCAGGCTATAAGCACAGTGGTGTGATATTGGCTCACTGCAACCTCTGCCTCCCAGATTCAAGCCAGCCTCCCACCTCAGCCTCCTGAGTAGCTGGGACTACAGGTGCACACAACCATGCCTGGCTAATTTTTATATTTTTTGTAGAGACAGGATTTCCCCATATGGCCCAGGCTAGTCTTGAACTCCTAAGCTCAAGTGATCCCCCTGCCTCGGCCTCCCAAAATGCTGGGATTACAGGCGAGAGCCACCATACCCTGCCTTGAGAATGCTTTTTAAAATGTTTTTTTTCCTCCATTTCTCCTTTAAAGAATATTCAAGTTAGGAAAATTTTAGTATCTTTTATTTTATTTGATGAGAAATATTTTAACATTTTTTCTCTCCATTGGGGTGCAGAGAGTTTAAAATTGGGCAGATTTTATTCCTTAAAAAATCTTTGAAACACTATTCTTACTCCCATTTTCCAAATTAAGCAATATTGAAAAAGCATCCTGTTGTGAAGGTCATCTTTTAGATAGTGTTCTAAACATAGTTCTGCCTACACAAGAGTTTAAACTTTTGATTAAGGCTTGTTAATAATATATACTATTCAGTGTTACTATGGATTCATTTTTTTTTTTTTTTTTAGAGAATGGAGTCTCACTCTGTTACCCAGGCTGGAGTGCAGTGGTGCAATCTCTGCTCACTGCAAGCTCTGCTTCCCGGGTTCATGCCATTCTCCTGCCTCAGCCTCCCGAGTAGCTGGGACTACAGGTGCCCGCCACCACACCCAGCTAATTTTTTGTATTTTTAGTAGAGACAGGGTTTCACCGTGTTAGTCAGGATGGTCTTGATCTCCTGACCTTGTGATCCACCTGCCTTGGCCTCCCAAAGTGCTGGGATTACAGGCGTGAGCCACCACGCCCGGCCTGGATTCACTTTAAAAAAAAAAATTACATTCTTTCAGGATGTATATTATAGGAATAGAGTGTTGGCTTTTAAGGATGTCCCAATCTCTTGAAATACTCCCTTTAATATGGCCCACAAGTATAACTTGTCAATTAAAAAAAAAAAAAAAACCAAATAGAATAATCAGATGTTATACTAATGCATAGAACAATTATTCTTGTATTGTTGAGGCTTTTAGAGCCTCAAATCATTTTGTCATTTAGAGCCTGAAAATCTTAGTTGCAATGCAGTTAGGCATTGGTCTTCAGGAGTGCTTAGTGTGTCGAATGGAGGTGCCTGTTTCTTAGATAAGAGTAGGCCTGAGCTCTGAAGTGCTTTTTTTAAAAAAGAGATATTACTCGACTTAATACTCTGTTGTACTAAGTGACTCTGCTCTGTTGTTAACCAAAAGGTAAGACTGGAATCCTGAAGACTTCTAAAGAAGGTAGTCTTAACCTTCTCCCCTACAACACTCCAGACTAGTAGCCATTAACTCATGCTTTTGCTTGAATCCGTTTAATGTCATGAGGTTTTCTTCATAAAAGTTTACCATTTCTTCAAGGTTTGTTGTAATTGTTGTAACCATTTTGTAGTGTTCTCTCCCTAAGAATATTTCTTCTCTGTCACTTGGCCTAACACTTTTTGCAAAGCTCATCTTCTGTTAGTCTCCCTGCCATACCTCTCTGTTCTCACATATACCTCCATTGTGGCCATGGTCAGATATGGAAATAATCAGTTTCTGAAATTCTGTTGGCTTGCTTTGGAGGTTGCCTCAGAGTAAGTAATAATACCTTAAGGTGAAGGTTAAGAAACTAAGCTCCAGGCCAGGTATGGTAGCTCAAGCCTGTAATTCCAGCATTTTGGGAGGCCAAGGCAGGAGGATTGCTTGAGTCCAGGAGTTTGAGACTAGCCTGGGCAGCATAGGGAGAATTACAAAAAATTAAAGAATTAGCCGGATGTGGTGTTGCCCGCCTGTGGTCCCAGCTACATGGAAGGCTAAGGTGGGGTGATCCCTCTAACCCAGGAAATTGAGGCTGCAGTGAGCCGGATTGTACCACTTTACTCCAGCTTGGGTGACAAGGTGACAATCTGCTTCAAAAAAGACAAAAGAAGAAATTAGCTTTATATCTATTGTCCACATTAACATGGGTGCTGTGGTTTGGATATTTGGACCCTCTAAGTAGCATGTTGAAATTTGATCCTGAATGTTTAAGGTGGGGTCTAATGGGAGGTTTGAGTCTGGCACCTCCCTTCCCTCTCTTCCTTTCTTTGTTGCCCTGTGATCTCTGCCTGCTAGCTCCCCATTAGCCATGAGTGGAAGCGCCCTGAGCCGTTCACCAGATGCCCAGTCTTCCAGTGTGCAGAACTGTGAGCCCAATAAACCTCTTTCTAAAATAAATTACCCAGCTTCACAAATGGACTAAGACGATCATATATTCATATTTGTCTACTAATTTAGGGATTGCATTGTCTTTGAGAAAACCCCTGTTCTTTTTGAATCTCTTCTCTTCCCTATCCATAGCATGTAATTTTTAGAAGCATTTTACCAGTGCTTAATGAGAAACTCTTAAAACGGTGTATTTTCTTTGTCTACTCTGGATTATGGTTAAAGTTTCTGTTTTCTGTGCCTGTTTCTCTTTATGATTCATCTCCTCACTTTGAGACAGGAGAGCATCCATTTTTAATTGTGAACATAGGTAGACAGGTTTCTTTGCATGACAGGTACAATATTCATGTTTCGACCTAGTCATGTATTTTATTTCATCATGAGACACCTATGAGTAACAAACACCATGCAAAGTAGGTAAATGTAAAATGAATTTAAATTGATAGTCAAATTAAAGCCTAAGGTTGATCTGCTACATGAATAGTAATACATGACCTTTGCTATTAGTCAACTAATTAGTCCATAAATGGGTAAATAATTCATATTAAAAAGTGGTTGCTAATAAGGTTCAACTTTACTTAGACCAGTCACATGTTTGTAGGGCATCTTGAGGGAATAAAAGAATGGAGTAGAGTAGGAAGGGACTATGCGGTCTGATCCCTGGGATTCGAAGAGTCAAGTTTGCATCAACCAGGATTAGAAATGGAAGAACCAAGATGGTGACTTGCCTTTGATTGTCAGCACCTCATGCTATTTTATGTTCTCAGATTCCTCTAGTCCCAAATTTTTCTCTACATAAGATGTAAAGCCTTAAGTAGCAAAATGGCTTATTTGTACAAGAACCTTTTAAAGCTAATAGAACACAAATGTGTTGATGACCCATTGCTCTCAATGTTAACGGCCTATGCCTGTTTGGGAGTGGGAGGTGGGGAGGGGAAAACCAAGAGCTGGTCAGAATTTGAAAGGATGTGTCTCATAGCTGTGTGACAGGATTTGAAGCAATTTACTTATCTACAAAAAACTTTTTGTGGAATTTTGGGACATTTGTACTTCTGCTATAAAAAGAGAGGATTGAAGTGAGGTTTGCAGGTGTTTCCTTAGGAACAGGACCTGTACTGTTGTTTAGCTTTGGTCACTGATAGATGTAGACACTTAGTACAGCAGCCTCAATGTTTTATTGTATTACAAGGGCACCATGACTTTGTTGACTATTGATAGTATCCCTAGATTGTCATTTTCAAAACTGGCCCTCAGGCAAACAGTAGTTCTCAGGAAGCTTCCTTGGGGGAAAAACAAGGAGATCTTAGTCTGGTCTAACAGCTTGGAAAATGAAGCCTACAAATATCCCTCTCTTGAAGATTTTGCTTAAGGTTCTGAGTAGTTCTGCCATGAATTAGTTTCACTTTATTTTATCTGATTTCACTGAAGCATCTTTGATTGAGACATGCTCCTTTGTAAACCATAACTATTGTGGAGCTCACTTTGAGAAGAAGTGTCTGAGACAGTGTAAAAGGTGAGACTGCCAGAATCTGACAAAAATAGGGCAGTTCTTCAAGGTTTTGTGGGGGTGCGTATAAATCCGGATGCCTTTGGGCAGCATCCCGAAGTAGATGTGAAAAGAGTTGAGCTGAGCTTTCTGAACCCTCAGTTGTCCATAAGTCCAGTTTTGAGGAAGAATTTTATTAAAAATCTTGATTGAATGTCAGCCGTGCAATATACTTAATTGATTTAATTAGAATTCTGTTTTGCAACTTTTCCTTAAAAACTTTTACTTTTAAAAATTGTCTGCAGGGATCAACAAGCATTTTCTGTAGCGTCAAGTAGTATATATTTTAGGCTTTGAGGGCTACATACTATCTCTGTTGCATATTATTAGTCTCTGTTTTGTAATTCTTTTTTTGTTGTTGTTTTTTGAGACAGAGTCTCACTCTGTTGCCCAGGCTGGAGTGCAGTGGTGCGATCTTGGCTCACTGCAACCTCCACCTCCCAGGTTCAAGCAATTCTCCTGCCTCAGCCTCCCAAGTAACTGGGATTACAGGCATGTACTACCATGCCCAGCTAATTTTTTGTATTTTTAGTAGAGACAGGGTTTCACTGTGTTAGCCAGGATGGTCTCAATCTCCTGACCTTGTGATCCGCCTGCCTCGGCCTCCCAAGGTGCTGGGATTACAGGCGTGAGCCACCGTGCCCGGCATTGTAACTCTTTGAAAATCTAAAAGGCATGCTTAGCTCCTAGGGGGCACAAAAACAGGCTGCTTCGTGATTTGATGACTGTGGCCTATTGTGTTTCTCAGTATGCTCTTCAGTTCTCTAAAATGTTTACATGTGTGATATTGTGTGTGTGTGTGATTACTTTGAAAATTCTTGATACAACAAAAATAAGTTTCTTCGTCAGAAGACAGAGTTCATTTTGGAACTTTTATTATTTGGATTTTAAAGTGACAGTAGTCCAATTTGAGAAGTGCAGAGAGTGAGCCTGGAGGTAAGGATGACTGGACCTCCCATCTTTGTGGTGATTTTCTCCCCTTCCCTCTCTCCCACACTCCCTCCACTTACCCCTTGGACCAATCACAGAGGTGTGTAAGAGTGTGGTGAGAAAGTGAGGAAGTCTGTTTTCAGAAGAATGGCATTAGCACCATAAAGACACCGCAAACTCACCGCTATAATTAATGTCCTAGCGGGAGATGTGGTTTGTAGTGTTTTCCATATGTCTTGGCCCTCAGAACTCCGTTTTAAGTAGGATCTTGCCTCCAGGAATTTACTTTGAGAAACACTAAGCTATGGATTAAATGTACACTTTACTAGCATGGCATTTAAGGCTTGAGCCAATCTCACCCCACCCTGTCTTTCCAATCTCATCTTTCAGAATTCTGTTTTTTTTTTTTTTGGAAACAGAGTCTCACTCTGTCGCCCAGGCTGGAGTGCAGTGGCGTAATCTCAGCTCACTGCAACTTCTGCCTTCCAGGTTCAAGCGCTTCTTTTGCCTCAGCCTCCCAATTAGCTCGGACTACGGGTGTCTGCCACCACACCCGGGTAATTTTTGTATTTTTAGTAGAAATGGGGTTTCACTATGTTGGCCAGGCTGGTCTTGAACTCCTGACCTTGTGATCTGCCTGCCTCAGCCTCCCAAAGTGCTGGGATTACAGGCAGGAGCCACCTCGCCCAGCCCATCTTTCAGAATTCTGTGTGTTATATACTTCAACTACTTAAAAGTACTCAGTTTATAGATACTAGGTTTTTTTGCAGTGCATCTTTACATTTTCTTCTTGGCTTTTTTTGTTTTAACAAACTTAGTAATTAAAAACTTCCCTTTATATCCAAAATTTAAAAAATCCTGTAAAGAGACAAACTTTTGTGCCGTAATTTTAGTTATTCCCACCACCACCCCTTTTCCTTATCAGCCAAGAAGCATGACTTAACGTTCATTGCACTTTCTTCCCTTCCTTTCATTTTGTAGCTTACTTCAGCGGTGTTGCCTCACCACCAGCTCACTGAGAAGATTCTAATTAAGCTGTTCCATTTGTGAACTAATTGTCAAATTTATGAAGAGTTTCTAATCTTTATCTTTCTTGACTATTCTGTAATATTGAATAACATTGATTATGTTCCCTTAACTGAAGTTCTGTTATACCTTTACGTGGGGACCAGGTTCTTCCCTTTTTTTGCAGACTCCCATTGCCCCCATTGGCATAACTAGTAAAAGTAAATCCGTTGGAAACAGCACATGAGCTTACCTTACCATTCATGGATGTTTCACTGTAATATTCTCTTTGTGGTATTTTTCTTTCCTTTTTTTTTTCTGTGTAAAAAAAGTTTGAATTTTATAAAGCAAACCACAGTCAAAAAATTGACAAAGGTAATCATAGATTAAACATGTTGAACCAGAATGGCATTTACCATAATTTCATGTTAGTAAAATTAGTTTTGATAACAATAAAATCTCCTTTTTTTGTTTTGTTTTTTTTGTTGTTGTTGTTTGAGACGGAGTCTCACTCTGTCTCTCAGGCTGGAGTGCAGTGGTGCGATCTTGGCTCACTGCAACCTCCGCCTCCTGGGTTCAAGCAATTCCCTGCCTCCTGAGTAGCTGAGACTACAGGTGCGTGCCACCATACCTGGCTAATTTTTGTATTTTTTGTAGAGATGGGGTTTCACTATGTTGGCTGGCCTCAAACTCCTGATCTCAATTGATTCGCCCAACTCACCCTTCCAAAGTGCTGCGATTACAGGCGTGATCCAATTGGTTTTCATTTAGAATGAAAATTTTATGTAAGAAATCATTAAATGAAATTAGTAAACAGTAGACTTCAAAATTTACCTTATGTTTTAAAGTATTCAAAAAAAAAAACAGTTCAATAATAAAACATAGTAATTCTACGGTCCAGGATTCTTCAGCACCTATAATATGTTTTTCTAATAATAAAATTTTCAGTATTTTTTAATTAAAAAAAAATCTGGATAATTGTGATATCTTACCACTGAAATTTTTGGGGTTTATCCCAGTAGTTTTCAATCCATGTGACCATCTCACTCCATCCTCTTTCTTGACATTTGGCACCATCTGGAGACATTTTTGGTTGTCATAATTCAAGGAAGGGTGCTCCTGGCACCTGCAGGGTAAAAGATAGTGATGCTGCTACATATTCCTACAATGCACAGCGCAATCTCTCCACAGCAGAAAATGATTTTGTCCAGGATGTCAGCAGTGCTGAGATAGAAATCCTATTTATTGACACAGCCTTCCTCTGTTTTGATGAAAAGCATATGGGCTATTATTTAGCAGGCTTTACTATTTATTGTGTTTCTTTAGAGTATATCGTCTTGTTTTATGGCTCCTTAAGGTGCAGAAAGTCAATGATCAAGCTTTAATTGCCAGAGAACATAATTTTTAATGTTTAATATTCTGTTTAATAAAGCGAAATTTATTTTTACTGTTGAAAGAAGCTATTTGGCAAATTACTCTTACAGGACAACTATTGTTCATGATTACCTTGAGGCTCTAGTTACTTTTTCAGGAATTTGTATTCTAAACATGAAGGAAAAGACAAGGAGAACCAGAGCTGTCACCCTGCATTCATCATAAGCACCGGGAGATCTTAGAACTGTGAGCAGTTACATCCAGTAGTAGAAGCCAGCAGAATGCCCAGTGCCTAGAATATAGTAAGCTTTCAATAAATCTTCAGTGGGAAGATGGATAGTTGTGCAGTTTACCTGGTGTACTTGCAGAATTTGTGCTTTGCACATTGGGTAACATGCCTGATCATTCATTCCTAGGTCATTTTCAAGTTTGCTCTCAAAGCCTCAGTGGAAGTCCCATTTTCCCTCCCTCTGCACTTTGTGTACTGTTGAAGGTTGAAGTCTTCTTTCTAAGGAAATAATAGTAATAGCTCGAGGCTGCTGACACTTGCTTTCTGTCAGTTTGTGGGACTAACTTACTTTAAAGTGTCCCCCTGCCCCCACCGCCAATATGAGGCATTACTGTCTTTATCTTACAGGTGAGAAAACTCAGGCTTAGTGATCGACAGACCCTTAGTAACAGACCCTGATCTATTTCACACCAAAGCTATACCCCTAACCACTAACAGTATGATTTTGTCCTCACAAGCTAGGCTACGTAGATTTGAATCCTCACTCTTCAGTATCATCTTGGGAAAGTTACTTAACCTCTATCTACCCAGTTTCTAAAATGTACATAATAGTGTTACCCTCAAGGTCATTGGTTATGTTAATAAATGCTTAGAAGAGTACTGGCAGAGTGATTGCTTAATTTTAGCTCAGTTAATGATTATAATTAAAATCATCTTTGTAGAAAGCATTTGTGACTGCCTCGGATATTATCAAATACCAAGTTTGTGTCCTGTTTTACCTGAGTTGTCATGAAAGGGATAGAAATGTAAAATATGGATCTTGCCTTTAAAGACTTTGTAGTCTATTTGGGAAGACAAGAAAAATAAACATGAAACCTGACAAACACAATGCAGTTACTGCTAAATGATGTAATAGAGGCTACAAATACAAATAGAGTTTAGTATCCAGAAATACACTTAATGGCTTAAAACTATTCAAATATATAGTAGCTCTTCGAGTTTTGTGCTGGGAAATTTTGTGCCAGTTTTGTCAGGATATTGGCCTTCTCTTGGCTTTGCTTTTGTTTTCTTTTTCTTTTTTTTTTTGAGAGGGAGTTTCACTCTTTTTGCCCAGGCTGGAGTGCAATGGCGCAATCTTGGCTGACTGCAACCTCTGCCTCCTGGGTTCAAGCGATTCTCCTGCCTCAGCCTCCTGAGTAGCTGGGATTTCAGGCATGCGCCACCATGCCTGGCTAATTTTGTATTTTTAGTAGAAAGGGGGTTTCTCCATGTTGGTCAGGCTGGTCTCAAACTCCCGACGTCAGGTGATCTGCCCGCCTCAGCCTCCCAAAGTACTGGGATTACAGCCGTGCACCACTGCGCCCAGCCTGCTTTTGTTTTCTTATTCACCCTGAACTCTATGTTCAGTCACCTGACTTTGCAACACCTCAGATCCCTCATCATTGTTACCCTCTCCAGGCTGCATCTCTAGTACCCAGCAGTTTGAGAGTGTGGTCTCCCTATTCCCTCCCTTGGAATGTTAGTGGGAATTGGCACCATTATTTTTGGATTCCAACATTAGCTGGTCTTTTGATACCAATCTTCAGTTGTTTTATTTGTCCATAGTTAGCTTCCTTTTCCATACCCTGGAAGGTATTTCCAGTATTTACTGTTGTTTTCTTATCCATTAGACATCATGATGGCCTCTCATTTTACGAATAAAATAGAGACTTTCAGACTTAACTCCTGCTTATGTCCTTCCCCCAGCTGGCATCTGTTAGACTTCTTGCTGAAATTAAAATGACCTTGACTTCTGCAGCATTTCACCTTTGATTGCTCCCTTCTTTCGAGGTTGTGTCTTTCTACAGCACCTGAGGCTGATTTCAGTTCTTCCTCTTACCAGTTCTCAGTTTCCTTTAATACATTTTCTTCTTGACTCTCCTGTCAATGTGTTTTTGTTCTGGGAGAGTCCATTTACTTCCATGGTTTTGTTTGCCAATTACATACTAATGAACCCCACCTTTTCAGCCCAGACCTCTCTCTTGAACTATGCATAGATACTTCCAACAACCTACTGAATACTTTCCAACTTGGAGGTCCCAGGGGCACTTCAGAGTTGACTTTTGTCAGCAGAACCTAATAATAATATATACCCACTTCTCCCAAAACAAAAGATACAAAGAGTTATTTTTCCTGTCCCCTACTATCTTCTGTTACCTTCTTCTTAGTATGAGAGCCTTTTTATAAGTTTGTCTTGTCTCTCTGCTTTTGAACCCTTTCTCTAGAAATAACTAAAAAGTAAAATTAATTACGTATTTTTTAAAAACCTTAAGATCTCTCATTGCCTTTAGTTTAGATTGAAAATTCAGTTTCTGTAGTATTGATTGTCTATAATGGGCTTGAGAGAAAATTGACTGGTGATCTTGTCCCAATTCACAAAGGGATGGATTTTTTTTTTTCATTTTGAGTTTTTCTCTGGATCTTTAAAAATTTTACTACACGCTACCACTTTTTTTATACGTACAGGTTTAATCATAATGTATAACAATACTTCCCTTAAAAGTACTTCAAATAATTTTCCAAGAGTTTTTTTTAAAAACTTTTATTTTAGGTTCAGGGTTACACGTGAAGGTTTGTTACATAGGTAAACACATGCTGGGGGGGGTTTGTTGATTATTTCATCACCCAGGTATTAAGCCCAGTACCTAATAGTTATTTTTTCTGCTCCTCTCCTTCCTCCCAGGCTCCACCCTCAAGTAGACTCCAGTGTCTGTCATTTCCTTCTTTGTCTTCATAAGTTCTCATCATTTAGTTCCCACTTGTAAGTGAGAACATGCGTTATTTGGTTTTTTGTTCCTGCGTTAGTTTGCTAAGGAAGATAGCCCTCAGCTTCATTTATGTTCCCACAAAAGACATGATCTCATTTTTTTTTAATGGCTGCATAATATTCCATGATGTGTATGTACCACACTTTATCCAGTCTGTCACTGATGGGCATTTATGTTGATTCCATGTTGTTGCTATTGCAAATAGTGCTGCAATGAACATTCGTGTGCATGTGACTTTATGGTAGAATGATTTATATTCCTCTGGGTGTATACCCAGTAATGGGATTGCTGGGTGGAATGGTAGTTCTGTTTTTAGCTCTTTGAAGAATCGCCATACTACTTTCCACAACAGTTGAACTAATTTACACTACCACCAACAGTGTGTAAATGTTCCCTTTTCTCCACCTCTCCAGCATCTACTATTTTTTGACTTTTTAGTAATAGCCATTCTGACTAGTGTGAGATGGTGTCTCATTGTGATTTTGATTTGCATTTCTCTAATGATCTGTGATATTGAGCTTTTTTTCATATGCTTGCTAGCCACTTTTCATATGCTTGTTGGAACACTTTTGAAAAGTGTTCATATCCTTTGCCTACTTTTTAATGGGGTTGTTTGTTTTGTTTCTTGTAAATTTAAGTTCCTTATAGATGCTGGATATTAGACCTTTATCAGATGCATAGTTTGTACATATTTCCTCCCATTCTGTAGGTTGTCTGTTTACTCCATTGATGGTTTCTTTTGCTATGTAGAAACGTATTACCACTTTTATCATCACCTGTTATGGGGTAATATTTAAAATAGCATAAACTTTTATACTTAGTATTTAAGTATACAAATGTCCAATTTTCAAAGCCTTTCATAGTTTGACTCCATCATTGTCAACCTTATTCACTGCCATGGCTCACCTTAGAATCTTGCAAAATTGTGTGAATTCCTGACTGCCACTGTTCACTCTAAGAGCTTGGGCATGACAATCAAAATGGTATTAGCTGTATAGCAGTACTTATCTTTTTGGATTATGAGGATTAAATAAAATAATGGAGTTAAAGTGCTTAGTTCAAGGCCTGGCCCATAGTAAACACTCAAGAAACATTAGCTGCTCTTGTTTTACTTTTGTGGCTGCCTTACTCCTTAGCCTGAATGTGCAGTAATTGATGCCTTTATTCACACTATTCTCAGGCCCTGGAATGCCTTATGCTTTCTTCCTCCCACTTCCTGTGTCTACTTCTCGCTCAGAATTAGGGCTTCTAAGAACTTTTCCCAGCATGTAGGCCTTTACCATCCACCCCTGTCTTTACATAGGCATTCTCTTATTGGTGCTTTTTGTACATATCTCTACTTGGATTATTGCATTTAATTACAATTTGGACTTTGAGTTCCTTTTCAATGGTAGGGATTAGTTCTCAGTCTATTTTTATCCTGGTATTACTGCCCTGCCTTGGAGCTAACAGGTTTTTTCAGTTGGTAAATATAAATGCTGTTATCTAGGTTATCTCATTTAATCCCCTCAGCCACCCTGTGGTAGGGAGGTGTTATTATCTTCAGTTTCCAGTTGGGGAATCAGAGGCTGGTTGAGGTTAAATGATTTGCCCCAGGCTACTTAGCATGTAAGTGCTGTAAACCTAGAAGTCCTCACATTTAATAACGTATTACTATTGTATAGCTATCCTCTTATACCTGACATTTGTCTTTATAGTATCAGTAGAATAACATTTAAGTTTGGGATATGTAAGACATCTCAAGAATTGGGATTCTGCTTATTCAGAATTGTTATAGTTTCATTTGTGTAGAGCTTGCTTTCTTTTTACTGTATAATATTGCTTAGCAAAACAATTGAGTATGTAAATACATTTAAGATATTGAACTTTGTATAGACCATTTGCTTAATAAATATGTAGAGTTGTTTTTACTTGAATTAACTTTGTATTTTTTTCAAAATTCAGATTTTCACTGATTTCAATTAGCCTTTATTAAATTTTATTTATTTAATAATATCCTTGAGATAATTATGTATTCGTTTGTGAACTATAGGCCATTCTTGGTCCTTATAGGATTGTCATTTTAGGATCATGTAATAATAATTTTGGATGGCCTGAGGATTTGTTACAGCTTTTGTATTCAGTGAAAAACATTGCTTCCGATAGCTGGGGTAGGGAAACTGAGGAGGAGAATTACATTATTAAACTACAAAATTAGTGCATTTTATTAACTTATAATATTTTAGAGCCACATTAGCAGTGTATATGTTGATTCTAGTTATTCTGGAAGGTGTAACTGTGGTTTGAGTTACATCATAAATTCCAAAGAATGCGAGACAGTTTCTTATTTTTAAAGAACAAGGAATAGAATTGAAAACGAGCAGTTTTTATTGTATCATTGTATAATCTTCCAATTTAATTTATGGATTTACTTTGCTTTATTGTTTTTGTTTTTAAGTTTCGCTTATTTAAAAAATATTTATAAGCATTCCTCTCATTACAGAGCATAGTAATGATGAAAGATATCATCAAGAATTTCACCTCTGTAACAGAATACTTGTATTTGTTTTTAGGGAAGCTATGCGAAATTATTTAAAAGAGCGAGGGGATCAAACAGTACTTATTCTTCATGCAAAAGTTGCACAGAAGTCATATGGAAATGAAAAAAGGTAAGATTATTGTTTTTCTGGTGGATAGGTAATTGTAATTACTGCATGAATTTGCCAATTATGTATTAATATACATGTCAGAGGATGGCTTCTATTACTGGGTTCATTTGCTAGTACAAAATAAAAAATAGGGGATTTGTCTCCTGAAGGGGAGAAACAAAGTGAATTGTGGTATACTGTTAGGAATAGATAATTGGTGCTGTGAAGAAAAGTCACCATGGAGACAGAGGACCTCTCAGCAAGGCAATCTTTACTTTCTGCAGAAAGGGTGCCCCTTGCAGATGGAACAATGGAGAGAGCACACTTGAACAAAGGAAAAGCAGACATATTTGTCCCTTATGCCTTTGGGTCATCCTTACTGCTGTGTCCTGTATCCATTGGCTGGAGCTGGACCTCACAGTCTTAAACTGATACCTGATTTGCTAATAACATAAAACTTTCCTAAATAGGTAAGTGCAAGGGAGAACAAAGAAGAGAGGAAGTTGCTTACAAAAGGTTTAAGAAAGCAGTAACATTTCCAAATAAGGAAGGGGCATAAGCTATGAGCTAAGACTTGCCTAGGCCTGCCCAGACATGCCTGAATAAGCCAAAGCAACTAATTGGGCTAAAGTGTAAGAACTGATAGTTGACAGGAGGCTTTAGAGTAAGAAGCTATTATTTCTAGGGTCTATTATTTTATTTTCAAACCAAGACGAGCTTTGAGGATGGAACTTTTCTACTTTCTACATATACTCAAGCCAGAAGGATAATTTAATAAAGGTCATCTGGTTAATAAATCCCTGATCTTACAAAATGAAATAATCCACAGTTTTTCTTTTGGGCTACATAATGTTTCCGAAATACTTATGTGATACATTAGCTCATTCACAAAGAAGCTTTCTTTTTGGTGGAAAATGTAGTTTTTTACACAAATGTGGCCCCAAAAGTACCGTTTTGTTTAGCTCTTGATCCTAAAACTGTCTTGAGCTTAGGTTAATTGAGCTATGGAGTGATTATAAAGAAAACTCCTGGCCCTCTCTCTTGATCCTATTCTTGTTTGGGTTGCTATTAAGAAGAAACAGCAAAACTGGGTTCATACTCTCATACTGCCTGAATGTGGACTCAACAGAAATTACCTATAAAGTAGATTCACCAAAATTAAATTACAACAACGTGATTTTTAAAAAATTATTTCTCGTGGTATTCTATAAATTTCAGCATTTTTTATGTTTAATTGGGGACTTTCATTGTTGTTTCTTCACTTGGTTCCTGGAGTTTTCTTGTGAATAGTTTCTTGAGTCTGTCTTTCAAACAGCATTTTTTGGTTAAGCATTTCATGGAAAAAGCCTGCTTATGGAGAAAGATCAAAGGTTTTTTAATTGGCTAGAAAGGTACCCAACTGAAGAGAAAAGGAATGAAAACTAAGGTTTTGGGATTGTTGTGAAAGGAATGAGTAGAATTCTTAGAGATTGTGACATAAAGGAAACCGCAGCTTATGCTTAAGAGAAGGGAAATGTAATATGTATGTGATTAAATTAATTTACATGTTAAAAGAGAATTTTTAGGATGTTCCTTGAAGCTGATTAGATCTGAGCTGAAAAGAGGGGTAAAGCTTTCTTTTCTTTTTTTCTTTTTTTTTTTTTTTTTGGAGACAGGGTCTCACTCTGTTGCCCTGGCTGGAGTGCAGTGGTATGATTGCCGCTTACTGGGCTCAGGTGATCCTCCCACCTCAGCCACCTGAGGAGCTGGGACTACAGGCACTCACCACATGGCCGGCTAATTTTTGTATTTTTTATAGAGACGGGGTTTCACTATGCTGTCCAGGCTGATCCCAAACTCCTGGGCTCAAGTGATCTGCCTGCCTCAGCCTCCCAAAGGATTACAGGCATGAGACACCGTGCTTGGCCAAGAAGGTAAAGCTATTTAATTGGTAGTTTTATCCTCAAAGATGAACAAGTGAAAACAATATTTAAGATTCATACTGCCAGGTATTGTTATTCAGGCTTACTAAATTTTTGATTATTTTATCTTACTTTACTAATACAACTTAAACACTGATTTAGGGTTAAAGATGGGAAGAAGTTGGTACCTGTAGTTTGGGACATAGCGTACCAACTCAAATTAGTGGTCCTTTTTTTTCCCACCAAGTTGATACTAGAAATTCAGTATTTTTTTTCATTCATTAATGAAATTTAGTGTGTGTTTATAGCAAGTTTTCTGCTTTTTAAGCAAAACAGAAAAAGTCAACACCCATCATTATGGAAGATGAATCTAAAAGGCCAGCTGTGCACCTCATAGTGAATCTGAGGTAGAAACAGTTTCATATTGGCTCCAATCATGAGCCAGACATGATTCTGAAAGTGCTTTATTAATATTTTAAAGTTGTAATCCTCGTAACAATTTTGTAAAGTAGTCATGATCCGAATTCTGTGGGCAACGAATCTAAAAATCAGAGACTTTAAATGTGTCCAGGTTGACATTAGTTAGGAATCTGTGGAGCTAGGGTTGGAACTCTTGAGGGCCTAATTTTAAATATTTACCCTTTTTACTACCCTAATTGCCATACCATTCCGTTTTCATTTGAGTGTTGGTTATCTAGAGCAGGGATTGAGGAGGAAAAGATCCTTTAAGTACTTAAACTTTGTAAACTTATCTTTGCCTAGGACTAACCCTTTTACCATTACCTAGGTGAGATTGGGCTAGCCCTAATTGAATTGTGAATAGATGTGTGTTTATCATATAGCTTCAAATTTAGGCAAGCTGCTTTTCTTTTCTCTGGATTTTTGAAGATGCATTTTAGTACAATTGAATTCACTTATTCTTTATTTCTGATTGGCTATTGTGTGCCAGGTTTTATGCAAAAGGACCTTTACTAGAAGTTTTAAAAGTCACTATGTCATTTAATACCGGGATGTATAACTGAGGCCCATTGGCGATAACAAAAGGGGAAGAGCTATTTAGAAAATTATGTTAAAGCCCAGATAAGGTTCCTGTTTGTTAGTTACTGTTAAAAAATACAGCCGGGCGTGGTGGCTCATGCCTGTAATCCCAGCACTTTGAGAGGTCAAGGTGGGCGGATCACCTGAGGTCCGAGATTGTGCCACTGCACTGCAGCCTGGGCGGCAGAGTGAGACTCCGTCTCAAAAAAGAAAAAAAAAAATCCAACACGTATATAGAGCTGTAGTGGTTTGTCAAGTTAAAATGGAAAATTTAGCCATGTCTTTTATTGTAGTAGCTTTTATTTTTCTTTTTGAGACGAAGTCTCGCCTTATTGCCCAGGCTGGAGTGCAATGGCACAATCTTGGCTTACTGCAACCTCTGCCTCCATGGGTTCAAATGATTCTCCTGCCTCAGCCTCCCAAGTAGCTGGGATTAGAGGCAACCACCACCACGCACAGCTAATTTTTGTATTTTTAGTAGAGACGGGGTTTCACCATGTTGGCCAGGCTGGTCTTGAACTCTTGACCTTGTGATCTGCCCGCCTCTGCTTCCCAAAGTGCTGGGATTACAGGCGTGAGCCACCGTGCCCGGCCTATTTTCAATTTCTCTGTTATTATTTGGGCATGGCCTAGCTGGTCTAAAACCCCAGTCAAAAGAAAGCTTGAACAATCTAAGCTTTGAAGTCCTCTAAAAAATGAACAAAAATGATGAAAAGGCCAGAGTAACTACTTTCCTATATTTTTACTGATTTGTATTGTTAAAAATTTCAAAGTAGACATGCATTACTTTATAATAAAGGGGAAACCCATTAAATTTACTTGATTGTTAAAAAAACAGGTGTTAGTAGTAAAGGACTGCTAATGCTAATCTAGCCCTCTGGATGTCTGTCAAACTCCCCTGGATTCAGAAAAGAGTTCTGGGCTCTTACTTGGTGGTGGAGTGCACAGTGGGAAGAGGATCTGCCTTCTTTCTTGCTGATCCTGGTTCAGGCCTTTTTGAAGAGTTGCAAAGGCATAAGGCGTGAGGTTACCTGGTGGCATGATCACAGTCCTCTTGGCTGTGTCTTTTGGCATACAAAATAACTCCAGTAAGTGATGCTTAAAAATACTTGGTTAGGAAATTTTATCCCCAAATTTAAAATTGTTCTTGATATTAAGTATGGTGCCTAATAACTAGTATTTATTTGCATGGCACATCTAGTACCCCGTTTATATTAGTGATTAATTTCTCATTAAGTAAGGTCTTAGGTTAAAAAATAAACTTTTTAAAAGATTATTTTATCTAGAGGAAATGTTAATATGTCATTTGACATATTAACATTCAGCTTTCTCGAAGGAAGTAATTAAGCAGTAGCAGTAATGATGGTGTTAAAACAATTAACAGTAAAGCCATTTAAACTGATTCTGAAGTCATATTGAGATTTGTGTTAATTGGCCAATTGTGGTATGCAAAAAGTTCCTAAATATGGTCCTTGTGAACTGAATAATCATCAAAGGTTAGTGATGATTCTGCAAAGTAGCAAGATAATGCAAATGTCATGAGTTTGGATTCTGTTTAATCTATTTTATATATTGGAATAGATAAAAAGCCTTCTTTGAATCTGTAAGGCAGGTTTCAGACATCATCTCAAGATTTGAGGAAATCAGTGGTTGAAACAGTCTCTGAAAATAAAGACAACTGTGAAAGGAGTAAAATTTTAAATGTGTGCATATCGCCACCAAGTGGCAGAGAAAAGTATTGTTTGTTTTAGTTGATAGAGCTGCTAGGAAAGATGAGAAAATAAAGACAACATGTTTTATAGAATATCTTTTTATAGCAGCAGTTAAACTCTGTAAGCTAACCACTTTTCAGACTTTTCACTGAGTGTTTGATACATATTGACCAACTGCCCAATTTTTAAAAAATCGTCAGTTTCACACACCTGGCCTAAAATACATCACATAAGATATATTTTAGGCCAGGTGCAGTGGCTCATGCCTGTAATCCCAGCACTTTGAGAGGCCAAGACAGGAGGATCCCTTGAGACCAGGAGTTCAAGACCAGCCTGGGCAACATAGTGAAAGTCTGACCCTATCTTTAAAATTAAATAAATAAATAAATAAATGAAGATGTATTTAAGTTTTCTTCTGTTAATTTGGTGGCCTTTTATTTTTACCTCACTCCCTTTAGTTTCTTTTGCCTGTATTCTTGCCTTTTTTTTTTGTATATATGCTGACTTTTATTCAAACACTGGATTTTTATGAAGTCTGGGCAACAACTTGATTTGTTTGCCGTATTTTAGGGGATGATGATACTGGGATGTTTAAGGTATGATTTTATCAGCAATATAGAAATAATTTGAATGTTTAGATTATATTGGATTTGCTGCTTCCATCATGGCTTTTTGAAATAATTTAGAGTTGACTTTTTTTTTCTTAAAAGACTCAGACTATTGAAAAGTTTTCATTTTTCTTATATTTATTACATGATTGGAAAGCACTTTCAAGATAGACCCTTGGTCAGTGTTTTGAATAGAGAATTTTTTTATCAACCTCATTTTTACCATTTCATGCATTTTGTCACCGTACTTTTGAGAAAACCAGCACTACTCATTCTTTTATCAGTTTAGCTCTCTTTATATTTTTCAGATGTGAAATTAAGAAGTACCATTTATGGGCTGGGCACGGTGGCTCACGCCTGTAATCCCAGCACTTTGGGAGGCCGAGGCGGGTGGATCACGAGGTCAGGAGATCGAGACCATCCTGGCTAACATGGTGAAACCCCATCTCTACTGGAAAAAAAAAAAAAAAAAAATTAGCCAGGCGTGGTGGCGGGCGCCTGTAGTCCCAGCTACTCGGGAGGCTGAGGCAGGAGAATGGCATGAACCCGGGAGGCGGAGCTTGCAGTGAGTGGAGATCGCGCCACTGCACTCCAGCCTGGGCGACAGAGCGAGACTCCATCTCAGAAAAAAAAGTACCATTTATGATAATTCATTGAGATTTGACTACTGTATTTGGCACATAGGTTGCGCATTCCCAGTCCAAAAATTTGAAGGGCTCCAAAATCTGAAAACCCTGAGTGCCAACATGACCCTGTAAGAGTCTTGGTCTGTCATCCAGGCTGGAGTACAGTGGCGCTATCTTTGGCTCGCTGCAACCCCACCTTACCGGTTTCAAGCGATTCTCATGCCTCAGCCTCCTGAGTAACTGGGACTACAGGCATGCGCCACCATGCCTGGCTAATTTTTGTATTTTTAGTAGGGACAGTGTTTCGCTGTGTTGGCCGGTCTGGTCTTGAACTCCTGGCCTCAAGTGATCTGCCCGCCTCAGCCTCCCAAAGTGCTGGGATTATAGGCATGAGTCACTGCACCTAGCCTGGAGCATTTTAGATTTGGGATGTTCAACCACTAAGTATAAATGCAAACAATCCAAGATCTGGAAAAAAAAAAATTCAAAACACTATTGGTCCCAAGCATTTTAGATAAGGAATACACAACCTGTACTAAAACACAGCTCTTTGAGTTTTATAGCTGATACACCAATTTACTAAGGAGTCTTAACATCAATGTTCAATAAAAAAAAACACGAGATGTGTTTCCAAAACTGATGCCTTCTCAACCTCCTGAGAGTGTGCCAGCCTAGGTATTTGACTCTGTGCCATAGTAAGCATTGGATAGCTCCCAGCATTAGAAGCCAGAAAGCTCCCCTTTGTAGACTTGAACTGAACCCACTCCAAAACTAGCCCAGCTAATCCAGGCTTCCCTCCAAACTTAAGAGTGACATGGAACTGGGCCCACTACCTTGGCTGTGACCTTTATATCCTTGGCCTCAGTGTAAGTACACAGGCATGAAAACTGCTCTTTTCTATTGGATTAGATAAATGTGAGAGGACCACAGAGACTTCCTTCCTCCCTCAGTTAAATCTGTAGGGCCTCCTTGGTCTACCTGTCCACTACCTCTGGCTTCACTGCCTGTTAATCCCCCTCTTGCTCCCTACTACAGCCGCTCTGGTCTGTTGGTTGTTTCCCCACTGTTGGTCACAGTCCTTCCTATCTCAGAACCTTTGCACTGGCTCTTTCCTCTGTGGAAATGCTCTTGCCCCAGGTGTCCACATGGCTTTGGGTCGTGACTCAAAGTCACTTTCATAAGGAAACTTTTCCTGGCCACCTTGGGCTGTCCCCATTTCAAGTACCCCTTGCCTGCTTTATTTGTTTCTCCCCATACTTATCACCAGCTAATGGAGTATATATGCATGTTATTTCACTCATTTATCTGTTTTTATTATCTCTCTCCTATTAGAGTGTAAGATCCATGAGGACAGGAATTTTGTCTAATTTTTTTGTTTATTTTTACGGCTATATCCCCAGTATCTGTTACACACTCAGGATATAATAAATAATTTGGAGAATTAATGAATGTTAAATAAACCCAGCTTACTTCTTGTAAGTCATATGTAAATTGCCTCTAAAGTAGTCTGGTTAGGGTTGAGCAAAAAGTAGGTTCCATTAATATATTTTCAGTCAGTTCAGTAGATAATATTGTAGAGGCTGAGGGGGGAGCAAACAAGAAGTAGATACTACCACCTTCAGGAAGACCTGAGCACCAAATCCAGCCTGCTGGTGTCTGCTTGTGTGTGCATATATGCACATAAAGTTTTTTTCTTTTAGTCTGCACGTTGTTGGCCTACAGAGTGTTAATAAGTGTAAATTAGTTGCCAAATTAAAAAAAACGGTATTTCATACAAAATTTGATTTCAGGCATCTATTGAACAATTGGAGGATGGGACCAACACTAGGCCTGCATGCCCATAGTTCAGCCACGTGAGTGTGAGTGGGTGTATATATACCAGTGGCTGATTATCATTGCATTTAAGCTCTGGGTTTTCTTATACTAGGATTAAGAAAAGTAAGCCATTTTCTGTACTAATAACAGTACAAAAAGTGAGAATAACAATGGAGGCTTTGTGTTTCAAGAAAGAAGAGAAGGAAACTACTTCTTTGGATAACTAAAGGATATTCCTAATTTTTTTTTTTTTTTTTTTTTAAGACAGAGTCTCACTCTAACCCAAGCTGGAGTGCAGCTGCACTGTGACAGCTCACCGCAGCCTTGACCTCCCAGGCTCAGGTGGTCCTCCCATCTCAGCCACCGGAGTAGTTGGACTATAGGCGCCTGCCACCACGCCCACTAATTTTTGTATTTTTTGTAGACATGAGGTTTAGCCATGTTGCCCAGGCTGGTCTCAAACTCCTGGGCTTAAGCAGTCTGCCTGCCTCTGCCTCCCAAAGTGTTAGGATTACAGGTATGAGTCACCGCGCCCAGCCTGGATATTCTTGTTTACTGTATACATCGTTCACCCATTTATATTACTTATGTGGCTACTATAGTTAATTTGAGTTTTCAGGCCCTCTAGAGATATATGGCATAGATGTTTTAAAGTATGTACAAGTCAGCATTATAATTGAGCAAAGGTGAATTTACACCCTATGTAAGGACTGGATTGATGGTCTGAACTATGTAAAATATGAGCCTTGAGCTAGGCTTTGCAATAGATAATATTTTTAATTGCTAAATAAAAGATTATAAGAAAATCATTCTCAGAAGAACTTGCGAAGGTGGTTTTTGACAACTAGCAAAATAAGCCTGTGGTATTCTGTGAGTTGAAAGAATACAGTGTCTTTTTCTTTGAGAATGAAATATTTCTCAGATAGCCACAGCACACCAGGTGTTCCAAGTGTATATAAAATTCAAAGATATATAAAACACAGCACTGCTTATAATCAGGAGATCCATTTACTTTTGACTCTTTTGCTTAGTTTTATTAATATTTTGGATATTTCTACTATGGACAATGCTCTAATACAATTTTCCAGGTTAATTACCACATTAAGGCCGGGCGCGGTGGCTCACGCCTGTAATCCCAGCACTTTGGGAGGCCGAGGCGGGCGGATCACGAGGTCAGGAGATCGAGACCATCCTGGCTAACACAGTGAAACCCCGTCTCTACTAAAAATACAAAAAATTAGCCGGGCGTTGTGGTGGGCGCCTGTAGTCCCAGGTACTCGGGAAGCTGAGGCAGGAGAATGGCTTGAACCTGGGAGGCGGAGCTTGCAGTGAGCCGAGATTGCGCCACTGCACTCCAGCCTGGGCGACAGAGCGAGACTCCATCTCAAAAAAAAAAAAAAAAAAAAAAATTACCACATTAAGTTAAATGCAGTATCCATAACAGTAATGTCACTCATTAATGATTGTGTCGTTTTGAATAGGCCTTAATTAGTAATTATAGATTTTTGTGGTGGTTTATCATGTTTTGTAATATGTTAGAGTACACTGGATTTGCTGAACTCTAGTCGTTTAGAACTCTGAGCCATGTGAAAATACAAAGAGAAGTTCTGTACTCTAAAAAGTACTTAACTGTATGCATAACTCCAATATTTTACCTGAACAGATTTAGTCATTGTGGAAGTCCCGATTTCTGTCCTGTGGGCAGGATTATTTGCATTACAAAAGGCTTCACCAAAATTTTTCATTGGGAAATAGGTGCATTTCAATATGATTTTGTATTCATAATGTTCAAGAAAAGGAAATGCTTTATTGAATCTAATTGATTTGTGCTTCTTGGGTTTTTTTCCCCATTATTCTTCAGGTTTTTTTGCCCTCCTCCTTGTGTATATCTTATGGGCAGTGGATGGAAGAAAAAAAAAGAACAAATGGAACGCGATGGTTGTTCTGAACAAGAGTCTCAACCGTGTGCATTTATTGGGATAGGAAATAGTGACCAAGAAATGCAGCAGCTAAACTTGGAAGGAAAGGTAAATCAAGACTGCTAGTTCACCAGAAAGGGGCACCATGGTACCAGAATGTAGTTTTCATATTCATTTTTGTGGTGGAGATTTTTTTCTTTAATAACTATTGGTAACAATTTCTTGAATATATAAACTAGGACCAAAAAATATGCCTCTCAGATAGCTTTGGTCTAGTCACTCATGAAGCTTACGCTGCTGACGTCGGAAGGTGGCATGCAGTAAGCTTCCCCTGCTTGCAAGCAGTTTTAGCAGACTATAAATCAGATTTCTATTGGAAGCCAGTAATAAATTTAGGAGGCTGATTGCTCAATCTTCTGTTTGACAGAGGTTTATCAACAAAAATACATTGTTCAGTAATGTTTTACTCTGCTATTTTAATCTTAGTTTTATACTAGACACGATGATAAATACATTGTGAAAAGCATTTATCTGGGTTATAAAGATTGTAAACATTTACTTGACATCAGAATGAAGCAGAGTGATACTGTAGACAAGAACAGCCACAGTTGGCTTTACTCAAATTTTAGTGCGTGGCGGGGGTTCTTCAATTAATTTTCTAGAGAAAACAATTTATCAACTAGTTTTACTGATTATGTTGTATGAATTTAGAAAGCAGTCAATCTAGATCTTTTTTTTTTCTTCCCCTGGGATGGGGTTTTTACTCTGTCACCCATGTGGAAATGCAATGGCGCAATCTTGGCTGACTGCAACCTCCACCTCTCAATTAGCGGGACTATAGGTGTGCGTCACCATGTCCAGCTAACTTTTTTGTATTTTTTTGTAGAGACAGGGTTTCGCCATGTTACCTAGGCTGGTCTTGAACTCCTGAGCTCAAGCAATCCATCCACCTCAGCCTCCCAAAATGCTGGGATTATGGGTGTGTGCCACCGTGTCCAGCCAATCTATACTTTTAGTATTGAAAGATAGTTTTTTATTCACTTAGAATTTAGCTATGGTTTTATTTTTCCTTGCTACTATACTTTGGAAAATGGTTAGTTCTGATCTCAGTGACTAAACATCTTCTAAAATAGTGCATAAACAGCTGTTTCATTATTTGATACATCTTTGTTGAATATTTAGTGTTTGCTATGTTGTAGTTGGCACTAGGGATGTGGGTTGGGAGTGGTGTTGGTGGAGGTGAGCTAAGGGATTTGTACTCTCAAATTCAATTTTAGTGATTTTACAGATAGTACTACAGGTCTTAATGTCAGCCTCCTTCAAATTTAGCTATTTGTATGTCATTTATATCTTTATAGTTTTTGTAAGTAAGATTTGTTGACTATGTGTTTTAAATTAGATTTGGGATAATACTTATTACAAAAGGTTGTTTCATCTTAAACCAGTAAAACTATTTCTAAATTATGACCCCTGAGCTAAAGTAACGAATATATTTAAGTGGTGGGTTGATCTAATAGATCTCAAGTATTGTCTCATCTGTTTTCCTGTTACCTAGGAAGTCTCAGAGTTATATGCCTCCACTATGAATGAGTGGATCAGACAGGTAGTGAGAAGCCAGGGATTCTAGCTACCTGTGTGTATAAACTGTTTAATCCTACTTCATTGCTCATTTTAACCAGTTAAAGCCAGGGATTCTAGCTACCTGTGTGTATAAACTGTTTAATCCTACTTCATTGCTCATTTTAACCAGTTCCAGCTTCCAGTAATTTTAAATGAGGTAATACCAAATAAACCAACCAGTAGTATCACTGCTTGCCTTTCGCAGCATTGTGGCTTAGTAGTGCCACATTCTAATTTTATACCTTTAGGGGCTGCCTCAACATGGGGATATTCCTGCTGTTTTTCATTGTATCTTTCTTCAACTTCCACTAGTATACCCTTTCCCCAAGGCCTAGAAACTGGCAGAAGAGGAATAGAATACCTGAGAGCTTGAGCATTTAACTAGTATTTAAAATACCTAGTAATAGGTTAGTACAATGTCTGTAAGCCAAAATTGTATGTTAATATTTAATTTTCAGGAAAAATTGTATTAGGGAAGTCTACGTAAAGTAAGACTGGTGAGAGTTAGTAGAAGGCATCCCAGGCAGAAAAAAACAATATAATCATGTGCTTAGAGCATAAAGGTATAAGAACATGGTTTTGACCAAGGTAGGCAAAGATGTCCTGAGCAGTGGATTCTGAGCTTCAGTAAGAGGCACTTTGCTCTTGTCTGCCTCACTTAACCTCCATTCGTGTAAGGAAATAGTCTGTTCATTGAGTGGTACAATTAGTTACTGAGAAATATGAGATATTCATTTTGCAATTTTTGGTGTTTATGCTTATTTTAAATGTTCACTACAACAAAATTCTAGTATATTTAGCCCTTTAAATTTGTGGTCATGACACTTGGCTGTATGTAGGTAATATGTTGGATCTTAGATTTTGTGTAATGTTTTTAATTTGTTAAAAAAATTTACATTTTTTATAGTCACAGCTAGGTAAGCTATGCAACAAGGATGACTTAGTTAACACTCTTGTGTTTTTCTTATTTTTAAACATCATATGCTCTTGCTAACATTTTGTTTCTATAATTTAAACATTTCTGCAGTATCACTTTGCAGCATTAGATTTGGTGTTTCTTCTTTCAGAGAAATGTCTTTTATTGCCTAAAGATCTTGTTTTCAAAGACTATTTCTAGAGAGATGATTATATGCCATTTTCTCTTCTAGAATTCCATTAGCTAATTTAACCTTTTAGAATAGCAAGGCAAATGTAATTTTAGTTTTATTTGCTTATTTTCTATGAGTCAGTGACTTTTTCCTTCTTTTCTTAATGGAATTTGAGTAGTTTGTGGTCAGTGGCCTTATAGTTTTTTAAAAATAATGGTTCCCATAAAATTATCTTGGTTATGATTTTTGTGGATTCAAACTACTCATTGTAATTAGGGATATATTTCCTTTCTTTCCAAGGAGATAGATGTGTGTTTGTTTTTTCCGAACAAAATGCAGTTCTTTTTGTGTAGGCCTTATGATCCAACCTTCTTGGTTTTTTTTTCCTTTCTTGTTTGCCAATATGACTTAATTTATGCAGATTTCAGTATTTTCTCTTTCTGATATGGATCTTACCTTTTAATTTTAACACTCAAAAGCCATCTCAACATTTTTAAGCTTTCTCATTAGCATGTAATTACCTTCATTTAGATATACATTTCATTTTTGCTTCCCATGACTGTCTGCTTAGTACATTGATACCCATTTTCATAGACCTCGTCTTATGTTGCAGAAAAATTTCATTGTTTAGGCTTAATTTGACCTTCAATGCTGTCACTTTTAAGAGTATGGCCGACCTATGGGCATAGCAGCTCACAGATGCCATCTCTGAGTGCGTTGGAGATCTTGGGTGCAAGGAGTGATGTGACTGCAAAATACTGTTGTTTTTTGTTTCTTTATCTTTATTCATTTTGAGACAGGGTGCCACCCTGTCACCCAGGCTGGAGTGCGGTGGTGGGATCACGGCTCATTACAACCTCTGCCTCCTGGGCTCAAGCGACCCTCCCACCTCAGCCTCCTGAGTAGCTGGGACTACAGGCATGCACCACCATGCCTGGATAATTTTTGTGTTTTTCGTAGAGATGGGGTTTCACCATGTTGCTCAGGCTGGTCTCAAACTTCAGGACTTAAGCAGTCTGTCCACCTCGGCCTCCCAAAGTGCTGAGATTACAGGCATGAGCCACCACCCTGGCCTGTTTTTATTTATTACTATGATTAGCTTTATCTTATTTTTGCCTTCTACAGAGCAAAAACCTCGCAAAGCTTTTACCAAACTTTTGATTTTTAAAAACTTAGTTGAATGTATAACGTTCAAGATGGCATCTGCATTTTCTTATATAGCTTTGCTATGAGAAATACAATAAACTATTGCAGTAGTTTTGTCTGCTACCAAGGCTGTCTGTGAGTAAAATTTTAAAGATAAAAACCTAGAAGTCATTAACTGTTTCCTGAGTAGAATTTGCTGTGCTTTTTAAAAGGAAGATATGGGAGAGGTAGTTGAAGAAACTTGTTTAGCTTAATTTTAAAGTGGAATGTTGATCTTTTAAAAAATATAATTCAGATACTTTAGATATTTATGCTGTGTTTCAGCATCATTTATCTTATCTGGAAAAGGACAATAATTTAGACCCCTCCCTGATTCACAGGGATCAAGAGAATAGGAAAGATTTTAGAATTGTTATATATAATATAAGCAGTAGCATTTTGAAGGGTCTTTGCTGTTTGTAAAGTGCTATATCTCTTTATCTTTTCAGTTATCAGAATTTAAATTCTGGTAAACTGACATAATGCCTTGAGCATTTTCTCTAGTACCTTTAAATTCAGTTCTTTTGGTGATACATATGAATCGTCCTTTTGGGCAAAGTTAACCATTTTAAAAATAGCTCTTTAATGCTTATATAATCTCTTTCTGGTTTAAGATATTTTATAATCATCCAGTTTGTCTATCATTGTTTTCCTCAATCTTATAAGTGATTACTCTAGTGTTCAGCTATATAAAGAAAAACATTCTATGCACTATTTTGAAAAGAACTACTGCTAAAATCTTTTACATAATTTGTTGAATTCCGATAGCTTTATTTTTTTTTTGGCAGAAAGATAGTCATTGATTTTTTTAACTGTAAAATTTATTTTAAAAGTTATTGCTGTAACATCGAGTGATAATTCCATGACACAGTTGTAGAGCTATGTAAAACAAGAAAAGGCGGTTTCTTTAAATGGTCTTTTAAAGAGGATACAATAGATGACAATGTTTGTGTTTTACAGACTTTATAAGGAAAACTTTGTACTTTTCAGAAATCAATTTCAGTAATTTTTACAGTTGATAATTTTTATAGTTGGTTTTATCAGCTATCCCTTGGAATTGTTTTACTTATTACTTAAACCATGGCCATTCTGAGTTGTAGGTACTACATAAACAAACAAGGTTTTGCTGCTGTTAAAACTTTACTTTTCTTTCACAGAACTATTGCACAGCCAAAACATTATATATATCTGATTCAGATAAGCGAAAGCACTTCATGTTGTCTGTAAAGATGTTCTATGGCAACAGTGATGACATTGGTGTGTTCCTCAGCAAGCGGATAAAAGTCATCTCCAAACCTTCCAAAAAGAAGCAGTCATTGAAAAATGCTGACTGTATGTATGCTTTTCTTATTTATCCCCAACTCCCACCATGAATTAATAAGACAGACTCTTTTTTAAATTAAAAATTGCCTTTTCAATAGCCAATTAATTCTTTACTAATATTTTTGTGGCCCTCTTTATTGTCTCTCTTTTTTTAATTGTAAATTGACAGTATGTGGTCTAATGAAGCAGTTCTTAACCAGAGTTGGTTCCTTAGTGCTCCCAGGGACATTCTGGGGAAATGGGAGATTTTCTCCTTCTGTTGTTACAGTGACTGGAGGGGGTGATGTTGGCTTTGGGTGTCTTGAGCCTGTGATGCTGAATTGAATGTCCTGCAGTATCCAAGGTAGTTCCCATTCCACAAAGAATTGATCCACCCACAATGTCAAAAACCACCCCTTTGAAAAACACTACTAACTAAATGGGCTTTGGCAGGCCTTCCTGAGAATCTAAACACAATTTTTAATGTGGTTGCTCTGGCAGAGACTGCTGTCTCATCAGCCTATTTTTAGACTACCAAAGAAGTATGTTTGAATTATAAATTTAACCTCCACACCCATTTTTCTTTTTTTAACTTTTTATTATGGAGACTTTTCTTTTTTTTTGAGATGGACTCTTACTCTGTCGCCCAGGCTGGAGTGCAGTGGCAGGATCTCAGCTCACTGCAACCTCCACCTCCGGGGTTCAACCAATCCTCCCTGCCTCAGTCTCCTGAGTAGCTGGGATTACAGGTGCCCACCATCACGCCCGGCTGATTTTGTATTTTTTAGTAGAGACGAGGTTTGGCCATTTGGCCAGGCTGGTCTTGGGTTTTGAACTCCTGACCTCAGGTGATCCACCCACCTCAGCCTCCCAAAGTGTTGGGATTGCAGGCGTGAGCCACCACGCCTGGCGGAGACTTTCAAATTTATATAAAAGGGAGAAATTAGCCACCCAGCCTCAACAGGCTTTATCAATTCTGTTTCATTATCTCCATCACCACCAACACCTCTTTGTCTTCTAATTGCTGGAATTTTTTTTTTTTATTTAAGTTTTAGGGTACATGTGCACAATATGCAGGTTTGTTACATATGTATACATGTGCCATGTTGGTGTGCTGCACCCATTAACTCGTCATTTAGCATTAGGTATATCTCCTAATGCTATCTGCTGGAATATTTTAATGTCAATCTCATCCTATCCTTTCAACCAAAATTTCTGCAATAGTGACTAATACATGCCCTTTTTTTTGAAACATCATTATATGTAACAGTTGACAGCAGCTCTTTAGTGTCATCTAATATCCTATTTCATGTACAGAGTTATCAGATTGACCCAGAATGTCTTTTTATAGTTTTTTTGCTTTGTTTTGTTTTATAGTGGTTTGTTGAAACATGGATTCAGATAAGGTCCACACATTTTAGTCTGTAATAATTTCTTCTACCCTCTCTCACCTTTGTTTTCCTTCTGTGTCATTTGTTTGTTGAAGAAACTGGATCATTTTTCCTGTTGTGGAATTCCATATTCTGGGTTTGGCTGGTTACGTGTTTCTCTGTCTCTCTTATTTTCTACGAACTGGTGGTTAGACATAAAGACTTTCAGAACTGATTGGTAAAATATACATTTGTTTCCATTGGATTGGAAGTCATAATATCTGATTATCCCCTTTTTGTTTGGCCATATTAAGATTGATTATAGTAGTTCAGCTGTTAGTCTATTCCACCCGTAAAGTTCCTCAGCAAACTTTAACCTAATGGTTTTAATAGCCATTGAAGATGTTTAAATCCATTTCATTAAATGCTGCAAAATGGTGATACTCTAATTTTTTAAATTCTAACTTCTGCATTTGTTAGCTGGAGTTTTTTTCTACAAAGAGGGACTTTGCCACATCAGCTATTTGCTTCAATTGTAATATGTAATGAAAAGGCAGGATTAGCTGCTTGTTTACTCATTTGCAGAATAATAACATTCCCTGAAAGTGACCAGTGGGGTTTTAGGGTTTTTGTTTTGTTTGCTTTCTTTTCATTTTGTTTTATTATGAGCTCATGGTTTTTTGTTGTTGTTGTTGTTGTTGTTGTTTTGTATTGGTTATATTTTAGTCCACTCAGTCCACTAATATCACTTAGTTTTTATTACGGAAAAATTTCAAACACTTTCAAGTAGGCAGAGTTGCACCATACAATGAAACCTCTTATGTTTATTCTCTAACGTCAACAGTGATCTTAAATTCAACCAACCTTATCTTCATCTATACCTGTACTCCAGCCCCACTTTCTTCTGCCCTTATTTTAGTTTGATGCATATCCAATCAGTGTTCAAATTTAAAATGGTCTAAAATGTTATTTTAAAAATCAGATTGCTTGAATCAAAATTCAAATCTACCATATAGTACAGTTTATATTGTGACATGTCCTTGAGTATAATCTATGGACACCCCCTCAACTCTTGCAATTTATTTAAGTAAGTAGAGACATTTGGCCACTAGAGATTTCCACGTACTGGATTTTGCTAATTTCATTTATTTGGTATAGTTTAATGTATTTTCTGTAAATTGGTAGAGTCAGAAACAAATAGAGCGTGGGCACTAGCTGGAAAGACAGATTTCATTCAGTACTATTGCAATAGGGGAAAATAGAACCAAGTTCCATTTCAGAATGCAACAAAGAAGAATACAACAAAAACAAGTGGGGATGAAGCAGAGTGAGAGGGTCAATGGATGGAAACTTACTAAAAGGAGACATCAAAGGTAGAAGGTTTCTTTCTGACGTGACTTAGGATTCCTGCTAAAGGCAGGCCAAGGTGATCATAGATCCAGAGTGGGGGATAATTGAGGAGGATTCTTACTATATATAACTGAGCTAAACAGACTGATGACAGGGCTCTAGGACGAATACTAGTTGAATGCTCAGAGCAGCCTGCTTAAAAGTTTGGTCAAGGAGAGAATCTTTAGTCTAGAATGGTGATCAGATTTAAGTTTGTTGTCCTTTGGTTCTTGTTTTCTTTCTGAAAAGCAAGACCTACTTCAAAGGTGGTGGTGTGCTCTCCTGCACTAGGAGGTATATTATGTCTTGTATTCAGGCTATTTGGATTTCAAATTACACAGTTTTATATAACTGCTTTAACTTTGTGTTTGTACTGAATATTAGTTTCTTGATGGCAGAGAACATATTTCACTTTCAGAATATTTTTCTGCTTACATGGATTTATTTTCAAGAAATTTCATACAATACTTTATTTAGAGAAATGCAGAATTTTCTAAAATCACAATATGCAGAGGCATTTACCATCAACTCTGATAAACATCCTTCTGGTCCCTTTTCTATGCATGTATTCTGTGGAATTGGATGCAAACACATATTAAAAATATATACATTTGCCTAATGGAACCACAGCATACAGAGTATTTTATATTCTGCTTTTCCATTCAGTGATATTCCAGGAAAATATTTTCTTATCAGTGTATTTAGATACACATCCTTTAAATAGGTCATCATTTAAATTTCTACTGTCTAACATTATTTTAAAAGTAAGTTTTTCTCTAATAATCAGCACTACATTAAACATACTGTGTAGCTTTCACTTTAAAATTATTTTTATGGACATTTGATATCATTAGCTTGACATTATTAATAACAGTTACCTTGACTTTTTGATATCATCTGTACTGTCTTGGAAAATGGAAATATTTGTCAAACTGTTAAATGATAAGAAAGAGTAATTATACACTGCCAGGCAGAATTTCCTTCTTTTGCTCCCTCCCCACCTTCTGCTCCAATCACATAAATAAGAGCTGTTTTTTCTTTGCAGTATGCATTGCCTCAGGAACAAAGGTGGCTCTATTTAATCGACTACGATCCCAGACAGTTAGTACCAGATACTTGCATGTAGAAGGAGGTAATTTTCATGCCAGTTCACAGCAGTGGGGAGCATTTTTTATTCATCTCTGTGAGTACAAAAATGTGCATTTAATGTTTTTAGTGTGAAATTGTTAAATTCTTTTGATGAGATACATGGATATATTGTTTTGTCATTTGCCTAATCATAAAATAAATTTAAAAAGATGACAGTTTGATTTCTTTTTCCACCTACTGTAGTGGATGATGATGAATCAGAAGGAGAAGAATTCACAGTCCGAGATGGCTACATCCATTATGGACAAACAGTCAAACTTGTGTGCTCAGTTACTGGCATGGCACTCCCAAGACTGGTATGGCTCTACTTTTGCTTTAGTGATAATGTGAAGTAAAAATTAATTCTTTAAACAGGAAAGTCACAACATTCAAATGGAAAAACACACCTCAATTTTATGCTTTTTAATTTTAAAAGGTATGTTAGTAATCAGTGCTGTTTATAATTGACAGTTATGCTCTACCTTATTTCAGAAATGCTTTAAGGTAATAGCCAGTTTTTACAAGTACATTCTTAATGATTTTTTCTTAAATGATTTCCAATATATTTTTGTGGCAATTTCCTTTTTGGCTTTTTATCTGAAGATGTTCAGTAGAGGGCACTATAAATTACATTTCTTTTCTTTACTAATGCAGATAAACTGTATTCATTTTTTTGTGGTACCTGCCATATCCCAATGTAGGACCAAGTTTTCAAACAGAAGAAATTCTTGTTTCTTTTGAAATATAAGCATAATTTGTGTTAGCTTACTCTGTCACAAGAAGATAGATTTATTAAAACTGAAATAAAATTGGTATTTCTAACTTTGGTAGAGGGGCATAGGATTTAGGGCTTTTGTTCAATAGAAGACATTGAAACTTGGCCACACATGGTGGCTCACACCTGCAATCCCAGCACTTCAACAGGTGAAGGCAGGAGAAGGAGAGGTGACTAGCCCTGGCATCACTTGAGCTCAGGAGTTCGAGACTAGCCCTGGCAACATGGTCAGACCCTGTCTTTACCACCGCCCCCCCCCCCCCCCCCCCCAAAAAAATTAACCAGGTGTGGTGGTGCACACCTGTAGTCTCAAGCGTAAGTGGGAGGATCACTTGAGCTCGAGAGGTCAAGGCTGCAATGAGCGGTGATCGTACCACTGGACTTTAGCCTGGGCAACAGAATGAGATCCTATCTCAACAACCACAAAAAAGGAGATCTTGAAATTGTAAAAACTACTTTTGTTAGTAAAATGAAAACAAAAGTCCTCTATGGTGCCACCCCCTTCCCAATTTTCCCTCTCCTTTTCTGAAACAGTATAATTTATTTGTATTCAAGATGAAGGGGATTTATGAGTAAGTTTGATTCAAGGTCAGACTGAAGAGGTTGGGTGAGTAGAAGAACATTTAGTATTAATGTTCCTAAACATGCCTTCTATGTATCTTTTTGGTGCAATATTCCACTGGCTTATATTTTCTGGAGCCATTTCAGCAGAGGCTGGGTTGATGTACAGTTTTCTAAGCCAGTGATTCATTTCTTTGTTACTGTTTTTTTTTTTTTTTTTTTTTTACCCTCTGTCATGATTGTACAAGGTGATTTTATTTCCCATGTCAATGCAATAACCTAAAAGACATGAAGTATAGTCATAGTAATCTGTAAAGCTTTGCAGTTGAGGCAAATTATAATAAAAAGGGTAACGTTAGGGAATGAAGGGCATGAAAAACAGAGCAGGAGACAGAAGCAAGCAAAAAACCTGAATCAGCATTTATTCATTTTTTTTCTCTTCTCATTCATTTCCTCTGTTCCAAGGATGATGTTTGTTTGCTTTGGTGTTAAATGCTTGTACTGCAGAAGCACAACTTAGGAGGATGATTCTGATCACCAGTAGTTTATAATACAAGCCACTTAGAAGACAGACCCAAATTTAAAACAGTGTTTTCATTTACAGTTCTTTGTAAAGTACCAGTAGCCTGCCTTGCTCGAAAGTCATTAATTGAGGTTTTTACACTCAAAACTGTATGGCTTTATATAAAAATGTTGCAATAAAAAATTAACTTATTAGAAAAAGTTGCAGTACCATTATTAAGACGCTGATATATAAATCTTTCCAGGGGTTTCAGGACTGAGGAATTCTGACATGCAAAGTCGAGTGCCTCTCGTCATGGAGTTTACATTTTGATAGGTGATAAGCCAAATACCCATGTAAAGGATTTATGTAGTGATGAGAAAACAAAACAAGATAATAAAGGGATAGAGAATTGGAGGAGTGCTTAGAGAGGTCAGGGAAGTCTTTTTGAATTCGCGGTATTTGAAGAGAGCCCGGAGTGAAGTCAAAGAACCGCTAATTGAGTGAGGAGCATTTCAGGCAAACAGAACAAGTACAGAGCTGAAGGCAGGGGATGTATGATGACTAGTAAAGAAACCAGTGGAGCTGGAGCGGAGGGAGGAGAGGTCAAGTGGCAGGAACTGAAGCTGTAAGGTTAGCACTAGGCAAGACCTTGTAGGATCCCTCTCTGTATCTAGGATAAGGACTTCATATTATCTCTGTATGTTAGAAGGCCACTGGAGGATTTTAAACAGGGCATGATGGCCCATTTTTGTTTAGATGTATATGTGTGGCTGCTGTGTGGAGAAGAGAGCATAGCAATGCGGCCGTGGAAGCAGAGAGACAGGTGCTTGGATTGTTGTCATAATTGAGGCAAGAGTTGATGCTATCTTAGACCCAGGATCATAGTATTAAGGTGGTGAGGGGTGACAGATTTGTTGGAAAGTGGACCTGACGGAATTTGCTGGCAGATTGGGTCTGAGAGAGTTGGGTATGAGAGAAAGCAAGGCATCAAGGGTGACTCTTAAGGTTTTTGGATTGAGTGAATGCTGGTGCCATTTATTGACCTAGATGAGTTGGGGAAGGATCAAGTTTAGGAGGAAATCCAAAAATCTGTTTTCGATATGCTAAGCTTGAGGTGCCTGTTAGACATTGTAAGTGGAAATGTTGAATAGGTAGTTAAGTGTACATACAAGTTGAATGCAGGAGAGAAGATAAGTCTGGAGATAATAAATTTGGGAGTTGTCAACCTTTAAATTTTTAAACAGTATAGATTATAAAGAGAGGAAAAGAGGGCTGAGAACTCAGCTCTGGGCATTCTAAAGGTCAGTTGGAGCAGGTGTGGTCCTGAAAGCAAAATGTCTCGAGAGCTTCTGAGAAAATGAAGTAAAATGAGGACAGAAAAGTGCCATGAGATGCATCTGTCTGGAAATCCTTGGTGGCTTTGAAAAGCAGTTGTAGTGGCGTCTTTGAAATAAAAGGCTGGAGAGATTGCAGGAGATTGGACAGTGAGGAAGGAGGCGTTTGCAGAGAAACAGGTAGTGAGAGGGAGGGACGGGGCATGTAGTCAGTGTTTTCTTTACTTTTGATTTTGAGATGAGAGATAGTTATGTTTGTATGTTGTTGGAAGTGGTCAGTAGAAAAGGAAATAGAGTAAAAGTTATGTGTCAGATTTTTCTCTTCATCATGATCATCTACTTAGCCGTTAGCTTCTAGGTGTCAAGTGTCATATAGGGTTTGATAGTATTATCTTTCAGATATTCATGTGTTTTGTGGACTAGTTGGGTTATAAGATTTAGAGATCAGTTGGACAGGCAGCCAGCCCTGGGATCAGGACATATTCTGGTCCTTCAGCTACTAAACTGGTAATTTTGAGCAATTTATCTGACCTTTCTAAGCCCATTTTGTAATCTGTAAAATGAGTTTGATTTTGTTATGTTTTTAAATACGTAAGTTTTGGATAATGGATGTAAGATGTTTGCACTGACAGTAGCCTTCTAGAGATTTTTCTCTTTGATGTTGGAGTATTTGTCATTTTATGCATATTATTGGAAAATATCATTAGAACTTGCTATTCAAAATATGGTCTGTAGGCCAGCAGCATTAACATCACCTGGGATTTTGTTAGAAATGCAGAATATCAGACCCCACAAGAGTCCTGCTAGATCAGAACCTGTGTTTTTCACAAGAACCCCAGCTCATTTGTGTGCACATTAATGTTTGAAAAACACTAATCTAGAAAACAAGTGCCTGCCTGCCTGATTTTTTTTTTTTTTTTTTTTTTAGATGTTCAGGGAAGAGGGTAACAGTTTCTGCATTCTGACATGCTTGCAATCTAAAAGTATTTTTTTATTCCTAGCCTTTTTGTTTGTGAATGTTTTTATATATGTAGGCATAGGACAAATAACTGTGATGTATTATTATGCAGTATATAGCTTCTATGTACTTTTGATGTTTTACACAAGGAAAATCCTTTTCATATGTGGATGACCTTTTATTTCTTAATTATTAAATATAGATAATTAGGAAAGTTGATAAGCAGACCGCATTATTGGATGCAGATGATCCTGTGTCACAACTCCATAAATGTGCATTTTACCTTAAGGATACAGAAAGAATGTACTTGTGCCTTTCTCAAGAAAGAATAATTCAATTTCAGGTATGTTTTTAAATTACTGGTGAAATCTAAAATGTACAAACCATGAGGTTAGCAACTTGCAAAAATATGAAATTTTCATTTGCTGTTAATTATATACAAATACGTGAAGCTATACACAGATATTAATCTCAGGTATGAGCATCCTTAACACACAATCCTCAGACATGCAAGCAGTCCTTCCTCAAGGAAGAACTCAAAATTATGAAAACGTTCTCAGAGAAACAGTTAACAACTAGTTCCAGGGTTCTTAATTGAAGAACAAAGAGCCCCTCAGGATATCCAAAAATAGATTTTCAGTGCTCATTGAATCCTCTGAAATTGTGTGCAAACATTGTATAGACGAAGCATTTTTCTGGGTGAAGGCTCAAAATCTCATCAGATTTACATCGTGGTTTCCCAAGATAGTAATGATGACATGCTTTAAAAGCTAATGTTTTACATTTACTCAGAAGGCTTTCATGAGGTTATGACATGGGCAGATGATTTAATAAGATAGTTATAGTTTCATGTGAAACTCCTTTCCAGAGAGATGCCCACACACACTGATGGGCATGCTGAGTCCCTAGTCTAGGTGTGTTAAGGTAGGGGTAGAGGCTTTGCCTTCCCATCTTGATTCCCTCCCATGGAACATGCATAAGCTTCTAGCTGTTGGCTAAGCATGAGGACTCCCATTCTCTTTCTTAGGAGTCCCTGAAGAGTTTTAAACAGCCATTTACATCACAAATATTGATCTGCTATTAATGAAATTGTACCTGCATTGATATAATGGTTGTTCTGAAAGGTATTATTATTTAATATGTCACTGAAATAGTTTGTATTATAAGAAAAACTGCTGTCTATGGGGTTTCTGTATTAGCATTCTGTTTGTGTTTATATAGGGATTGGCAAAGCACCATGCTTTAGAAAGTTTGTAAGTTTTTATTGAGTTATCTTCTTATTAACTCTTGTCTGAGGGTTACTTTGGTAAAATTTTCTTATCCTATTAATACAAACTGTATAAAACTTAGTTTCTCAACTTCTTTCTTTATTAGGCCACTCCATGTCCAAAAGAACCAAATAAAGAGATGATAAATGATGGCGCTTCCTGGACAATCATTAGCACAGATAAGGCAGAATATACATTTTATGAGGGAATGGGCCCTGTCCTTGCCCCAGTCACGCCTGTGCCTGTGGTAGAGAGCCTTCAGGTGAGAACGCCTAGTCCAAGTTGGCCTTTAGCTCTTTGCAGCTACTCTCAGCTATGACTTGGCATCATTTCATTTCATGGGAGTTTTGATTTTTCTCCAATCATCTGATTAGGGGATTTTTATATACACCATTTGTTGATTAAAAAAAAAAAAAATTAGGAGGAGCATACTTGCCAGAAAATTTAAATTTAAATAAACTTGTATGTTATCTTGAAATGTTTTTAGCTAGCTTTGTAATAAAAAACATTTTAATTGCCCTTTTTTTTAAAAAAAAAAAACAAACGAAAGTTGAATGAGAATCTAATTTGTGTACTTCAATGAAAAATGAAAAGTTTTCTCAGTGTTGTGATTTTCTGTGAATTGCAGTTGAATGGCGGTGGGGACGTAGCAATGCTTGAACTTACAGGACAGAATTTCACTCCAAATTTACGAGTGTGGTTTGGGGATGTAGAAGCTGAAACTATGTACAGGTACTTGATAAAACTTTTTACATCATCCAGAGGTTGTGAGGGGTGTGGGTACAGGAGATTCTTTCCTGGCATTGATTGTAATGTATTAAACAACCTTAAGTCTCATTTTTAACGTGTACTTTGCTTTTTAAAGTGTTTTTAAGTGATTTATATTTCCTCCTCAGGTGTGGAGAGAGTATGCTCTGTGTCGTCCCAGACATTTCTGCATTCCGAGAAGGTTGGAGATGGGTCCGGCAACCAGTCCAGGTTCCAGTAACTTTGGTCCGAAATGATGGAATCATTTATTCCACCAGCCTTACCTTTACCTACACACCAGAACCAGGGCCGCGGCCACATTGCAGTGCAGCAGGAGCAATCCTTCGAGCCAGTTCAAGCCAGGTGCCCCCTAATGAATCAAACACAAACAGCGAGGGAAGTTACACAAACGCCAGCACAAATTCAACCAGTGTCACATCATCTACAGCCACAGTGGTATCCTAACTACCGTCTTTTTGCTAGGACTTAAACTGACTTGAGTGTGGCAAAAAGTTAACAAAAAAGGAGAAAAAATGAACAATCGTTTGTGGTTTCTTGGGAAAACTTTTCATACCAGGTGATACTATTCAAAAACCCGTTATCTCTCTGCAAGTGCTGATTTGAAATGCAGAAGCCACAGTAAAAAAAAAAAACAAAAAAAAAAAAAGGAAAAAAATCAAAATGTATAAATATTGGAAATCAAGTTTTTCAGCTGTTTTGTTGGTTGGTTGGTTGGTTTTTGTTTGGTTTTGTTTAAATGGGCAAGAAGTAAATAATGTGGCTGGAATACAAGTTGAACAAACTAGAAGACACAAATCTAACATAGTTTTTATGGACCAAGGAACTTGTATATTGTATAAGCTTTAGTAAAAGGTACATTTTCACCATACCTTTTTTTATATCACGGTATTATAGTACACCTTGTTACCAAATAGGTTGTTCTCTTCCCCACTCACCTTTGAGCTTTTGCTCTAAAATACATTCAGGTTCCAAGCCTGACCATGCTTGTTTAATCTAATTATCATACTCTTCCAGGTTTTTTTTTTTTTGGTCTAAGGCTGGAACTTTTTTCTTTTATTTTCAGCTGAAGTCTTACGACTTTTCATGAGGCAAAATTGTTTGGATTTCAGCAAGTCAAATCTTGTAAAGGCCTACATATTTTTTTTAAGATTATATGAAGTCTGTGCAAAAGCTTTAAAAAAATGCCTCTGCCTTGCCTGCAATACATGCAATGTATGTTAACTTTGTCTCTCAGACACTGTTGGTAGTTATTTCTGTGTTTTCCTTTTAAAAAAGAATATATGGACTTATTGTGGTTATCCAAGAGGTTCTAACATTCACATGCAATTTGATGTGGCCATTTAGCTGTTAATGAGTTAATGGCACAGAACTTGTTGAAATTTGAAGTGTTCTCTCCCCTTTTCCCATGACGTAAATACATATGTGTGTTCCAGGATTTGTTCAGGTTTTTCCCCCCTCCTAATCTTGTACATAACTTGTATTATGTGTAAGTTAAACATTTTATTTTGAACTTGGAATGTTCCCAGTGATTTCATTCAGCAGGGTATTTTCTGCCTTGTTGGCAAGTGACAAAAAATATGGGAAGTATTTGCTACCAGTTGGTAGATGGTGCCCTTATGGTAGAATGAGGAAAATGTCAGCAAAAGCATGTTTTAGTATCTTTACTTTTTTGGGGGGTTGGAGGGGGTAGCCTAGCCAGAACATCATTGTAATCTTAAAACATAAGATGCTTTTATTAGATGATCAACTAAAATAGCTGGAAGACAGTACTTTAGAAACAGATAGTTGTAAGATTATAAAATGCAAATGTAACTTATGTTTTCATTTTTTTCTCTGCCTTTTTTGTTTGTTTTCTCTTTTCCAGTACTGAGCATCTCCACAAATGTCTCCTAACTCAGAAAATGTTTCTTTTCTTTTCAGTTGAGATTTGGTTGCATTCAGGGTTGTAGGTTGGCCTTGCATGCTAACCCCGCCAGTTTTACCTTGCTTTCATTCCTGAACTTTGTTTCTGCCTTTGTTTCGTTTCTTTGAAATTGCAGCAGACTCATTGGGCTACATTTAGTACAGGAACCACGTGTGTAATGTTATACAACACAGTCTAGTAATACAATCATCCCTCTTAGAGTAAAAACTACCTCTAGATTGTGGTAAGCTTTTACTGTCCCATAAAACAGGAGCCACAGTACCTTATGAATGCAAAACTGCAACTTCCTACAGTGTTTCCCTACAGAACATTGTCTTTCTGGTGTCCTGGGCTGTTTTGAAAAAGTTTCCATTAATAGACTTTTTAGAAATTATTATTAGTAGCATTTTTTTTCCAGCTTTGCTGTCTTCATCACTCACTCTATGCTCAGACTATGCCACTGTAAATATTCTTCCTAACATCTTTAAATCGCCTTTTCCTCGGTTTTCAAGGGGAAAGTCATTTGTAAAGCACGTTAGGTGGTTAAATCAGTTATTGCGGTTTTCTCTTACTGCAAGCCTTTTTAATCACCCCCAGGCTGCATTTTATTCTATATCGCCTTTTTTCTTCAAATCTGCTCCAGTCACACACTTCTCTCTTATAAGCTAATCCTGCCTCACACCTTAAATCTGTTTCAGTGATCAAGGGCAGAACTCATTGTGGCCTTATCTTTCTTTGTTGTAACTGTTCACCGTCTCTTTCTTACAGACCGCTTATTTCTAAGTAGTAGTTATTCCTCTCTGTGGAGTCATGGCAGGAGTCATTACACAGTGCTTTTGTTCAGAGCATGGACATGTTCCTAGTGCTGCTTTGCTTTAACGGCCACAAGTTTCCTCCACTTCCTAGGTTTGGTATTTAGTTAAGGAATCATATTAAATTAACCAATAACAAAAGAGATGCTTTTGAAGAACAAACTATTCCTTACCCATTTTTGTAGCTCAAAAATAATTTTTCAAGTTCGTGACCTTATTAAAATGAACTTTTGCTTTTTTAACAAATGTTTGTTTTATTTTGATTGTTTCTTTCTATAAGATAATTGAAATATACTGTAAACCCTTTTCTTTTCTTTTTTTTTTTTTTTTGAAAAGTCCAAGAATGTACTTATACAGGCATTTTTCCCCACCTGTTTTTGGCCATTCTCATACCACAGACTAAAGAGTGAAATGATTTGTCCATTGTAGCTTATTGTTTATCAGTAGTTGTTTTGCCAGCTGCTTACATTTTTTCTTTCATGGTTTTGTGAATCATTTTCAGTATGTAATGTATAGGAACTTTGTCCTCTGGTTATAGTAGATTGTGTCCCCTCCTCCAGTGATGGCATTGTTAGACATGCTGGTCATTTACCCTCAGAAAGACTCTCTTATTAGAATGGTGAGTGCTTCAGTTATAGTATGTTTGAATTTTTAAAAATTCTGTTTTAGAAATGTATCTTATGCTCTCATGACTCTGCAGTTTCTAAACATACACATAGAAGCTGAGTCTCTGATCCAATATGTTTTTATTTGTTCCATTTAATTTATCACATAGATTGGGAAGGCAAGCTAAAAGCTTTAAAAATGCCCTTTATATTTTGAGTGATTTCAGAGTTGAACACTAGTATACTATCTAAATTTGCTGCTCACTTTCTTTAAACTGTGGCAATTAAAGGCATCCTTATACATGACTTAATTGTGAAATGTTTGTCACTCTTACTGCACAGACTTACCTGCAATCATAACTGGTTAGTTTTTGTTTTGTTTTGTTTTATTGTTTTTAATGAAACTGGTACCATCTGTGCTTTCACAAAAAACTTCCAATGCCATTTTTGAGAACTAACCTAACTAGTCATGCTAACCAGAAAATCCACTGGGGAGGAGGTTCCTTTTGAAACAAAATGCTGTTCAGTTAGTAACCAAGTTACTTTGATTGCAAAAGCAGCTGTGTTTCTGATGAGTACTGAACAAATGTGTGTAATTTTCTGTGCCAGACTTACAACTTTGTTTTCAAGCACTGTAATGTGGGATGGATGGTTAGAAACAATAATATATTAGGGTTTCTGTTTAACCCTTTCAGGACTGAACTGTATCTCCTTTTGTTAATTTTCCCGTGTCGTGATAAATGTTTGCCAGCATTCAGTACTGTGTTGGTCCAGATGTAGGTTTATATGCTCATTTTTAGCTTATTTCTTGTACCTTGCAGCATGCTCTACGCATTCAGTCCTTAAGGGGTTTATTTTACAAACTGTGCGCCTGTAAGGTTTATTAGCAATAAGATAGAAAATTGAGCAAGTTTATACCATAATTTTGTAGAAAAAAAAGAATCTGCTCAGTTCCATATTTCATCCATGAAAAACTTGCAATATGAGCAGTTTCAAGGAATAAATAAAAAGGAAATGTAAACCATTGTGAAAGTCTTCTGTCGAATGTGCCTGATGCATGTATTATCGTCTTTGATTTCAGAATACTTCATAAAGATAAAATTAAATTCTATATTATAGTTGGTGTATTTACAATCTTACCATGTACATCACATCAAAGTGATAGCTCTACTAATTTAATTTCCTTGTCAATGTTTTTAACTATGTACTGCTTTAAAGAGATTTTTTTTTCCTCGTGTAAATGGTGAAATGGATTTTGTCACTCAAGGGTCATATCTCTCAAATTAGAATCATTTAAAGCTGATTGCAACAAAATTGGAGAATATTACTTAGCAATAACTTGCTTTTCCAATATAAGATGGTCATTTTGTCTGGTATAGGAAGGAACACATAATAGTTTGCCTTTGGGGGGTAGGGGGTGGGTCCTAGAAGTGGGGATAGTATTCTTTAATATGAAACAAAGTTAAATGGAGAAGTTACATAATTTTTTTTTTTTTTTTTGAGACGGGGTCTTGCTCTGTCACCCCTGAGCTGGAGTGCAGTGGCACAGTCCTGGCTCACCACAACCTCTGCCTCCTGAGTTCAAGTGATTCTTCTGCCTCAGCCTCCCCAGTAGGTGGGATTACAGGCATGCGCCACTGCGCCTGGCTAATTTTTGTATTTTTAGTAGAGATAGGGTTTCACCATGTTGACCAGGCTAGTCTTGAACTCCTGACCTCAGGTAATCCGCCTGCCTCTGGTCTCCCAAAGTGCTGGGATTACAGGCGTGAGCCACCGTGCCTGGCCCATAATTTTTAAATCATAGCAAGTTCAGTTGTTACTGACCCGCCAAAGAAAGAATCTAAGTTATGAGGATTTTGCAAAAGACATCTTGCTATAAATACTCATTGTTAAGTTAGAAACAGACATTTAGTTGGGGTTTGAATTGTGAGGCCTCCAGAGGTTGGGATTGTTAGTGAGTCACTTGATTTAGAATTTAGAATAATCTTGTATTCCTTGCTGTAAGTACTGCATGGTCACTTTAATCTTATAAAAAAAACATTAAATATATTGGTTTTTTTGGGTCATTGAACCCCTAGATGGCCACCAGTTATGATGATGTGCAAGCCAATTTAGTTTCCAAATCTAGTGAGTCAGCACAGAATGAAGTTTGCACCTCTAAAATAACAGTAGCAACAACAAACTAGAAAGATACACTAAAAAGGAAACCCTAACAGAAAGTTTGGTACTAGAAAACATTTAAGGAAGACAGATGAAGCTGTTGTATATAAAGTACAAATGAGACCATTTCATCAAAGAGGTCGAGCTGTAAGCCTCAAGCCCTGTCAGGACCTGTAAGACTGAATGGTTATGCCCATGGTTCTTTGTGTTCAGAGTAAGGCTGTCCATATGCCTGGCACATAGGTATTCAACAGAGTTAGGTGCACCTGTAATGTTCACCTATACAGAACTCAGGACTAATCTTGGTTTATAGAAAATGCAGGTAAATACTCTTTAATACAGAAAAATGAAAAGGTTGTAACTAGTTTCTTGTAAGAAGCATACTAAATGCAAATAGGTTATTTTATAACTATTGGAATTTCCATGATGTTTTGCTTTGAGGGAGACACTTGAAATTCTGATGTTCTATGGAAATTTTTTAAAAACGTAAGTATGAGGTGTAGGTCTATCTACCATTTCTAGCTTTTCATCTCCTTCCAGTCCACTGTCCTGTCATTCAGTGCAGGTGAGCATATCAGTCAGTCAATTTCTTGCTTCTTTACCTGTTTGATAATGTCTACTGCTGCTGGGCAGAGTCGGGGTGCTCATATTTACTTACATTTCAAACTATCTAGAAACACTCCCACCTTCATCATACAAAGGAGTAAGTAGTGTGACTAGGTTATTCCTGCAGTGGCCTGGAGCTGGCTCTGGCAGCTTTTCTTTTCTCTTAGAACTTTTTCCTCCCTGCAAGGCTGCCCTCCCCTTTATTCTTCCTCATCACACAACTCAAAAATCAGGGCTTCTGGTTTTCTTGTGCTCGTTAAACCTTCATAACTGAGTTCTTACTGTGGTAGTCAGATATTTATATTTAGATGATACAAGGAAAAGTCTGGGGAAAAAATATGACCTCTTTGCTAGCATTCTTAGTTCCCCTGGCCAAGTCTTACACTTGAATATGCACTAGATTACACAAAGCTAGGGAGAGTGATCATGGACACCTTAAAGCAAGCTTGTCCAACCCGCGGTCCAGGATGGTTTTGAATGTGGCCCAACACAAATTTGTCAACTTTCTTAAAACGTGAGGTTTTTTTTGCGATTTTTTTTTTTTTTTTTTGAGCTATCATTAGCGTTAATGTCTTCTGTGTATGGCCCAAGACAATTCTTCCAGTGTGGTCCAGGGAAGCCTAAAGATTAGACACCCCTGTCTTAAAGCATTTTTTTCATCTTGAAGGTAATGGATCTTCATCTATAAATAGAGCTAATAGTCATGTTTCTGGACCTCACATTGACTTTAGGAAGACCCAAACTCCAAGGACCAGAGTATGAAATCGTGGCAGAGATTTATGCTCAAATCATAAACACCATTCTGCCATTGATTATCATCTGGTGGCTGATTCTGCAGCTCTCCATTGCTAATTTGTTTCATTTAAGTGGGGGGAAATTATGCATAGTTAGGAGAGGACACAAAAGGCTCCTAGCTGTGTTTCTGTCCTGCCTGTCCAGCCCTAGTTTAGCTTCAACGCCCAGGTATCTGCTTTGGCTGCCCTCAAGTTTAGAGATCATTTTGTTTTGGTTCTTCCAGGAGCAACGGGAGCTCAGTGCTCAGGCCTGATTTTTGCTTGTTCTTTCAAGAAAACAGTGATATGGTTGTTTTGCATTTAATACTTCAAAGGTTTAAAAATGTAGACCTTCACTATGATAGCCATTATTGGACACTTCAAAATATTTTCCATCTTAGTTCTGTCCTGCAGGTTGGAAATCTTTTATCATAGGAGTGGCTTATCTAGGGGGACTGGAATGCATTCCCTCTTTTCTATCTTTAAATACCTGATCAGGATTCCATTTTGCAGGTGAGGATAGCTGGTCATGCGAGCCTGGGTCACTTGCCTCTCCCTGTACATTTTGAAGCGTCAGTTAAAAGGAACCTCTAGAGGCTCTTTAGTTTCTCTGGTGAGAGGCCTGGAGGTTGCTAGAATGGGAGAAGTGATGCCAGGCAGCCATTTTAGAGGACTACAAGCAATAGGTTCAATAGTGAACTATCTTCTATTTGCTAAGGGCTTTGCATGAAATATTTCTTACTCCTCAAATTCCAGTTAGCTAATAATACACTGGGCAGCTTTTGGAAAGGATGCCCAGGTCCTGAGGCACAAAGCCCTGCCCATCTCTAGTTTGCAGTCTTCTCTAGAAATGTCCCTTCCATGGGCAGGCTTCACTGCTTTTCTTCCCACTATGACTGATAGACTCAGGGTTGCTGAGAGACTTCTGGCAGACTCTGCTGGCCACTGGGCAGAGAACAAACTTGCAAGCTCCCATCGGCCTTGTTTTGCCATGGAACGTAGGATCAAAGCAAACTGGTTTGCAAGGAGAAGAATGAAGCAGACACTCTACAAGAAGTGGGAGCATTCCCAGTGCCAATTCCTTCTGAGACTCCACTGTCTTTCCTTCCATTGACATTTGCTAAGATTCTTGGCCTCTGCCTTTTTGTTGTTATTTTTGAGATATAGTCTCACTGTGTCACCCAGGCTGGAGTATAGTAGCATAATCACAGCTCACTGCAACCTCTGTCCCCCAGGTTCAAGTGATTCTCCTGTCTCAGCATCCCGAGAGCTGGGGGATTACAGGTATGTGCCACCACGCCCGGCTAATTTTTGTGTATTTTTTTTAGTAGCGATAGGGTTTCGCCATGTTGGCCAGGCTGGTCTCGAACTCCTGACCTCAAGTGAGCTGCCTGCCTTGGCCTCCCAAAGTGCCGCGACTACAGGCGTGAGCCACTGCACTCAGCCTTTGCTTTGTTTGAGACAGGGTCTTGCTTTCTTGCCCAGGCTAGAGTGCACATCTGGCACAAACATGGTTCAATGCAGGCTCAAACTCCTGGGCCCAAGCGATCCTCCCACCTCACCCACCTGAATAGCTGGGACCACAGGTGTGCCTCACTATACCTGAGTAATTGTTTTGTATCTTTTGTAGAGATAGGGTTTCTCCATGTTGCCCAGGCTGGTCTTGAACTCCTGGGCTCAAGGCAATTTGCCCACCTCAGTCTCCCAAAGTGCTGAGATTACAGGCGTGAGCCACCACGCCTGGCCATTAGCCTCTGTCTTTGACAAGGTGTTAATAACTGTTTGCTGAATTAGTTAATTTAGCTCCTCCACAGCCAGAAACTGTGGATGTGGCAATAAATAAAGGCCTGCTACGTGGAGCTTTCCTTCTAGTGGAGAGAGGCAAGAAACAGTATGGATGTATGTTTACCTATCAGAGGGTTCAGAGATAGAATCTGACCATCAAAGGACCTTAGCAGCATCCAGGGTGAGAATTATGTCCTCAATGTACTGAATGTGATGTGCAGCATAAAACTGCTGCCTCTGATATCACTGCTTATTGTAGTGGGGGTGCTGTGCACATATCACAATAAAGTGAAGCTGGTTAAGTAACTTAAGCTTGGCCCAGCTGTCTTTCTCTGGGTCTGTTTCAGCCACCTTGAGGTAACCAGCCCCTGGGTATACCATTCATCAGGGTAGAATGACCCCTGTGAACTGTAGGGATCGAGAGAGGAGTAAGAGACAAGGAAATCCCACCAGACACTGACACAGCCGACTGTGACTCTGGGATTCCTATATGCCAAGAAGGTGCTACTTACAGGGTCTCCAAGGAGTTTCCTGATTGAGAACCCCACCTTAGAGTAGAGTCAGACAAGTTGGAGGCAGGACGGAGGAGCCAGGCTGACGAAAGGCTAGGGAACTTGGAGATGGGCTGAGGAAACAGCCTCACTGTCACTCTTGGTTTGGTTCAGGAGTGACCTCTGTCTACTACAGAATGCAACTAGATGAGTAGCAGGGAAGTCTGAAGCGGGAGGTAGGTGGAAGGAGGAGCAAGCTGGGGGTTGGGAGAGGAAATCAAGAGTTTTCGCTATGCTCATTTTGAGATCCCTGTTAGACTTCAAGTTGAAACGACAAGTAGGCAGTTGGATCTCCATGTCTGGAGTTCGGGGCAACGTCTGTGCTGGATGGGAACATTTGGGAGTCAGTCACTTGGACATGATATTTAAAGCCATCATCCTGATGAGATCACCAAGGGAGGGGTGTAGGGAGAAGAGTTGAGCCCCAGGGAAGGGTGTGAGATACCAAGTCACTCTCATGTCTTCAGTGTGACTCCTGAGATTCTGCATTTTCCAGACGCTCCCACATGACACCGATGCTGCTGGTCAAAAGACCCCCCTTCAGGTGGCAGGAGCTTAGTGTGTCCCCAGACAGAAGTGAGAGTGATTGACAAGAAGCGAAAGAGTGGCTTTGCTCCATAAAAGTAATTATTTTTAGTGATTGTTACTGTTTTCCAAGTAACTGTTAACAGCCATTTTAGAATTTGCTGCCTTGTTTTTTTAAACAGAGTTAAAATTTCTCCTTACACTTGAGAAGGCCCATATACCAAATTACAAATGGGATAGTCAGATAATGTGATAATGTGGCCCGTCTCAAAGCCAAAATGTTCATATGCAACTGTAGTCATGATATAGAGGCCTGCATTACCTAACCATGTGCATAAACCTCAGACCCTTTTGACATCCAAGGCGAAATTGCTGTATGCAGAAGTTAGAGGACTGTTGGGCAACTCCCAAGTTTAAAAAACCTTTGGTTTGGGGGAAAAGAAACACTTCAGTTTTAATTGGTGAGCTCCTCTACTCATGAGAGCAGTTCTGCAAATTCAGAGAGGCTAAATTATCACAAAAACCTAGTAAGAGGTGTTTGTGCTGAGATTCACAGACAGAGACAATCCTCAGAGCTGTGTCTCCTCACTCAAACTGGCCAGGCATATCTGTAGAGAAACCTTCCTGTGGCTTGGGTCTGGAAGGGCCGTGCTTTCTTTTCCACACTGTGATTTGAGATCTAAATGACACCAACAAAGACACAGGTGCCTTCTAGGGAGGGGATTGTAGATACAAGGTGAGCAGAGAGAAGCAAAGTAGAGGGAAAGGTCTCAGAAATGTGGAGGTCCCAAAGATGGGTTGTCAGAAGAGAATTGAGATGTGCACTCCCCTCACTAATGAGAGTTGGAACACACGTGTGTGTGGGTGTGCATCCCCACTACCACCACACACTGCAAACCACCTGCTCTGAAAATGTTTCAACAAAACCAAGGAGTCTCTTTTCGGAATGTGATGCTTAACATTTTCTGTCATGTGATTTGAACACCGGCCAAGTGTGTGCAAAGAGCAGAGCTTCGGGCACAGTTACTGGAGTTTGACTCATTGTGGACAAGTGGAGAGAAAGACGACTTTGTAGGCGCCAGAGCCCAGGCAAACCTGGGGCGTTGCTTTTGTTTTTTGTGTTTGTAACATTTGTGATAAATGTGGAGATATTTTCAAAGATTGAAAGTAGCATGTTAGGGCATATGAAATACTTTGTTTTCTGAGATGTAGAAAAATTGCAAACTCACATTTTGTTAACTAGATGCAGATCACTTCGTTATAGTGTTGCCTGAAATATTGCACATCCTAGGCTTTAACTCACTGGAGGCAGCTGATCACTCTCGCATGTTTGAAACTTTTCACGTGGCTTCCTGGACACCAAGCTTTCAGGCTGCCCTTTCTTAGTCCGCCTTGCTGGTTCCTTCTCACCTTCCCAACCTCTGCATCTTGGACAGTTCCACAACAAAGTCCCATCCCTGAATTGGGTTAACACGAAATGATGCTATGTGATTATCTTCTCTAAAAGTATTACAAATCCTACCCCCTTTCCATACTGATGGAAATTATCAAAAATGAATTAGGGAAATGGACCATTTATCCTTCCAGTTACTGGGAAGTCCTACCCACTTCCTTTAACCTAATAACAAAATCACCAAAGCGATGGTGCTCCCCACCTGTGCTCCTCCCGTGGTGACCTCTCCCCGTCTCACATTGAAACATCAGCTATATGGAAATGACTCCAGAATTCGTAGTTTCTGCCCAGACTTCTCACTTCAACTCCAGAAATGTAGATATAGCTGCTTATTTGACATCTGAAGGCTATAGGCGTTCCAAACTTCTATCTAAAACTAACTCATTATTTCCTTCCCCTTGCCTTCTCCTAATCCACCGTACCCAGCCAGGCTTCCCCCTTGGGTAAATAATGCCTCATTCTTCCAATTGCTCGGAGGAGAACTGTGAAGGTAGCGTTGATTTGGTTCTCTCTTTCACATCCCACATCCAGTCATTGAGTCCTTCAAAACATACTCAGACTCCAGCCACTTCTCATCACCTCCATCACTACCACTGTGGGCCAAGCCACCATGGTCTCTCACATTGATTATTACAGTATCTTTCTAAGAATTTTCAGAGAATTGGTCTGATTAGATGCTAAGATGGGAGAATTGGTCCATGAGAAACCCATCTGGGCTTGCTAACTGGCACTGGTCCAAAACCGCCCTTGCAGCTTCATCTCTTCCCATCTTAGTCTGTTCAGACCAATTCTCTGAAAATATGTCCCTCTGCTGCATAAAGCCCTCCATAGATTTTCTGTCTTGCTCACCAAGATCCTCCTCATGCCTCTTACCTCTGCTTTCCTACTTCTCTCTTCCTCTTTTGCCCCCCTCCCTGGGTTCAGTGTTACTCCCAACACACTGACTTTCTTGAACTCTTTAAACTCTGTCACCTTGCTCTCACCTCAAGGCCTTTGCACTTGGTGTACCTTATGCCTGGAACATTCTTTCATCTGTCTTTCCTGAAGGTTATTTACATAGATGTGCAAAATTATATTTCCATTCCCATCACTTTCTTTACCCTTGACCTGCTTTGTTTTTCTTCATGGCACTTATCATCACCTGACATTTTGTGTAATCACTTGGCCACTTGTTTATTTCTGCCTCCTCCTACCAGCATGAAAGTTCCTTGAGACTGTGGACTTTGTTCTTCACTGTGTCCCCAGACCCTAGCACAGTGCCTAGCACGTTAGGTGCTCAATAAATATTTGCCAAATGGATGACTGTTTCTGGGATGGTGTGGCCAATCTATCTTGACAATTCAGATCCCTGCTTTATCTCAGAAGCTTGATAAAGAACAACATACCCTGGAACACGGCAGTGACAGAAGTGTCTAGAAGTGACAGCAAACTACCCAAGATCAGAGATCCAACACAGAGACAATAGAAACATTGGGATTGAAGAGATTCTTGGGACTGTAAATATCCCAAGAATATGGGATTGTAAAAAACCTGTCATCTTACTGCTATGATAGATGAAGATTTTGCTTGCCTATACCTTGTTGCTATTCCTCTCTTCCTTTCCTCCAAATATACTTGTAGATATGAGATAGTTTTCACTTAAATTATTGGCGAGTGCTTACATTATGCTAATGTTTTGCGGTTCATTCTTGACAGTATACAATAATATGTATACTATGTTTCTTTTTTTGTACAACGGTTTGTTTTTCTTGGAATTAATTAGTTCATCTCTTCCCCTACTCAGTTTTCAATGCACCTAGTCTCTGTTTTTGAATGGTCCATCAGATTCATTAATTCTAAGTTTCCAGTATCCACCAGGCACTGTTCCTGGCACCAGAGATCAGCACCGAACAAATTACAAAATACCTGCCCTCATGGAGCTTATACTTGGTTAAATTCCTATCAGTTATTTTCTAAATACTTGGACATATCAAATAATTATTAATTTTTTTACCTTAAAAATCTTCCTTCCAGAGACCTCTGCTTTACTGCCATTTATTCTGTGGGCTTTTCCCTTTATATCTGTTCCTTTACAGTGTACTTATTTGGTTCTATTTGCTTTTTTACTCTCTGGAAGATTTTGGGATTAAAAAAAAACCCTTGGTTTCTAAAATTTCACACTGATACGTATGTGCTGTTGTACTTTTTTTTTTTTTTTTTCACACACAGGTGCTCAACATTCCACTGGGCTCTTTCAAAATGGATACTTGTGAAATTCAGTGAAGTTTTCTAGTGTTACTTCTTTGAAAGTTTCTTTCCTTTCATTGTCTCTGTCTTTTCTAGAATTTCTACCAGACAACCCTTCCACTCTGTATTAATTCTTTAATTGTCTTATCTTTTATCATCTGTTTTCCATCTCTTTGCTTTTTTTTCTCATATTCAGAGAGTTTTCTTTTAATCTTCCTTTTAGCTCTCCCTTTTTCATTTTGGCTCCCATATTTTTTTTCAAAAAGTATGGAGGGTTTGGGGGAGAATTGTCCATGAGAAACCAATCTGGGCTTGCCAGCTGGCACTGGACAGAGACTGAGAGATGGGGGCCCAATTTTTGGGTGTTGACTAACATAAACTAAGTTCATTTGGAAGCCTTGAGTTTTCTCAGGCAGGCACTTTAAGGGAGGCTATGGTCATCCTAGGGATGTCATCTTGAGCTGTTAGAAACTGTGTTAGTGTTTCTGCAAATCTTTATAGGCCAAGGTTGAGATCTAGTGGACAAAGGGGTGAGAGGAGCCTGGCTAGAGTTTGGTCAAGGAGAGAATCCTTGTCACCTTCACTTAATCTCTGTTGGCAGCTGTATGTTCATGCCCTCCCCACCCCACCCTTCTCTGAACTTCTTAACTACATCTTAAATAAACCCAAACCTGAGATTCATTGCAGAGGACATCATCAAAGCATATAGTCACCAGAGTATCTAAAGTCAGTGTGAAGGAAAGAATTCTGAGCAGTGAGACAAGAGTATCACATAACCTATAGAGGAGAACCTCTCAGACTTCTAGCAGACTTCTCAGCACAAACCTTACGTGCCAGAATGGATTGAGGTCCTGTTTTTAGCCTCTTAAACAGAATAATCAGCAGCCAAGAATTTTGTCTCCAGAAAAACTAAATTTCATACGTGAAGGAGAAATGATCTTCAGACAAGCAAATGCTGAGGGAATTTGTCACTACCAGGCCAGCCCTACAAGAAATGTTAAACAGAGTTCTAAATCTTGAAACAAAAGGTTGATATGCACCAGAATAGAACCTCTTGAAAGCATGAAACTCACAAGGTCTATAAAACAATAACATAATGAAGAAAACAAAGTATCTAGGTAACAACATGATGACTGGAATGGCATCTCACATCTCAGTATTAACATTGAATGTAAGTGGTCTAAATGCTCCACTTAAAAAATACAGATTGGCAGAACAGGTAAAAAAAAAAAAAAATCACAAAGCAAATATCTGCTGTGTTCAAGAGACTCATCTAATACATAAGGTAAATAATAGACTCAAGGTAAAGGGGTGAAAAAAGATATTCCAGGCAAATGGAAACTAAAGGTGAGCAAAAGTAACTATTTTTATATCTTACCTAATATCTGACTTTAAGGCAAAAAAAGTAAAAAATGACAAAGAAGGTCATTATATAATGATAAAAGAGTCAACCCAACAAGAATATATTACAATCCTAAATATATACGCACCTAACTCTGGAGCTCCCAGATTTATAAAACAATTATTACTAGACCTAAGAAAACAGCCAGGCACAGTGGCTCACACAGGTAATCCCACCACTTTGGGAGGCTGAGGCGGGTGGATCACCTAAGGTTGGGAGTTCGAGACCAGCCTAACCAACATGGAGAAACCCTGTCTCTACAAAAAATACAAAATGAGCCAGGCGTAGTGGTGCATGCCTGTAATCCCAACTGCTCAAGAGGCTGAAGCAGGAGAATCACTTGAACCTGGGAGGCAGAGGTTGTGGTGAGCCAACATCGAGTGATTGCACTCCAGCCTGGGCAACAAGAGCGAAACTCCGAAACTCCGCCAAAAAAAAAAAAAAAAAAACATATACATATATATATATGTGTATATATATATGTGTGTGTGTGTATATATATATGTTTGTATATATATGTATATATATATGTGTGTATATATATGTATATATATGTGTGTATATATGTATATATATGTGTGTGTATATATATGTATATATATGTATATGTATATATATGTATATATAGACAGCAACACATTAATAGTGGGAGACTTCAACTCTCCACTGACAGCAGTAGACAGATCATCGAGACAGAAAGTCAACAAAGAAACACTGAACCTAAACTACACTCTAAGACAATGGACCTAACAGACATTTACAGAACATTCTACCCAAGAACTGCAGAATATACATTCTTCTCATCAGCAAATGGAACATTGTCTAAGATAGACCATATGATATGCCACAAAACAAGTCTCAATAAATTTTAAATAGAAATCATATCAAGTATCAGACCACAGTGGAATAAAATTAGAAATCAACCCCAAAAGGAATCCTCAAAACTATACAAATATATGGGAATTAGTCTACTTAGGAATGATTTCTGGGTTAACAAATCAAGATGGAAATTAAAAAATTATTCAAAATGATAATAGTAACACAGATTCTCAAAACCTCTGGGATACAGCAAAAGCAGTGCTGAGAGGAAAGTTTATAGCACTAAATGCCTACATCAAAAAGTCTGAAAGATCACAAATTGACAATACAGTGTCACACCTCAAGGACCCAGAGAAATGAGAACAAACCCAAAGCCAACAGGAGAAAAGGAATAACAAATATCAGAGGAGAACTACATGAAATTGAAACAACAAAAAAATACAGAAGATCAATAAAATGAAAAGTTGGTTCTTTGAAAAAAACAAAATCAATAGACCATTAGCTAGATTAACCAAAAAAAGAGAGAAGATTCAAATACAATTCAAATGTCAAGGAAACATTACAACTAACACCACAGAAATACAAAAGATGATTGAAAACTACTATGAACACCTCTATGCACACAAACTAAAAACATCTAGAAAAAATGGAGAAATTCCTGGAAATATCCAACCCACCTAGATTGAATCTGGAAGTAACAGAAATACTGAACAGACCAATAATAAGCAGTGAGATTGAATCAGTAATTTAAAAATTGCCGACAACAATAAAAAGGCCCAGGACCAGATGGATTCACAGCTGAATTCTACCACACATTCAAAGAAGAATGGGTAACAATTCTCCTGAAACTATTCCAAAAGCTTGAGAAAAAGAGAATCCTCCCTACCTTATTCTGTGAGGCCAGTATCATCCTGATACCAAAACCAGGAAAGGACATAACAAAAAAAGAAAACTACAGACCTATATCCCTGATTAACATAGATGCAAAAAAAATCTTTAAAAAAGATATTAGAATATTGAATCTAACTGCACATCAAAAAGGTAATACACCATGATCAAGTGGACTTCATCCCAGGAATGCAGGAATGATTTAACATATGTAACTCAATAAATGTGTTACATCACATAAACAGCATTAAAAACAAAACCCAATAGGTACACAGAAAAAGCATTTGATAAAATCCAGCATCCCTTTATGATAAAAACCCTCAACAAACTAGGCAGAGAAGGAACATAACTGAAAATAATTAAAGCCATATATGACAAACCCACAGCCAATATCATACTGAATGGGAAAAAATTAAAAGCATTCCCCCTAAGAAATAGAACAAGACAGGGTTGCTCCCTTTCAACATTTCTGTTCGAAATAGTACTGGAAGTTCTAGCCAGAGCAATCCATCAAGAGAAAAAAATAAAGGGCATCCAAATTGGAAAAGAGAAAGTCAAATTATCTCTGGTCTGCCTGCCTGCCTGCCTACCTGCCTGCCTTCCTCCCTCCCTCCCTCTCTCCCTCTCTCCCTCTCTCTCTCTCTCTCTCTCTCTTTCTCTCTTTCTCTCTCAGAGTCTTGCTCTGTCGTCTAGGCTGGAGTGCAGTGGTAGGATCTGGCTCACTGCAACCCCCGCCTCCCAGGTTCAAGCGATTCTCCTGCCTCAATTTTGTATTTTTAGTAGAGACGGGGTTTTGCTATGCTGGTTGAGCTGGTCCCCAACTCCTGACCTTAAGTGATCCGCCCACCTCAGCCTCCCAAAGTGTGGTGCTGGGATTACAGGCACGAGCCACCATGCCCAGCCCTATCTCTGTTTTCTGATGATATGGTCATATACCTAGAAAACCACAAGATTCCAAGATTCCTCCGAAAGATTCCTAGATTTGATAAATGAATTCAGTAAAGTCTCAGGTTACAAGGTCAATGTGCACAAATCAGTAGCACTGCTATACACTAATGATGACCAAGCTGAGAATCAAATGGAGAAGTCAATCCCTTTTACGGTAGCTGAAAACCAAAAGCAAAAAACACCCTAGGAATATACTTAACCAAGAAGGTGAGCTATCTACAAGGAGAACTACAAAACACTGCTGGAAAAGAAACCATAGATGACACGAGCAAATGGAAACACAAACAAATGGAAATACATCCCATGCTCATGGGTAGGAAGAATCAATATCATGAAAATGACCATACTGCCCAAAGCAATTTACAGATTCAGTGAAACTTCTATCAAAATACCAACATCATTTTTCACAGAATTAGAAAAAAAAATCCTAAAATTTATATGGAACCAAAAAAGAGCCCAAATAGCCAAAGCAATCCTAAGCAAAAGGACAAATCCGGAGGCATCACATTATCTGACTTCAATTTATACTATAAGGCTAATTCGTATAAAAGTAGATACACAGATCAATGGAACAGAATAGAGAACCCAGAAGTAAGGCAAAAAACTTCAACTGATCTTCAACAAAACATGCAAAAACAAACTAGGGAAAGGACACCCTATTCAATAAATGGTGCTGGGAAAACTGGATAGTCACATGTAGAAGAATGAAACTGGATCCCTGTCTGTCACCATATACAAAAATCAACTCAAGATGGGTTAAAGAACTTAAATCTAAGACCCCAAACCATAAAAAGTCTAAAAGAAAACCTAAGACCCTAAAAGCAAATGCAACAAAGACAAAAATAAATAAATGGGACCTAATTAAACTAAAAAGCTTCTGCATAGCAAAATAAATACTCATCAGGGTAAACAGACAACCCACAGAATGGGAGAAAATTGTCACAAACTATGCATCTGACAAAGGACTAATATCCAGAGTCTTCAAGGAACTCAAATGAACAAGGAACAAGTCTCATCAAAAAGTGGGAAAATGACATGAGTAGACATTTCTCAAAAGAAGATAATACAGATGGCCAACGAATGTGAAAATATTCAACATCAAAATCAGGGAAATGCACACTAAAACCACAGTGAGATACCACCTTACCCCAGCCAGAATGGCCATTATTACAAAATAAAAAAAAAAAAACATAGATGTTGGTGTGCATGTGGTGAAAAGGGAACACTTATCCACTGCTGGTGGGAATGTAAATTAGTACAGCCTCTGTGGAAAACAGTATGGAGGTTTCTTTAAAAACGAAAAGTAGATCTACCATTTGATCCAGGAATCCCACTACTGGGTATCTACCAAGTCATTATATTCAAAAGACACCCGCACACATATGTTTATTGCATCACAATTTACAGTTGATAAGGAACCAATCTAAGTGCCCACTGCCCAATAAATGGATAATGTGGTATATATACACCATGGACTAGTACTCAGCCATAAAAAAGAATAAAATAATGTCTTTTGCAGCAACTTGGATGGAGGTGGAGGCCATTATTCTAAGTAAAACAACTCGGGAATGGAAAACTATGCTCTGACTTATAAGTGGGAGCTAAGCTATGGGTACACAAAGGAGTAGTAAAATGGACATTGGAGACAGAAGCAGGGAGGCTAGGAAGAGGGTGAGGGCTAAAAAACTACATATTGGATACAATATATACTACTCAGCTGATGAGTACACTAATCTCAGACTTCACTATTACACAATTCATCCATGTAACCAAAAACCACTTGTACCCCAAAAGCTATTGAAATAAAAATAATAATAATAATAATAAACCCAAACCAGAAGTCACAGATTTGGGATGAGATTTTTGCAAGAAAAATCATGGAGAATGTAAATTACTGGGCACATTGTCAAAGAAAAGGCCTTAGCCCTATATCAAAGATCAATTAATACGTATATGTTTAAGTTAAAACTTATACTACTTCCTGTTTTTATGAATATTCCACTTTAGCTGATTTTTTTTTCCACTCACTGACTCAAGATACTGATTGAGGTGTGGAGGACAAAAAACAGAGGGTTTCTCCTGGAGTACATGTATCATTCTTGTCCTGTAAACTAGGTACTGAGTCAGGGGCTTTACATATATCATCTTATTTAATCTTCCAAACAGCTCTGAGAAGCAGGTGTTATTTCTATTTTACAGGTTAGAAAATGATGCCTTAAGTGATTTACCTTATATTCCACAGTTCAGAAGTGACAGAACTGGGATAGAAACCAAAATTTGATTCCAAAAGCCTGTGTTGCTCCCCTTACACCCCACAGCTTTTCACTGTTATGGGGGAGCTACAGGTGGGGCTTGAGACTCACCTAGGGCCTCTGAGCTGGCCCACAGCCCCGCTGCTGATCAAACCCAGCCTCGCCAAGTTGAGCCGCTTTCCATTCCATGTCTATTTTAGTTTTGCTCCTGCTTTTGCAAGGGAAGCCCAGTACTCAAGGAGACAGGGGACAGTTAAGAAAACAAAGTTCTCAGAACAGGTCCAGATCTGTACCAGGCTGTGGGCTTGAATATGACTGCAGAAATGTCAGGAGTTGCTCCCGGAATAGATAATTGAGTCCCGGGAGGTGACTCTCTGTGTGGATTAACACATGACTATCTCCAGTGCCTCCCTGTGGCCCGTAGTGGTGATGGTTGTCAGGAGTGCTGCGTGTCAAGAAGGACCATTCTCAGCAAACTAACACAGGAACAGAAAACCAAACATCGCCTGTTCTCACTTATAAGTGGAAGTTGAAAAATGAAAACACATGGACACAGGGAGAGGAACATCACACACTGGGGCCTGTTGGAGGGTCAGAGGCAAAGGGAGGGAGAGCATTAGGACAAATTCCTAATGCATGCGGGGCTTAAAACCTAGATGATGGGTTGATAGGTGGAGGAAACCACCATGGCACATGTATACCTATGTAACAAACCTGCACGCTCTGTACACGTATCCCAGAACTCAAAAACAAGGATTCAGAGGCTGCATCTGTGGTTAACTAAAGGGCGTTGTGAGCAGTGATGCCTGGTTGTGAGATGGAGACTATGCACAGACACTAGTTATTTTCCTTCCTTGGCCTTAGGTAATGGTTCTCAAACTTGACCCTGCAACAGAATCACCTGAGGGTTAAAACTCAGATTACCCTTCCCCAGGGTTTCTCATTCAGGATGTCTGGATTAGAGCCCAAGAAACTGTTTAAGAAGTTTCAGGTGATGCTGATACAAATTCAGAGACCCCACTTTGAGAACCAGCAGTCTAGGGATGTTAGCCTGTAACCACCTTTCCTTTGCCACTTTTTTTTCAACTGTTATTTGTATCTTCCTGCCCTCACCTCCCAGCTCACCAGCCCATACACCAAAAGAAAAAAAAAAAAAAAAAAAGACCAAGCAACCCAGAATACAGCTAGGCAGCTCAGGGAACAGGCGTAAACAGTTTTTTTGTTTGTTTTATTTTTCCCAAGTCAGTCTTGCATTTCAGCCCCTGACCTCCTGAGCTTAGGAAGGTCAGCTAGACTCTGGCCTCTGTTTCTTCTGTAAAGGGGAAGATTGTGATAGATGGGCTCAAAGGTGACTTCTCGCTGGAAGTTTCTATGATCTATGACTACCATCAAAAGCTTCAATGCTGCTACTAGAAAATAATTGTCATCACTACTTGCTAAACACCTAGGTGCCAGAAAGTGTGCTAAATACTTTACCTGCCTGATTGCATTTCTAAAACTTACAGCAACTCCGGAGAGCAGGACTTCTTATACCCATTTCATAGATGAGGAAACTGAGGCACAGAGAAGCTAAATGATGTGACTAAGGGCACAGTGTCAATGATGTGAGAGCTGGGGAGTTGCAGGGGCAGCTGGAGCATGGTATGGGAAAGGAACATGAACCCGAGAGGCACAAATCTTTGGACTTTATCAGATTCAAGCTTCCTCACTCCCAGCTCTGTGGTTTTGGACAGCTCACTTTATTATATTTCTCTAACCTTCAGTTTCCTCCTATAAAATGGGGTAATGTTATCTGCCTCATTGAGGTTGCTGATAAACATAAAAAAACTGAATGGGAAAAGTACCTGGCATGAAGTTGACCCTCAGCTAATTCTGGGTTTGATCTGGGCAATGTGGAAACTTAGATGTGTTTTGGGGTAGAAGGCAGACCTGCACATGGGAAGGAAAGCAGCTGAATTTCCACCCTACTGAGACTTATCCCTTGGTGGAGGAGGTGAGGGGGCTTCACCCATGTCTGAGCGGCCATCTGTATTTTCTAGTAAGAAGGGTGAATGCTCCCTGTTCTCAGCCTCCCAGAACCCATGTTTATCATCATGAATTAAGCTGCATAAAATTCAGGAAGCTCCTGGGGTAGCCGAGAATATAAAAGTTGAGCTGGGGGGAAGTTAGGATAGATCTCTCTGCCTTTGCTGTAGAAACAGATGCTCTGCTCAAGGGAGATTGTGCTAGGAATTTGAATCCCTGCAAAACACCGAGGCATTTCAAGCCACATTAGGCTAAAGAGGGGGATTTTTAGTAGAGGGAATGAATCCTGGGGGGAAAATAATGAAGTGGAGCCTTCCACAATACACAGCACAGACAGGCTGAGTTACTGCTGGTGATGCAGCCAGAAAGTCAAGGACATAGAATTTAAAGAGCCCTGAGTCAATAATGGAAGCAGAATAGAGGATGCATCAGGGCTTATTGCCCCTCCTCCCCCCACCAGCCTTCTCACCTGCCCATTAGGAGGCAGCTTTCCCTGGAGAACAGGTGCAGTCATCAGCAAGCCGTGTTTCTAAACAATCTCACTGACTCCTTCCTCCCCTGGATGTGTCCTAATCAGCGTGAGACAAGTCAGAGTTTGAGGGTCACACAGGTGTGCAGGATCCCACAAATGCGGAACCAGCTAGACTAGAAGGGCCCCTGCACTGGGTTTTTCTCACGCAAAGCAAGGACAAGCAGAAGCAAATAATGAAAATACATAAAAAGGTACAAAAGCAAATGTTGACATTAAACAGAAGACTCCTTTGAACCAACAGGAGGGACATGGGTAGCCAAACACAAGCCAGGCTCAAGTTACCTGTCTCAGCAGGGGAATACGCTGAGATTAGCGGTATTGATTGTTCATTTATTTTTGAGATAATCAAGTTACAGGCTGATTATAAAATTGCATCTCAGCAGTGTGCCTTGACTTTTTTTTTTTTAATCTCCCATTAGTCTGTCTGGGTCAGCCTGGCTGTGGTCACAGGGGGGCTGCCAGAGGCCCACATAGCAGCATGATACCCCTGTACCTCTTGCTTCCTGAGGCCATTGAGGTCTCGTGAGTCAGGGCTTGTGACAAAGAGAACCTGCCACATCTGAGCCTGAATCCTGGCACACGAGGAAGCAGGCCCAGGAAATGAGATTGTCTCCATTCCCTGCTCCAGCCCCTCCTCTGTAGAAGCCCATTAATGTAAACGGACGGTGCTGGACTGTGGATGTGCAGGGGTGTGTGGGCAGGAGCAGGGGCAGCAGGGCAGGCAACTGGACCTGAACATGCCTGCAGCCAGGGTAGGCAAGAAGTGTGCTACAAGCTGGGGAACCAAAGCCCCAGGGCAAGGCCACTTGGGATGGGCAGAGAGAGATGGGCCACTTCCTTTTTTTTTTTTTTTTTTTGAGACGGAGTCTTGCTGTTGCCCAGGCTGGAGTGCAGTGGTGCAATCTTGGCTCACTCCCATTTTTTGCAGCACCTTCCTTATATGTTACAGAGTGAAGGAATGCTTCCTAATCCCACAGCCAAGAGAAATGAAAATATGGGTTCCTGCAAAGAACAGTGGATGTTTAGAGCAGATGTATTTATAATGTCCCCAAACTGGAAATAACCCAGATGCCCATCAACTGGCAAAAGAATAAACAAACTGTGGCTTATCCGTGTGTGGTGGGTGGATTGACGGCTCTCCCCAAAGTTATATCTGCATGCTAATTCCTGGAAGCTGTAAATGTGACCTTTTTTGGAAAAGGGGTCTTTGCAGATGTAATTAAGGCTCTTGAGATGAGGCCATCTTGGATTGTCTGGATTGTCTTACAAGTGTCCTTGTAAGAGGCCCACAAGGGGAGAAGAGGAGAAGACCATTTGACGACTGAGGCAGAGACTGGAGTGGTGCGGCCACAAGCCAAGGGCCTCCTGGAGCCACCAGAAGTTGGAAGAGACAGGAAACTGAAATCCCCTCTAGGACCTCTGGAGTGAGCACAGCCCTGGACTTCTTCCTGGAGGTGGCACCTGGACTTCCACCTTCTGGTCTCCAGAACTGTGAGAGAATAAATTTCTGTTGTTTTAAGCCACCAAATTTGTGGTAATGCATCTACAATGTAATGCAACTCAACAATTAGAAGAATAAACTACTGAGACATGCAACAGTCACACTGATCTCAAGTGCACTGTGCTAAGTGAAAGAAGCCACACACAAAAGGCCATGAACTCTGATTCCATCATATGACCCAGGAAAGGCAAAACTTGAGGGACAGACATCAGAGCAATGGGTTTCAGGGACAGGGGAGAAGAGAGGATTGAGTATAAAGAGGCTCCAGGGAACTTTTTGCAGTGAGGGAAATACTCCGTATCTTCAATATGGCCATGGTTATACAACTATATGTGTTTGTCAAATGCATAGAATTATGCACCTAAAACAATTTAATTGTACTTAAATGATACCTCAATTGTGAATGATTCCTCAATAAGTCTATTTTTTTTTAAGTGAAGGAATGCCAAAACAGGGTTCTCAAAAACTATGGTGTATTTTAAGTGTTTACTTTTTACAAATCAACACTTTCCTCACACCCAGTTTAAAAACAATGATGGCTTATATCCTTATTTGGAAGTAGTATCAGAGGCCTACGTTGTAGCCTTGCGTGAAAGGGAGATCTAGGCTGACCGCCCTGTGACCCCACCCTGTCACAGTCCCTTGCTAGAGGATCTGTCAGTTATGGCCAAGGACTCCTGTTGGATGCCCCGTACCTTGGAGATACCTGCCTTCAGTCAAACCTTAGTGGCCTCACCTGGATGGCTACCTAAAAACTAGGAGGCAGGAGGGCTGGGCCCTGGGCACCCTTCCCCTGCTGATTTGTGTTAGACCGGCATCTTCATGTTCAAGGTTCCTTCTCAAGCAGCTCATATGTGCTTCAGCTTTGCCCTAGGCTTTGAGGTTGGTGTGTGTGTGTGTGACCCTTGTGCATGGCTGTGGCCACTTCTTCTGGGTCTCTGGATGCTGACTTCCACCTGTATGGCCAGTACCCACCACCCTCACAGACACTTCCAGAAGAAACATTGATCTCATTCACTCTCTCTCTTTTTCTCTTTCTTATTTCTCTCCTATTTTGCCAGCCCTGGATCTGTCATCTTTCCAAAAGGATTTAAATGGTGGGTTCTCTTGATTCTCTAGTCTCTAACTGAGTCTTTTAAGGCACTGGGCAAAGCCTCAAGTTTAGGAAACAGAAATCAAAATTCTGCAATTAGGTGTCTGGGAGTGATGGGGAGAGGGGAAAATCCTACTTCCATCCTTTGGATTCTGGACCTGAGTATTCTAGCTCTTGGTAATACAGTGGCATGTTGTGGTCTTTGAGTCAGAGCTCATGCCACATCCTGAAGGACAGCTCCCCAGCCCCATAGGGCGGGTGCTTAAGCTGTCATTTTAGCTAAACCACTACCAGTCCGTGCCATCATTCTATTAGAGCAGCTGCTTCCAGGTGATGCAGTGTTATGGTAGGGCCAGTGGATCCCATGTTTGGGTACCCACTGCCATGCCTCTTGGCCACAAATAGATCTCTTGATCTGAAGCAATCATAGGCGGATTCCCATGTCCTGGGTGGTAGTGCCAGCAAGGATACTGTTGGCAGTGAAGGCAAACTTATATCTGATATAGACTTCAATTCCAGAAAAGCAAATCGCAACCTCTTCCAGGGTAAAGGAGATCTGGGGAAATCAACCTGTCACCAAGGTTCCATAATCTCATCCACAGCATCTGCTTTTTATTTTAATTTTAATTTTTTTTATTTTTTGGGGGGGACGGAGTTTTGCTCTTGTCGCCCAGGCTGGAGTGCAGTGGAGCAATCTTGGCTCACCACAACCTCTGCCTCCTGGATTCAAGCGAATCTCCTGCCTCAGCCTCCCGAGTAGCTGGGATTATAGGCACGCACCACTGCACCCAGCTAATTTTTGTATTTTTCGTAGAGATGGGGTTTCACCATGTTGGCCAGGCTGGTCTCTAACCCCTGACCTCGGGTGATCCACCCATCTTGGCCTCCCAAAGTGCTGGGATTATAGGCGTGAGCCACCAAGCCTGGCCAGAATCTGCTTTTTAGAACCCTTCTGGTCCCAATGGTCTTAGCCTTGCTTCCCTCAAAAAGCAGAGCCTGAGACAACAGTTAGCAGGCAGTTTATTTTGGGCATGCTCCCAAGAAACAGTAGTGGGAGACTGGGAATAGTGTTTAAAAAAAAAAAAAAAAAGAGAGGCCACATAAAGGTGCATTATCCAGCTGATCACTACTATGGGCCACTGAGTTTGACTCCACAGGGAACCACTTCTTGGGAGACATGTGTAATGCAGCTAGAATTGCCTCCTGGAGGAATGAAAGGGGGTGGCATTTACCCACTAGATTTGTCCTCCATTGGCTGAGGGATTCCCCGTGGGCTAACTCCCTCACATTTTCCATTTTGCAAAAGATGTCAGAATGGCATCTCCTCAGTCTCTAGAAACAGCCTCCTTGACCTATGCTGCCACCTTGTCACCAGCTTGAGGGAGGCAGGGATATGGGGAGGGGATGCCCTGTGGGCTGCGAAACTCTACAGAGGGGCTGGATAATGAGAGCACACGTGTCTCCAGTGGGGAGGAATTTGAAGTGATGTACTCAGTATGACTGTCTCCATCATCCAAGGAAACACACACACTTCACTGGGGACCCATGTAGACACACTGTAGACACTCGTTTTCCTTTCTCATCAGTTAGTACATGCTCTTCTGAAAGGTTATTTTCTATGAGCCCCACAGTTGGAAGGAAACTCCACCCTTCATCCACAAAGACTGGTTTGGTCCTGGGATCTACCCTCCACACTCAGTCCCTCCCACCCAACTCTTGCAGGTAATAGGTAGCGCTGGTTTCTTACTATATCCAGGCAAATTCTTTAACAGCCTGGACTCCACAGCCACACTGCCTGGGATCTTTGCTGGTTCTGCCATTTGCCAGCTGGATGACCTTGGACAGGTTACCTAACCTCTCTGAGCCTCATTTCTTTATGTTTAACATGAGGATCATAGCAGTACTTCTTAGGATCTTTGCGAAGATACATTGAGATCATGTATGAACAAGCACTTTTCTCTGGTTCCTTGAACATGCCAAGGGGCCCTCACCCCCAAGCCTTCATGCCCACTTTTCGTTTTGCTTGAATTGCTCTTCCCGGATTCTCCTCGTGGTGGACTTCCTCACTTCATTCGGGTGTCACCTCTCAAAGATGACCAGCCTAAGAATTCTCTCTCCTCCAGCGCCCTAGCTCATTCACTCTTCTCTCATTCCCTGCTTTATTTTCTGTGTAGCTCTTGCGGTTCCTGCATTTGTGTCTTTGTTTATCATCTTTCTCACCCACCAGACGGCAAGACCCAAGAGAATAGAAACATCTGTCTCCACCACTGTATTCCCAGAGCTAAGAATAGTGTCTGTAAAGGCCCCAAATATATTTACTGGATGAATTTATAGAATAAATAAGTTCCATGGGGACTTCCCAGCAGGTCACTTGGGTTGAGGGGATGAGGGGTTTGTGTTCCCTACTGGTGAGAAGTTGTCCAAGGGGCAACCATTAAACACACATACATCCACACATACGTACATGCACACACATACACACACACCTGTTCTTAGGGACAAACATTAATTCTCAGAAAGTTTAAATCTACTTTCAAGGAAAGAGGACATTTCCTGGACTACAACAGAGTCTGCCTGCCTGCCCCTGGCAGAGTGAGCTTTTAGTGATTCTGTGAGGCAGTGGCCACTCTGGTCAGTCTAAAAAAACCAGCAGCCAGGCCTTGAGTGTATAAACATCAGGGCCCATTCCAGAACCATCAGCTTCTTGATGGCCGTTCCTGAGCCACACTGGGTCTTGCAAGAATCTTTGAAATTGAAGCTGTTTGCTTATATGTCTGTGTGGTTTTCTCTGCTGCGGTCTCTGTGTGTTTTCCTTCTGCTGCACTTAGAGGAAAGTTGGGCCAGACTTTCCTTTAAATATGCAGTGTGGGTTAGAGGGCAGTGTGAAGGGAGCTGTTGTTCTCCTCTGCAAGTTCCCCACGTCAGTTGCAGATATTTAAAAAGCATAGGAAGCACGCGTGTGTGTGTGCGCACACACACACATACACACCAGTTTTTTGGCGGGGAGTGGGGTAGGGGGACTTCTGGCATATGCTTTTGAATGAGCGGTATGCTCTTGAGTGCCAGGATTTTCTGAATCTCCACATTCCAGGCCTGAGCATCTTCAGGAGACCTTCTCCATCTTCCAACCTCAATTTGCTTCTTCCCAGACTCACAGTCTATGAAGGAGTAGCATCAAGGCCAGCAGAAACAGCAGATCTATCAAAGGAGGCTGTCACATAATTTATTGGTTAGAAATTTCACTGAGCTCTAGTTTATAATCTAAGCCTTTTTTTTCTTTTTTTCTTTTCTTTTTTTTTGCAGGAATGCTCTGGGGGGACATATGTATTTTAAAGGACATATATATTTATATATATATATAATCTAACCTTTAAAAACACTATTAATGCAAAAACAGTAGTTTCTGTTCATTCTCTTGAAAATGGAATACTACTGTCAAGTTTTTTTTTTTTCTCTTTTTTGACATGAAGTCTCGCTCTGTTGTCCAGACTGGAGTGCAGTGGTGCGATCTCGGCTCACTGCAACCTCCGCCTCCCGAGTTCAAGTGATTCTCCTGCCTCAGCCTCCTGAGTAGCTGAGATTACAGGCATGCACCACCACTCCCAGGTAATTTTTTTTTTTTTTTTTTTTAGAGACGGGGTTTTGTCATGTTGGCGGTGCTGGTCTTGAACTCCCGACCTCAGGTGATCCTCCCACCTCGGCCTCCCAAAATGCTGGGATTACAGGCGTGAGCCACTCCGCCTGGCCTCAAGTCTTTACAGTAAATTATGTTTCCACAATTTTCTGCAAATGTTTTCTGTTTTACGCAGGTAGTTAAAATTTAAACATATGCCTGTAAGGCTAATTTTAAGTGTTGGCCAGTAGATGGCAGTAAGTTTGAACTTGGTCTGGGAAATGGCTTTTCTGTAGTTTGATGTAACAGAGCACACAGGTCAGCCTGAGCATAGCATAGGCTTAAAGGTAAACAGCTTTCGACAAAAACATGAACTGAAACGTGGCCACCAATTATGATCGTAATGAGCATCTTTGTAAAGTCCGCTTGCACCTCTATACTTCGTGGCATTTATTAAGAAATCTGTACTGAAGGCCCACTTTGTGCCAGGAGGGGCGGTCGTGGCACACAGGATTTTTGCCATTATGAAAGTTACATTTTTAGGCTGGGCGCGGTGGCTCACGCTTGTAATCCCAGCACTTTGGGAGGCCGAGGCGGGCGGATCACGAGGTCAGGAGATCGAGACCACGGTGAAACCCCCTCTCTACTAAAAATACAAAAAAATTACCCGGGCGTGATGGCGGGCGCCTGTAGTCCCAGCTACTCGGAGAGGCTGAGGCAGGAGAATGGCGTGAACCCGGGAGACGGAGCTTGCAGTGAGCCGAGATTGCGCCACTGCACTCCAGCCTGGGCGACAGAGCGAGACTCCGTCTCAAAAAAAAAAAAAAAGAAAGTTACATTTTAGTACAATCACTTCATTTATCATCCCAATACAAATGGTCTCTAAATGACCTTTCGAAGCAGGTGTATTTAGGTGCAAAACGAAGATGTTACAGAGAGGTTTTTAAAAACGTTCTTTATTGGCTCTCCCAACAATCCCATATGGGTATAGTCATCAAGAATGAAAAGCAGATCCTGTGGCTCACTAAAATGACTTCTGCATGAACTAAGAGAAGAAAGTTTAGTTTCCAGAAGGTTGGCTCATCTCTTAGATATGAAAAAACAAACTTTTATGATTCCTTGAGCACAGAGTTGATGAATCGGCACGGACAGGTCTGGATAATGTTTCAGAGGCTTGGAAGGATGTGTCCTCTTGTTCTTCTGTCTCTAGGGCTTGTTTATCGGGTGGATAATTCAGAAAGGGGGAAGCCTTCCACAGTCAGAATCCCATTCTGCTGTGTTTTTCAGGTACAGCAGGTGGTCCAGGAGGATTGCCAAGGATACAAGGCACCTCTCCCAGGATGCTGTGACGCTGGTGGCCAAGCCAACCAGGCTCAGGTTCCCTTTGTGCGTGATGCTACTGGAACTTCCTAGCCCCAGCTGATTAGTCCAGGGTGGGTGTCTGGTAGGGCGGCTTTCAATTCACTGCAAGCCCAGCTCGGAGTGGCAGGTGTCTGAAGCACAGCAGATGGATTGGCAGCAAAGTGTAGAGGCCCAGGCACCAAGCCCCAGGGAGGGAGAGGGTTGGGGTTCAAGTGTTCAGGACAGTACAAAGGACACAAGACCCTTGACTGCAGCAGGCTTAACCTACTCCAACTTTCTCCTTGATAAGAATCCCCTGGGGGAGGCCGGACACAATGGCTCACGCCTGTAATCCCAGCACTTTGGGAGGCCAAGGTGGGTGGATCACGAGGACAGGAGTTCGAGACCCGCCTGGCCAACATGGTGAAACCCCGTCTCTATTAAAAATACAAAAATTAGCTGGGTGTGGTAGTGCATGCCTGTAGTCCCAGCTACTTGGGAGGCTGAAGCAGGAGAATGTCTTGAACCCTGGAGGCAGAGGTTGCAGTGAGCCAAGATCGTGCCATTGCACTGCAGCCTGGGTGACAGAGGGAGACTCTATCTCAAAAAAAAAAAAAAAAAAAAAAAATCCCCTGGGAAAGGTGGCGGTGCTGACTACATATACAGATAACCAGGCCTTTTCCCCAGAAGTTCTGCTTTTGTGGTCTGGGGTGGAGCCTGAGTTTCTTTATTTCTTTTATTTATTTATTTTTTCCCTTCAAGACAGGGTCTCGCTCTGTTGCCCGGGCTGGAGAGCAGTGTCACGATCTCGGCTCACTGTAACCTCCACCACCACCTCCCAGATTCAAGTGATTCTCCTGCCTCAGCCTCCCAAGTAGCTGGGATTACAGGCACACACCACCACGCCCAGTTAATTTTTGTATTTTTAGTAGAGATGGGGTTTTGCCATGTTGCCCAGACTGGTCTTGAACTCCTGGCCTGATGTGATCTGCCTGCCTCGGCCTCCCGAAGTGCTGGGATGACAGGTGTGAGCCACTGCACCGGGCCTCTGAGTTTCTTTATTTCTAACATGATGGAGCTGGTCCTTGGACCATACTGAGTAATAGGGGCTTTGAGTCCCTTTCAGCTCTCAATTCTACAACAGATTCATGTCACTGAAATGACTCGGGTTTTCTATGTAGTAGGGAAAGAAAGTTGGATGCCAATATTTCTGTAGGCACTGTCTTGTGACTGCCTTGCTATTGACCCTTTACAAAAGCTATCTCATTTAATCCTCTCCACACCCAACCCTGTGATTGCCTTATTATCCCCATCGTAGATACAATTAAAAGAGGATCAGAGAGCTTAAGTAACTTGCCTGAGTTGAACAGTAAACAGGTGAAGGATTTGGGATTCAAACCAACATCAGGCTGGCCTAATGCTCATTAATTACTTATCTAATTACTTACTCTATACAGAATTATTAAAAAATCTGTAGGTTGTGTGGGGGGTGGCTCATGCCTGTAATCCCAACATTTTGGGAGGCCAAGGTAGGAAGACTGCTTGAGGCCAAGAGTTCAAGCATCAACCTGGCCTACGTAGCAAGACGCCATCTCTGTAAAAAAGAATCTATGAACTAAATGCTGTAGCAGGCATTGGGACATAAGATGAGCAGAATAGATGAGGCATTGGCCCTTGTGGAGCTACCAGCTTATCAGGAAAGGTGGGCATTTAAATAAGAAATGCCACCGCAGAGCGAAAACAGATCTGAAACCTTCCACTTCTCACCGTGTCCATTGCTGCTGTCTGGTCCTTGCCTCCCTCATCTCTTGCCTAAAGGACTGCAATGATTTTTTTCTTGCTTTTTGTTTTGTCTAGAATACTCTTCCCCAGCTCTTTATGAGGCTGGCCCATTCCTGCACTCCAACCTCACCTGCTCTGTGAGGCAGTGTGTGGGGTAGCGGGTGACAGCGTGACTCGTGGTGCCAATACCTGGGCCTGCCTTCCAGCTCTTCTGCTTTTCAGCTGTGTGAAGCAGGGCAGGTTACTTCACTTCTCTGGATATCACTTTTCTCATCTGTAAAAGGGGCAGTAACAGCTTCTACTCCGTAGGGTTGCTGTGAGGATTAAATGAGTTAATATACATGAAGTTCTTAGAATGGTGTATATCAAAGCATAAGCAGCATAGAAACTTCTGCCACTGTTATTCTCTACCCACCCTGCCTACCTGTGGCACACCCCCTTCCATTCAAGTGCATCACATCACACTGTTACATTTTCTTCATAGTCCTTGTGATCAGACCACCTGTGTGTTTATTTGTGTGCTGTCTGTCTCTCCACCTCTAGAATCTAAACCAGGAGACCTGGGCATTGTCTTGTACCCCATGCATTTCCAGTTCCTGGAGCTGGGCCTGGTATATAGTAGGTTCTCAAGAACTATGTCCTACAGGAATGAATGAATAGACATGAGAAGTTGGGGTGCTCTGAGAGAATGCAGTTGTGTTCTCTAGCTCAGGCCAGGCTGTCAGGGAATGGCTTCCTGATACAGTGCATGACATTGACTCAATTAGACACTGTACCCCAACCCAAAAGCCATAGCTTCTGCCATTAAGAACAGATGACGGAAACAAATGGATGGACTCCGTTGGCCTCTGCTGACTTCTTCCTTGAGTATTTTGAGCCTTCCTGGAAAATCTTTAAGAGACTTTAAGCTCAGAAGTCAAAACTTGAAGAACCTCTAGTTATTGAATGTTAAAGCCAACAGTCTGTCTTGGATCATGTTGGTGTGTGTCATACCTTTGACATTATATTTAAACATGAGCTTTTATATTTAATAAACAGAAGGGCCCTGAGAGATTTCCTGGAGCCTTCTGCTCACATTAATCATCTTCTTGAACACATACTGCCATTTGGACTGGGGATGTGGCCAAACTTTGAGGGAGGGGTGAAGAGGAAGAGAAGTCCTCATGCGCCCAGCTAGAATTGCCAACAGACTTCAACTTTCCCTAAGCAAATGATAGAATGAAACAGATGCATGGCTTTTGCTAAGCCCTTCTTGCAGGATTTTGAGCCTTCCTGAAAAATTAGCTCTATGCTCGGGTCTGCCTCACTCTAGGCTGCTAGGAGTATGAAACCAGGAGACCCTAGAAAATGTCCTCGGCTTGTAAATGTCATTCTCATGAGATTGCTGATTTCTCAAATCCTAATAGCAAAGTCTTTCTTTATGCAAAGAGACAAGACTTGAAAAGCACATACGTTTGGGAGGAGAAAGTCTGTAACTGAAATTCAGTCTAAGAAGTGAAAGCTCAACCCCAGACTTTTAGGTTGAAAAGTTTTGGTAGGGAGAAGGCAGACGAGAAAGACTGGGAGACATACAGAGAGAGGTGGAAGGAAATAAAGAAAGGACAGTGTATCAGTCAGCTACCACTATAGTAATGCTGTGTAACAAAAACATCCAGACTCAGTGACATACATTGAGAATTTATTTTTCCCTCATGTGGCCATTGGTCAGCTTGGGTTCAGCTGATCTGTTTTAGGCTTGGCTCCAAGCTGCAGATAAGAACCTGATCTGGCCCTGGATCTCTCTTGTCCTTCTTGGACCAGCTTCATACTGAGTGTTTCCACTCATGTCTCTTCAGTTCTAGGCTTAAAACTTGCCCACTGTCACTTTGAACCCCCATTCTTTTGGCCAAAGCAAGTCACACAGTCAATCCCAATATTGCTGGGAGAGGGAAGTGTATGCCTCCCATGGAGGTGCTAGTGGTGATGTTTGCTGAGCAATAATTGAATCTTCCACAGGCAGCCTGCATATCAAAGGCCACCTTTACCAGCCTCACAACATATCTTGCATTGCATTCATCCCTTTTAGTTTCCTTGGGTCCTCACAGAATTAGGACATTGAACGTTAACTAAGGTCAAGGGTCTTTACATCGTGTTGCCCCCTCTACCCTGTCAATGCACTATAATTTTATTCTGCAAATAACTCCTCTCTTCTAAATGCTCCTCTATTTCCACCACTCACTTTGAACTCTAGGACACCAGGTCCCATTTACTCTACTTCCTTGGCCTAAAATGGTTCAGATTCCCTTTCCCTCTCTGGACCTTTATATTCTTCGTTTGAATACTGAGGGCCACCCCCTACCCCCATAGAAAACCTAGCTGTCGCTCAGTATACTGGAATTTTTCAAAAATCCCCTTAAACAAACAAGGGTTCAGGGACCTGGGAGCTAGAGTTTCAGACTCACCTTAATGAGATTTTCCTTTCCCTGCAGGAGATTCAATAGAAAGGTTATTTTCATAGTTAATAAGTGTATTTTGTTACTGCCAAGCTAAAAATCAGAAATTGACAGATCAAAACTGACAACAGCAAAACCTAAACACATTTTCCTGTTTGCCCTGCAGCGCACATGCGCAGTGCCTCTTACCTTTGGCTTTGATCTTGCAATTTGCAGGCAGCTGGGTTCACAGGCACCCACTTAGGTAAACAGGAGGAATGGGAACCCTAAAGGGCTGTGAGGCATGGCAGCGGCTTTCTGCTTCCCCGGGTGGTGCTGGCTCCCGATTACAGTGGGCAAGAGCAGTCCTCGCCCCCAGTGAATCAGCAGGACCCAGCTCACGTTGTGCAAATTCACTCAGTGGGAGAGACGTGGGTAGCATGGATACCTGCCCTGCCCAATGCCTGTGAGAAGCAGGAACAGGCTTCCTGTCACCTCCCTTCTTCTCCAACAGCAGATCCAGCCTGGTGCCCTTTGGGGACTGGGTAAGAAAGGAGGGGAGGGCCCCATGTGTTTACAGGTAGAGTATTTAGGGTAGTGAAGGAGTCTCTGAGTGAGGAATCAGCAACATTGAGTTTCCACTTTCATAGGGGAGGAAACCCTGGGAGCCCACTTTCAAAGAAGGAGAGGAAGGTTTAGGGGAATGATGTAACTGTCTTATGGGATCTACCTCTATCTGGCTTTTGTTCAAGTGATGTCTGGGGGCTGGCCCATGACATTGGGACTCACCCTGGGCAGACCCTGTGCTGAGGACGATGGAGAAGATCAAAAGGCACTGAACTTGCTCTTCCAGCTTTGGACCTAAGCGGGGAGACAGGAAGAACATGCAAGGAAGATTTACCAACACACAGACCGGGGGGCACAGGTGCAAATCCATGCACTGCAAAACTCTACCAACACTCTCTGCAAAATTCGAGAAATATTTATTGAGCATCTCCTCTGTGCCACGTTCCTCTTTATGGGCTTGCCAGAAGCAAAACTGACAATTCCAACCATCCAACCATGTCTTGTCTCATTGACTAGTAATTTTAGTTAGCTAACTTATTTTATTTTATTTATTTATTTATTTTTGAGACAGAATCTTGCACTGTTGCCCAGGCTGTGGTGCAGTGAAGCGATCTTGGCTTACTGCAACCTCTGCCTCCTGGGTTCAAGTGAATCCCAGCCTCTTGAGTAGCTGGGATTACAGGTGCATGCCACCACGCCCGGCTAATTTTTGTATTTTTAGTAGAGACTCGTGAGCCACTGCACCTGGCCCATTAGCTAAGATTTTTGAGCACCTTTGGTATGATAAGTGCTTTTTGAAAAGATGATGTCATTCATTCTCTGCAATTCCCTTTGAAATAGACACTGCTCTCCTCCCCCAACTTCATAGACAATCAAATGGAGACACAGAGAGGTTATTAACTTGTCCAAGGGCCCACAGCCAGCAAGGGTAAGAATCTGGGAGTAAACTTGGTAGTCTGGCTCTGGAGTCCTCCCTGTAATGCTACCTGTCCCCTTTTCACCACAGGAACACTCTGTAAATTAGCGAGGATAGGGCCTCAGCTTGTGGTGTGCTCTCCCCAGCCACCCCGCCGTTACTATGCAGGTCTCAGTGGTTTGGCGATGGGCCTCTTGAGTCCAGCCTGAGAGGGAGAGTCAGAGGCTGGTGCTGAGAATGTGAGTGACATCATACAACTTGTGTCTCCCCAAATCCATGTCACCTGTCTCCCGGGCAATGCCAGCATTCCTCATCTGTCCCATAATGTTTATGGAATAGGAAGGCTGATACTCCTTCCCTGCCCTTGGACCACTGCAGTCCTGGGTCAGTCCCAGCCTGTGACTCGGGGGCCCCTCCAGTGGCTCACAGGCAGGGAGTGGTAGTGAGATCCACAATCCCATAAATCCTCCTCTTGGGAAACAGGGAGTCAAACCTGCTGAAGAGGCGGGGTGTGGTGGCTCATGCCTGTAATCCCAGCACTTTGGGAGGCTGAGGCGGGTGGATGACCTGAAGCCAGGAGTTCGAGACTAGCCTAGCCAACATGCTGAAACCCCATCTCTATTAAAAATACAAAACTCAGCCAGGTATGATGGTGTGCGCCTGTAATTCCAGCTATTTGGGAGGCTGAGGCAGGAGAATTGCTTGAACCCAGGAGGCAGAGCCTGCCGTGAGCTGAGATCGCGCCACTGCACTCCAGCCTGGGTGACAGAGTGAGACTCTGTCTCAAAAACAAAACAAAAAACAAAAAACAGGCAAACAAAAGACTGCTGAGGAGCAGGAAGTTCCAGAACAGGAATTCTGAAAGTGCATCCATGAACCACCTGCATCCACATCAGCTGGAAGCTTGCTAATCATGCGTATTCCTCAGCCCCACACCAGGCCCTAGGGATGAGACCCAGCAATCTGAATTTCAGTTAAACCCTTCCCATGCTCTCTGTGCACATTCATGTTTGAGAACGCTAGTTTTCTTTTGTGACTTTTACCAGGGAGTCCTTGCAATATTGCTTTGGTCTGGGGAAGTAGTGCTATTTATCTAATTATAAAGGCCTTCATTTTCATAGGGCAGGGTGGCATGGCATCTGGGAGTTAAGAATGGCAAATGCCAAGCCATGTGTCCATGGGTGTGAGGCTGAGGATCGTACTTCCCACCTATAGGCACAGGTGGAGGCTGCATCATCACTGGAGCCTGGTGGCCCCATTCACTCAGGCTTCCCACGTGCCCACTCCACAGTAAATTGTTCCCTGTTTGGCAGCACTTCTTGCACTTCAAAGAATTTGCCAGAAGAGTCCAGACCTAGGTACCTGCCCAGTTCCTTAGAGAGGACTCAGATCCCTGCAAGGGTATAGCCTTTGGTGAGTCCCAGTCCTGAGCCTTGCTCACTTGCCCCTCTTCTGGGGCTGGGGACAATGAATACGTGTGTTCCAAAGGTGTAAATTCCTGCTCTGCTCTCACCAGGGATGTGACTCTGGGCAGGCTTCTTGATCTCTTAAAGTCTCAACTATAAAATGAGGTTAGTAATACTCACCAAACTGAGAACCTGGATTTGCTGGCACTGTCTTTGTATATATCTAGGAGCCATGGACACTGGTCAAACTGTTTTTTCCTAACAATAGCTTTGACAGGTGGAAAATGTCACAGGAGAGAAACAATGTTGGAAGATAGAATAATGCACCCCCCCGCTAAAGATAACCGTACCCTAGTCCCCAGAGCCTGCCACTGTTACCATTCTCCAGGCAGGCCAATGTCGCCGATCACAAAGGTCCTTATAGAAGGGAGGCAGGAGAGTCAAAGTCAGAGTCAGAGAGGGAGACAGGTAGGTGGAAGCACAGAGAGAGAGAAAAGAAGAAGAGGAAGGAGGGAAGGAAGGAAGGAAAGAAGGGAAGAGAAGAAGAAGAAGAGGAAGAAAAGAAGAAGAGGAAGAAGAAGAAGAAGAAGAAGAAGAAGAAGAAGAAGAAGAAGAAGAAGAAGAAGAAGAAGAAGAAGAAGAAGAAGAAGAAGAAGAAGAAGAAAAAGAAGAAGAAGAAGAAAAAGAAGAAAGAGGAGGAGGAGAATAAGGAGAATAAGAAGAGGAAGAAGAAGAAGGAGAGGAAGAAGAAGAGGAAAAGAGGTAAAAGAAGAAGAAGAAGGAGAAGAGGAGGAGGAGAAGAAGAGGAAGAAGAAGAAGGAGAGGAAGAAGAATAAGAGGAAGAAGAGGAGGAAGAAGAAGAAAGAAGGAGGAGGAGGAGAAGGTGTAGAGGAGAAGGAGGAGAGAGAGGAGGGGAGGAGGGAGAGGAATGGGAAGGGAGGGGGAGGGAGAGAGAGAGATTTGATGATTTGAAGATGCTGTGCTGATGCTGGCCTTGAAGATGAAAGAAGAGGTCACACGTCAAGGATCCTGAAGGAAGCCTCAGGAAACTGAGAAAGGTAAGAAATGGATTCTCCCTTAGAATTCCTAGAAGAAATGCAGTCCTACTGGCATCCTGAGGTTAGCCCACTGGAACCCATTTCAGACTTCTGAACTGTAAGATCACGAATCTGTTTTAAGCCACTGTTTGTGGTCATTTGCTACAGCAGCCATAGGAAAACGCCACAGCTAGGATTCTTGGACTTGACTCCAAATGAGGGCCAGAGGTCTGGGAAGGTGACAGAGACTCATTGCCCAGAGGCACTCCTTTCTTTCCTTCCAGATGAGCGCAGTGCCTTTTATGTGACTACCCCAGTCATGTCCTTTGCATGCGCAGCTGTAGTACGGCCCTCATTCGTATGTAATTTCTCATCTCTCAGTCTTTCTTCTCTGCTGCCTTACACCCACCCCACTGACAGCCCCTGGTTAAAGTTGCCCGAGTACACAAATAAAAATACAACATTGCCCAAGATGTACTTATACTAAGACATTATTCACTGTTTATCTGAAATTCAAATTGAAATGGCGCTTTGTATTTTATCTGGCAACCTTACACCTGGAAGGTGCCCAAGAAAACACCTGCAGAATTAGGTCTTGGGATCTGTTTGCTCCACCCCTGGAGAATTTTTCAGCTGGCTAAAAGTCCCTTAGCCATTTGTGTTCTCTCTTGCCCACCTTGTATATTTGCCTCAACTGGCTGTGCTCTTGTTGCAGCTGCTGCCTCTGTGCTTGAGGAAAGTCATTGAAATTAGAGAACAGGAGAGAAAGACAGAAGTAGTTGATGAAGAAGAGATCAAAGAACAGATGTGAGGACTTGGCTCAAGTTTTCAGTGGTTCCTGCTAGTGCCACGTAAGGGGCATTATTAAGGTTCCATCTTCTCTGACCATCTTGGGCTGGTTCTGGGCCTTCGGAATGAGTGGACATTTGAACCCCGCACCCCTCAGGGAGCAGAGGCACATTAGTGGGTGGCTTAAACAACAGAAATGTATTATCTCACAGTTCCGGAGGCTGGAAGTCCAAGATCAAGGTGTCAGCAGGTTGGTTTCTGGTAAGGGCCTTCTCCTTGGCTTGCAGTTGGCCGCCTTCTTGCTGGCTGTTCACATGATTGTCTCTCTGTGCATGGGTGTGCACGAGGCCATCATGACACCTTCATGTATGACGTTCTGTGCTAGATTTGGGGGTTGCTTGTTATTGAAGCACAAGGCAACAAACACTGATGAATAAAGCCAGAAACCTCAAGCAGAGTTCTTACTTTCATTGGCTAGAGCCAGTGGTGTGTTAGGGTTGGCTTGTATTGACTTGCAAGGGCCAGTTGTTAAATTTCCAGAAAACTTGGTAGTTGATACTCAAAATGCATCCATATTAGGCCACTCTTGCATTTCTATAAAGGAATATCTGAGACTGGGTAATTTATAAGGAAAAGAGTTTTAATTGGTTCACAGTTCTGCAGGCTGTACAGGCAAAAGCAGGAGCAAGAGAGAGAGAGGGGAAGTAGGTGCCTCACGCTTTTAAATGACCAGATCTTGTGAGAATTCACTCACTATCATGAGGATAGCACCAAGGGGATGGTGCTAAACCATTTATGAAATATCCTCACCCATGATCCAATCACCTCCCACCAGGCCCCAATTCCAGCATTGAGGATTACATTTCAGTATGTGATTTGGGCCGGGACAAATATCCAAGTATATCAGCATCACTTTTTAATTATTTTACTACAGGTAGCTATCATCTATGCTCTTGTTATTTATGTTTCTTGCATCTGCGTGGTGGAAATACTATAAAATAATGTGCTACAGCACGTCTCTCCCAGCTCCCTGTTCAGTGAGGCCATGCTGGTGACTTGAAATTGTCTGTGATAGTATTTATACAATGGAAATCAGCAAACTGGCTATAAATTAGAATTTTTTTTTCTTTTTCAATTGGAGAGCAAGTTGTTAAGCATCCCTGGCCAGACTGGGACACAAACCTACCCCTAAACCAATAACTAGCAAAAGGGAATAAGATTATCGTGTCTGGCACAGATTTATCATGATTTATCTCCTGGACATAGGCTCTTTTTCTCTGAACATAATGCCGTTGTCTCAGTCTGTTTTGTACTGCTATAACAGCATACCTGAGACTAGGTAGTTTATAATAAAAAAAGTGTATTGGCTCACAATTTTGGAGACTGGGAAGTCTAATACTGAGGGCCCTGCATCTGGTAAGGGCCTTCTTGCTGGGTCATAACATGGCAGAAGGGCAAAGAGAGGGTGAGAGAGAGAGCAAGCAAGAGGGGGCCAAACTTGTCCTTTTATAAGGAGCCCACTCCCGAAATAATGGCACTAATCGATTTGTGAGGGCAGTGCTCCCATGACCCAAGCACTCCCATTAGGCCCCACCTACCAACACTGTAGCACTGAGGATTAAGTTTTCAACACATGCTTTTTGGGGAACACATTCAAACCATAGCAACTGTCAATACCTGTACTGTACCATTATGGAGTTCATGAGCAAGCAATAAGGAGTAGGGTGGGGGGACTGAGCTGTTGTTAGATGACAAGAAATATACAAGGACAGCATTATGAGAGCTCAGAAAGAAGAGACATCTTTTCTGATAGAGAATTTTGGAGGTTTTATGGGGAAGTTAACAGGTGAGCAGAGCTATGAAGAATGATAAGATTTTATCAGGAAGTGCTAAAGAGAGGAGAGTGCCCCAAATTGAGGGAGGCATGCATGCAAGGAAGTGCTTGGGAACAGCAAATCATTCTGTTCTGAAAAGAAGAGGAAATTGACTGATAGGGAAGGGAGACTGACTCTTGCTTGCTGGGGACCTGGATGCCAGGCTAAGGAAATCGAACCACTAAGCACTGGGGAGCCACTGGGCAGGGAGAAAAATGATCCAAACCTTATATTGGTAAGGCCAGTCTGTTACCAGAGAGTGGAGTCAAGTGGAGGAGAGAGAGAATTGGGAGGGGGAGAGGCCAACTGGTCAGCAACTGTGACATTTTGGGTTATAAGTAACAAAGTTAATTCTGATTTAGAGTGCTCCCAATAAAAATAAAAAAGACCAGCTGGACCAGGTTAATAACTGAAATTAGTGTCTTAGACATCACTTACAATGGCTATCACTCATTAAGCACCTACTGTTTGTCAGACACTCCTCACATGTAACTAGTTTATTGAAAGGTGTAGAACAATCAAGAAACAGCTTTGTTTTTCTTCTACCTCTGTCTTCACTCTCTGTCTGTTAGATATTCTGCCCCAGCCATGATATCTCTGCCCAACCGATAGCTTTCCCCACATCTTTCCTGCCTATTTCGTCTCTTCATTAGGACAACTTCATCTTCAGGTATTTAGTATGATACAAATCCAAACTTTCATCTCACATTCAGTTTGAAGCCTCTCTCTTTTCCTCTAAATCAGACAAGTCCCAGGCAAGGCATCTGCAGCGAGAAGAAGCTGGTGGTCTTTCTCTCTCTCTCTCTCTCTCTTACTCTCTTCTTTGTTCTATTTCTTCCTCTTGAGGATGGAAGGAGAGGTCAGTGGTAAAGGGGCAAAAGTGGTGTCATTTGTAATTCTTCAATGGTCAAAGGATCTTTGGCAAATGCTGAGCCCTTCTCTTTTAGGGCAACTTCGTGGTTTTCCAGAAACCCATGCACACACATTGTGTGAGGACCTCCAATACTGCACCATGTTCTGGTGTGAAGACGCATTCCCTGGTCAGCTCCTGCTCTGGCAGAATAGCACATGTGACTTCCTTCTGCCCTAGGGTGACCAGGCCTGGCTACTTCCTGTAATGTCTACTGGATTGATGGAGCCATCCCTCTTTGCCTCTCTTCTGTGAACTGAACGCTGTGTCCCCTCCCAAATTCATATGTTGAAACCCTAATCCACTATGTCATGGTCTCTGGAGGCCTTTCAAAGGTAATTGAGTCATGAGGTTGGAGTCCCTATGAATGGAACCAGTGCCCTTATAAGAAGAGACACTAGAGAGATGATTCCTCTCTCCACCATGTGAAGACACAGCAAGAAGCCACCCTTTTGCAAGCCAGGAAGAGGGGCCTCCAAGCTTGATCTTGGAAGTCCCAGTCTTCAGAACTGTGAGGAATAAATTTCTAATGTTTAAGCCACCCAGTCTGTATTTTTGTTATAGAAACCCTAACTAGCTAAGACACTCTCTATCCTTGGAAACCTGGATCCAGTCAGGCTCTTTCTTAACACTTCACGACACTAGACACCAGAAACAAACCCTGAATCCAGGAGTTTCCAAGATTGAGATCCCATGAGAGGAAGGGTCAATTTTCCCTGTGACAGAAACACCACCCTCAGGCCGGGCGCGGTGGCTCAAGCCTGTAATCCCAGCACTTTGGGAGGCCGAGGCGGGCGGATCACGAGGTCAGGAGATCGAGACCATCTTGGCTAACATGGTGAAACCCCGTCTCTACTAAAAATACAAAAAATTAGCCGGGCGTGTCGGCAGGCGCCTGTAGTCCCAGCTACTCGGGATGCTGAGGCAGGAGAATGGCGTGAACCCGGGAGGCGGAGCTTGCAGTGAGCCGAGATTGTGCCACTGCACTCCAGCCTGGGCAACAGAGCGAGACTCCGTCTCAAAAAAAAAAAAAACAAAAAAACAACAAAAAAAAACACCACCCTCTGCAAATGTTTCTAGATGCAAGGTTTGAAAGGTGTGGTTTCATGGTGAAGGAAAAGGGAAGTGGCGCAGAATTCCCTGCCCATTCAGTTGACGACCCTTGTCAAAGAAATTCTCTCTTTCTCCCCTTTATATTTGTAGGGGCAGGAGAAAGGTGAAGGGGTACATGTTGAAGGACAGATTTCATGATCTCTTTTTTTTTTTTTTTTTTTTGAGACGGAGTCTCGCTCTGTCACCCAGGCTGGAGTGCAGTGGCGCAATCTCGGCTCACTGCAAGCTCCACCTCCCGGGTTCACGCCATTCTCCTGCCTCAGCCTCTCCGAGTAGCTGGGACTACAGGCGCCCGCCACCACGCCCGGCTAATTTTTTTTTTGTATTTTTAGTAGAGACGGGGTTTCACTGTGGTCTCGATCTCCTGACCTCATGATCCGCCCGCCTCGGCCTCCCAAAGTGCTGGGATTACAAGCGTGAGCCACCACGCCCGGCCTACAAATTTCATGATCTCTTAGCAAATCATGGGCTCACATCTCGTCCCACTCTTTGGAATGTTGGACAACTTGTCATTCTCTGTCTATAGCCACAACCTGAGTCTAGAACCCCTTCAGTATCCCTTTTAAATTTAATATCATTAAAATCTTTTAATATGATTTAATATCACTTAATTATCACAAAAACCCTATAAGGAATGTTTATACACTGTCGGTGGGAATGTAAACAGTTCAGCTACTGTGGAAAGCAGTTTGAAGATTTCTCAAAGAACTTAAAACAACTACCATTCAACCCAGCAATCTCATTACTGGGTATACATCCAAAAGAAAATATATTGTTCTACCAAAAAGACATGCACTCACATGTTCATTGTAGCACTATTCACAATAGCGAAGACAAGGAATCAACCTAGGTGCCCATCAATGGTGGATTGGATGAAGAAAATATGTCATATATACATCGTGGAATATTATGCAGCCATAAAAAAGAATGAAATCTTATCCTTTGCAGCAACATAGATGCAGCTAGAGGCCATTATCCTAAGCAAATTAATGCAGGAACAGATCACCAGGTAATGTATGTTCTCACTTATAAGTGGGAGCTAAACACTGTGTACTCGTGGACATAAAGTTGGCAACACTAGTCACTGGGGACTACTGGAAGGGGGAGGGAGAGAAGGGAACAAAGGTGGAAAAACTGACCATTAGGTACTATGCTCAGTACCTGGGTGATGGGATCATTCATACCCTAAACCTCAGCAACATGCAATATACCCAGGTAACAAACCTGCATATGTACCTCCTGAATCTAAAATAAAAGTTGGAAACACAATAAAATAAAAATTTAAAAACCCTGTAAGGTGAGTACTATGGATGAAGAATCTAAGACTTGGGGGCTGAGCCATTTGCCTGCTATTCCATACATAGCCAGGACTACGAAATGAATGCCAGTCTTTCTGACTGCAAAAACCAGGTTCTTCACCCCTTCCTGATACCATCTTTCAAAAGATGAGCTAGATTTTGAGTTTATGAACCTGGGAGGCTGGGGTACCATTCATAGTTAGAGAGAATCAGGAAGAGAAGTGATATGGGATACGACAATTAGCTCCATTTTAGATATGGTGAGTTTGAAGTTGTGGGGGACATTGAACGTCCCAGAGATGCCCTGTGGGTAACAGTAACTTGCACGTTTCACTAGGGAAGGGCGGACTTTCTCAAAGTGTAACACGTGAAGGGGAAAACCAGGAAGGTTTTTATTGCAGGCTGATGGGTCAGTTGGACTGTATTCGTCTCCTTTCTAATGATTCTGAGAAAATAGATCTACCTTAATAATGCTGATAATTTGCTGAAAGTTCATTTACCGTTACTATCACTTGGCTTCCACGAGACGGCAAAGTATATTATCTTCCTTCTAAAGATAAACACAGGGGCCTGAGTGTGGTGGCTCATGCCTGTGATCCCAGTGCTTTGGGAGGCCAAGGCAGGAGGATCGCTTGGAACTAGGAGCTCGAGATGGGCCTCGGCAATATCACGAGATCCCGTCTCTACAAAAAATTTCAAAATTAGCGGGGCATGGTGGCGCACACTTGCAGTGCTTCTGAGGAGGCTGAGATGGGAGGATTGCTTGAACCCAGGAGTTCAAGGTTATAGTGAGCCAAGATCACGCCATTGCACTCCAGCCTGGGTGACAGTGATATCCTTTTTATAATTTTCAATTTTTAAAAAAATATTAATAATAAATGTAGAGATGGAAGTGTCCAGGACACAAGCGCAAAATTCAGCTTTCAAATCCTCCACATCCAGGGAGCTCAGAGAGAGGCCCAAATGTCCACATGGGGAGGGAAGAAAAGAGAACAAAGCCAGGGATTTCTCTTCCTTAGGGCCGCTGCAGCACGTGGCCTCAGAACTATAAAGCCTTACAGGAAGCGAAATAGGCAGCTCTTGGTTACTTAGCTGGTGGATGCCAGCTAATCCCACAGCAGCCTGGTGGAATGAGGATGGGGCTCACCCCTGCCTCTGTCATTCACCAGCTGTCTGACCCTGGACATATTACCACCCCTCAGAGCCTCAATCCCTTCACCTGTGAAATGTGGAAAATGATGCCTCACACATGTTGTTTGGAGAATTAAATGAGACCACATGTAACAGACATTCATTCCTCCCTCCTGCCACTGTTCATTGTCACCTGCTGCCACTTGTGACTTTCACAGTGCCTATATAGGGCAGGCTTTAATAGATGTTGGTACCCCTGTCAATCCTAGACCTTTGGTTTTGGAGTGGATGTTCTGTTTGTTTGTTTTTTGAGATGGAGTTTCGCTCTTGCTGCCCAGGCTAGAGTGCAATGGCATGAACTCGGCTCAATGCAACCTCTGCCTCCTGGATTCAAGCTATTCTCCTGCCTCAGCCTTCCTGAGTAGCTGGTATTATGGGCATGTGCCACCATGCCGGGCTAATTTTGTATTTTTAGTAGAGACGGGGTTTCTCCATGTTGGTCAGGCTGGTCTCGAACTCCTGACCTCAGATGATCTGCCCACCTCAGCCTCCCAAAATGCTGGGATTACAGGTGTAAGCCACTGTACCTGGCCTGGAGCGGATTTTTATGCCTACATCTTAATTAGAATGAAGCTGGTGTTCTAGAGATGAGCCTCTCACCGGTCGCTCTGGGAAGCTGTGACCTAGACGGGACTGGGAGCCTGGAAACTCCTGTTGAGGCCCCTCCTCTTTTCTCATCCTAGAAGCCTCGGTTGTGTGCCTGGGTGTCAAGGAGCTCCTCTGATTGCAAAGTCAATGGGAAGCGAACGTAATCAAGGGAGGGTGTGGAATAGTAAAAGAGTAGCACATTCTTTTTTTTTTTTGATGAGGTCTCGCTCTGTCATCCAGGCTGGAGTACAGTGGCATGATCTTCGCTCACTGCTGCATCAACCTCCTAGGCTCAAGCAACTTCCCACCTCAGTTTCTCAAGTAACTGGGACTATAGGTGCATGCCACATGCCCGGCTAATTTTTGTATTTTTTCATAGAGATGGGGTCTTGTTATGTTGCCCAGGCTGTTCTCGAACTCTTGGCCTCAGGTGAGGCTCCCGCCTTGGCCTCCCAAAGTGCTGAGATTACAGGCATGAGCCACTGCACCCAACCAAGGGTAGCATATTCTGACCCACTGAGTCACACAGTATAAGAGCCACAACCCGTCACCCCTCATTATGTACAAGAGGAAATTGATACCCAGGGAGGGCCTGACTTGCTTAGAGCCACGCTGTAAGTTAGTGATAGCTGCTGAGATTGGGATATAGACTTTAGAATTTCCAGTCCAGAGTATATCCGCTTTACTCATAGAAGCGGCTTTTATGGTCAGTGAACTCAAAAGCAAAATTTACCAGACATTACATACAGCGAGGACGATTGGAAATAGAATGCAATTGCCCAATCAACTGCCTCCTTTATCAGGCACTACTGCACCCTCTGCACAAAGGCTTCTTGGTTGGGAAGGCATGTCTCCCCAAAGACACCAGGAAAGAACTGGCATCAAGGAACAATGCCGTTCAAGTGTATTCGTTCATCCATTCATCCACTCATTCCCTGAAATGTTTATTGAGCACATGTTATGTTCTGTGAACTATGCTAAGTGCTGAATAATGTCTACTTGTCTGACTTCTCTTCCTAGGCAAGAAGGAGGATCTGAAATTCCACCCGGGCTGGGTTTCCAAGACCTGAGGTGCGTCTTGGAGTTGTGGGGCTGGTCCTGGGCTGTGGGATCAGGTTTAGGAAACCAGGAGGCTGTGTTATACTTGAGGGGGGCCAGGAAGCCAGAGAAGTCAGAAACATCCAATTCAAGGAGTCAGAGGGAGGGGAGTGCCATGCTTGGAGCTGAGAGCCAGCCACGGGGAGTCGGCAGATGTAGAATGGGTTTAGGTGGCCCAGAAAGTCTCCCAGAGGTCCCCAGAGAGGCCCTGAGGGAGAGCAGATGGATGGGAGGGAAAGGCCAAGGGAGCCACGTGGCTTTGATAACACTTATCACTGCTAATGAGTGAACTGGATACTTTTGTACGGATTAGACACGTGGTGATGGTTTTTGACTACTCTCCTTAAAGGGAATGAGGGCAGGAGGCACCAAGCTGAGGGATACTATAGACCACAGGCTCCCAGCCCTCTTCTATCGGTGACTTCACATCATTCACAGGTGCAACACCCTCCCATTGGTGACATTTTCTGAGACAGGAATAATATAGGGTTGTCTCAGGAGAACAGAAAATTCCAGGCAGCAGTTTCACATGACTAGCAAAAGGAAACTTTTGAAATAGCCATGGAGGCTACGGGCTGATAAGACCCTGAAAACCAGGGTGTGGACCAAGCTGGCTGAGACTGACTGCATCCAACATGGCGCTGGATCTGACTAGATTTCACCTAGGACCTCATTATTCACTCATTAACATACTAAACACACACCCACCAGTGCCACGACCGTTCTGAGACCACCCATATTTGGTGTAAAAATGGGTGGCATCACAGCTTTGAGAGATCGCCACCTTTTTTCCAGGAATCTTCATGAATATTCCACCCCTTGGCCGGGCACTGTGGCTCACACCTGTAATCTCAGCACTTTGGGAGGCTGAGGAGGGCAGATCACCTGAGGTCAGGAGTTCGAGACCAGGCTGGCCAACATGGTGAAACCCTGTCTCAACTAAAAATACAAAAATTAGCTGGGTGTGGTGGCGGGCGTCTGTAGTTCCAGCTACTTGGGAGGCTGAGGCAGGAGAATCGCTTGACCCCGGGAGGTGGAGGTTGCAGTGAGACAAGATAGCACCACTGCACTCCAGCCTGGGCTACAAGAATGAAACTACGTCTCAAAAAAAAAAAAAAAAAAAAAAAAGAAAAAGAAAAAGAAAAAAGAAAGAAACCCATAGAGTAGAGGTAGCAGCCCCAAACGCCACTGTGTGTCTCTCTCTTGAGTATACCCCGCACCCCTCCCCCCACCCCTTTTTTTTTTGAGAGGAGTCTCCCTTTTTAGCCCAGGCCGGACTGCAGTGGCACTATCTGGGCTCTCTGCAAGCTCCACCTCCTGGGTTCACGCCATTCTCCTGCCTCAGCCTCCCGAGTAGCTGGGACTACAGGCGCCTCCACTGCGCCCGGCTAATTTTTTGTATTTTTAGTAGAGACGGGGTTTCACCGTGTTAGCCAAGATGGTCTCAATCTCCTGACCTCGTGATCCACCCACCTCGGCCTCCCAAAGTGCTGGGATTACAGGCGTGAGCCACCGTGCCCGGCCCCCATTTCTTGAGTGTGTACTTTTCCTTTTGCAATAAATCTCCGTACTCTCACTATTTTCTGACTTGTCCTTGAATTCCTTCTTGTGATGGTGTCAACAGCCTGGACACAAGCTGGGGTCCGGGTCCCACCGGCATTTGGGGACCTCCTCCAGCCCACCGGCATCACTTTGATTACATTCACCCTCTCCACACACACACACATCAAGGAGGAGAGAAAAGGGGAGGCAGCAAATGCTCACACCTAGAATCTTGGACGGGGATACACCAGAGTTGGAAAAAGTCTTCTAGAAATTCTGCTGCCATGCCCCTCCACCTTCCCAAGAATGTGCCTTTCCTTGTTGGGAATCACAGCTGTGGACAGAAAGAGAGGGCGCCGGAAGCACAGGTGCACAGTGGAAGTCAGTAACAGCATTTATTGAACACACAAAGTGCAGAGTACTGGGCAAAACACTGGCAGGAAATACAGCGGAGGTTCGACAGCTGTTGTCAGCCTCATGAAGGTTACATTTGATTTGAACGGTGGGAACACCGGTTAAGCATACACAGATGTGTGTAAACAAGCCACAGAAATACACACATGCTTCTTCACTATTACACGCTTATGATACAAGATTCCCACAGGAACTGGGGTACAAGAAGCCACTGAGACACACAGCTTAATTGAAGAGCAAAGATACAAGTCTCCACCTCCGGGTTCAAGTTCTACCTTGCTACTCTGGGGATGAGTGGGAGCTACCAGAAGACACTAGAAAATACCAGAGAATGATGATGAATGTGTTTTCTTAGCTCTATTAGCCACTATATTTCAAACTCAAATTAGCATTCTACTTTAGCATGATATAAAGGCAGTTAACAAAGTACTACAATAGAATTATGTCAATTTTTTAAAACAGTAAAATCAGACCTTCTTAAAGGACAAAGTTTCTAAAAGTTAATGCCTTTTAAAATTCTTTTTAAAACAAGTTTCCATATGTGAAAGACTTTCCAATAAATCTAGTGAATAGAGGCATTTTACTACTCTGTATCTGGGAAATTGTTTTTATTTTTATGTGCTTTTAAAAATTTTGTAACTTTTTTTATGTGCTTTAAAAATATTTTAAAGTAGGGTTGCCAGATAAAATACAGGATGTATTTTAGTGCATAAGACGTGATCATCCTAAAAGCTATTCATTGCTGATCTGAAGTTAGAATTTAGCAGCTATTTTTAGGTTAACAGGCCTTTGGAACTTCCAGAGCTTCCCAATAATGGGGGGCCTAATTTATCTTCATTTATATGCTAACACTGCTAGAAATAAGGACTTATTCTTCTGGCAGGAAAATTGTAGATAATGTAGAACTTACTCAAATATTGGAGAGATTTTCATTTCTTACACCCTTTATTGTCACCATTTTAGCAGTGCATGTTTGAGTCAGTTGAATTTTTTACCTTGAAATCTTTGACTGAGGTGGCTAGCGACAGATAGTAAAATTAGATTGCAGTCTGAGGAACAGTCTGGCTTGAAAGGTCCCCTGTACTAGTCACACACTCAATAATTTCTTCTGTTAGCATGTGACAATCCCCCCCTCCAAAAATGTGACACTCACATCTTGTCCCATTACATATCTGTTACGCTATTCATCATCACTTCTTGTCACTCTCTTTTTCCCCTTTCCACATTGAATTTTTTGGAGAATCAAAATCCTTGTGTGCCTCACAGAACATCAGGCCTGGATCAATGGACGGCCATAACCCCATGGAAATAAGAAAAAGCAAAGTTCACTTCCCTGATGCCTAGAGGCACGAAACTATTAACGGTGGTTTTGTTTGTTTGTTTGTTTCCTGTTTGCTTCCCACACTAGCAGGCAAACTTGCTTCTGTCAGATATGTTCATGTTAATGTGTGTAAGCGGACAGGACAATGTTGCTCTAAAAAAAGTGAGAAAGAAGTGTTGGTAGACTGAACTGATACATACTATTCTAGAAATGCACTTCCTGGTATCTGAATGTACAGCTTGTATCTTATTTGAGATTTCTAAATCAGAGGAGAGATATTTCAACACGAATTCTGCTAAGAAATGAAGTTCGCATGAAACTTTGTCATGAAGGAATGTAAAATTATAATACTAGCTGAATTCCTATATCCAATAACTATTCTTTTTTTAAAGAACACCAAAGAGTATATTCATATGTAAAGAACATATTTTATGTTTGGTTTACACGTATACATAAAATTAGCAAATTATTAGCAAGCATATAGATTGCATTTAAAGGCATGGACAGCTTTGACATTCAAAAGCTATTTGTTAACTGAGTCCAAGTGTGCCAGTTTTAATTCTGGGCCTGATTATACGTGTTTCTACCTTTGGCCAGGTAGATGCTCCTTTGTTCCTGGAGATCTTTTCTGGGGAGGAGGAAATGTAGAAGAATATGAGAAATTGAGTTGAGGCAAAGAAGTCGTGAGGTTTAATATCACCATATAAAGGAGAAATTAAGTAATATATATATCATGAAGTGCACCTTCTGCCACTTAACATTGCTTAAAGTAAGATAGCATTCCATCCAGCTATTTGCCTTGTACTCTTTTCTCTTTAGAAATGCTAAATTCAAGGCTGGGTGTGGTGGCTCGTGTCTATAATCCCAGCACTTTGGGAGGCTCAAACTTAAGCCCAGGAGTTTGAGACCAACCTGGGCAACATACTGAAACCCCATCTTTACAAAACAAACAAACAAACAGACAAACAACTAGCCAGATGGTAGCATATGCCTGTAATCCCAGCTACTATGGAGGCTGAGGTGGGAGGATCACCTAAGCCCAGGAAGCAGAGTTTGCAATAAGCTGAGATGGCACCACTGCATTTCAGCCTGGATGACAGAGCCAGACCCAGTCTCAAAAAAAAAAAAAAAAAAAAAAAAAGAAAAGAAAAAGAAAAAGAAAAAAAGAAGTATTGGGTTGAAACTTCCATCTTTCAGACATTGCTTATGCTATTCTGATGACAACTAGCTTATGACTCCGAATGTTCTTGGCCAACCTCAAGATGAAGAAATCAGGCTACTGCCGTACCCAGAACAAAATGGCCAGAGAGGGTTTGCTTCCTGTTCCCTTTGTGGTCACAATGAGGTGGAAGGCTACAGCGGATACATGATAGGGTGATGGGCTCCCTGCAGGCAGAGCAACCACCACAATTCTCCATAAGCAGAAAAAGCAGAGCATGGAAATGTGTCCCAGGAGGAGTGAGAGCCCACCTTGGATGTTCTAGAAGGTTTGAAAGCTCAGTAGGCCTCACATCTCCATTTTGAACATGTGCTTGGCAACTCCATTTGCAGTATGAGCCCTGCTGGACTCCCGTCCCTGGCCTGCTGAGGTTTTTCTGGTGGTGAGTGTTACTTAACATTTCCTGCTTTGAACTGCCTAGGAACCAAGTCATGGCCCCACTGGAGCAGTGCTCTGGAATCCAGATGAAGGATGGAAAGCAGACCTTGAAGAGTTCCCACTGGAGGTGGAGCCTTCCTTCTCCATCACCTCTGCTTCCTTCTTTTCCTGATCTCTTCTTCTGTTCTTCCTCCTCTGCCTCCTCCCCGCCTTCCTTCTGCAGTGGAGGGTCAGGGAACAGCTCACTGGGGTGGCGCCGAGGCACTCATATGGCTGTACGAGAACCTGGACAGAGAGGCTCCTGTGGTCCTGCCTTCCTCCTCCTCCCCCACCTCTCCCCTCACCCCTGGGGGACCAGGATTGGGGCAGCAGGGGAAGGTGGCCATGAAGCCGAGGCGGAAGCGTTTGTTCATGAAGCAGTAGATGATGGGGTTGACGCAGGAGGAGGTGTAGGACAGGAGGAGGATGAAGGAAATGGGGGTCCCTGAGAGGCGGCGCTCTGCGGAGGCGGTGTCGTAGGCCCGCCAGGCGTTGGCGCTGAAGATGGGCATCCAGCACAGGAAGAAGAGGACCACGATGACGATGAGCATGCGGATCACCCTCTTCTTGGCCATCAGGTTGGCCGCGGAGCTGCTGCTCCGGATGCGGTTGGCCCTGCTGCTGCCGCCGGTGGACAGCTGCCGGAGCTCCAGCTTCCTCGGGGGCCTGGACTTCTGCAGGTAACACCCATCGCTGTCCTCATATTTGCCGCTGCTGGTGGTGCTGGGTTTCCTTTCTGGGTGGGCAAGAGACATCACTCATTGTTGGGGATGGGTCATGCCCGGTAGAAGGCATGGAGCCCCCACTCCCCTCCATCAAGAAGGCCAGACCAAAAACGAACTGAGAAATGGCAGACAACCTGGCCTTACACTGATATCAGTAAGCATTGATCTATACTAGTTCTTCCCTTCAATGAAAAGCTGCTTAAAATGAATAAAATATATAATAAAAACAATATCTTATGTATGTAGGTTACAAGAAAAAAATCATTAAAGAATGAATATTCACACTCTTCCTTCCCTTCATTAGCTCCCCAGAGGGAAGGTTCCTGCTTGCTGGTAAGATTCCAGATTGCTTTTATGATGAGGAATCTGGAGAAGAAGAAAAAAAACCATGAAAACCAAAGAAGCTAGAGAGACTCAGTTATCCACATAGTAGAGGGCTGAGTTAGGGCACGGAGTGAGAAGGGAAAAGCTATGTCAACAAGGGTGTCAAGGTCAATTTTCATGGACAGTGGATTGGAATGAATGGAGAAGGAGTGAGGCTTTGTGGCCACTGCAGGGTGAAAATAAAAAGGAGGAGAGAGGTTGAGGAGGAGACAACAAAAAGCCGGCTGTGGGTTAGGAATCAAATCCCTTCCAGTGCCTTTGGAGAGACACAAAACAGGCTGGAATTACAAGTAGCTCTGGTTGTGGAAGAGGGTCTGTTTGAATACAGCACTACAGAACAGCTGGCATAGAAGAGGCCTCGGCTTGTTATTGGGTTATATGTGTGTTACTTTATTCCACTCAGAACGCTTTTGAAAGGAACGATTTCCCCATTTTACAGATGAGAAAATGAAACACTGGGCCCATGACTGTGCTTCTTGACACAGAGTCTCGTAAGAATACTTAAAAAATTTTCCAACAAACTTTACGTACACTCTGGGTATACCTATTCAAATGATAGAAAACAAGCTTTTGTGCTTATTTGGCATAAACACACAGCTACAAGATAGTTACCTTTAGCAGGCTTCTTCTGGCTAGCCTCAAATTTTATTCCCTGGTAGAGTTCCAAAGAGATTAATCCATATGCCACCATCATCACAATTCCAGGAATAAGAAAGAGGATGAGTAACAGGAATGTGTGCCTAATGAAATCAAAAGAAATCCAATAACCAGCAACTTTAGGCCTTCAAACTCAAATGGGAAGGAGTGAATAGGGTTTATGTGTATTTTTACTGGCCTGAGCAAACACATTAATTACTAGTATTTAATATCCTTGGCAACTTCATGTCTGGCAATTCAGTCATTATAAGTTGTTTACTTCTTTTCTTTTTTTAGATGAAGCCTCTGATGAAGGACTAGTTTAATTGGAAAAGTTTGGCGTAATTCTGTGCTTGAAAGAAGTCTACGTATTAAAAAGAACGTAAGCTTTAAAAAATGAGAGTATGTGAATAGCATTTCAATAAAGCTGTTTTAAAAACCCTTAAAAATTACTTACATACATCAAGAATTTCTATGCGCTACATATAGGCTAAGCATTTTACATACATAATTACATTTAACTCTCATAATAACCATTGAGGTAGGTGCTATTGTCTTAATACCTACAGCAGAGAGGAGGAAACTGAGAATTAAAGAGATTAAATAATTTGTCCAAAGTCACACAGCTGGTAGCAGAGGTGGAATTTGAACCCCCAAAATACGATTCCAGAACCTAGAAGCTATGCTTTTAAGCATCACGGTATACCATTTGCCAAACAACAGAGTAATCAAATGCTTAGGCAGGGACAATGGAAAACCTTCTGGGTCTTACAAAACATGCCATTCTGGCTGTTTCCAACCCATAAGCAGCTCAAACATTTACATGGGCGTCCATTCTCCATGACCCTGTGAGGCTAGCATAGTGGCATCATCATTCTAGTGCATGGCTGGGTAGAGCTATGCTTTCTCTAAACAGCTTTGATTCCTGAAGAATCACAGCCTCCTTCTTTATGAGTCTGGCCCCTAAATCACTTCTGCAGTCTGGCATGTGTGAGGTTACACGATTAGGCCATAAAATTGTCAGAGGCTCATGGTGGCTGGGCCATTTCTCATTTCAATTTGACATGTTTTGATAAGATTCCTTTTCAAGCCTTGGAAATATTCCTCTCATTTGCAACGTAATTCCTGTGTGTGTGTGTGCTACTTGGTTGAAATGAAAGGAGGAAAGCAAGAAAAGCAGAGATGATCTCAGTTTGGGGCTGTTACTCAATGTCTAGTTCGCTGCTTCTAAAACATCCCTGGAATTGGTAAATATAATACCCTGCAATTTGCGTAGCCTTTTTTATAATGACATTTTTATGCACATATTCTCCTTTGTATCTTACAGCCACCCAGTGAGGTAGATTTTTTAAATATCCACATTTTTAACTCCTTATAGAGATAAGCAACCTGATGTTCAGAGAGCTTATGTGAATTTGCCCAAGGTGCCCAGTTAGTAAGCAAAGGAACCAGTATTAGAATCTTGCGTTTTTATTTCTGGTAAAATGGTCTGGGTAAGTACCAGAGCTGCTTCAGCTCTAAGAAAAACCATGTGGGATTTGGGACTCATTCCCTGCCCTGTCTTAATTCTTTAGAAAATCATTGCCAGGTGCAGTGGCTCATGCCTGTAATTCCAGCACTTTGGGAGGCCAAGGTGGGAGGATCACTTGAGCCTAAGAATTCAAGACCAGCCTAGGCAATATAGTGAGACCCAATCTCTATTTTAAAGTAAAAATTTTATTAAATAAAAGAAGGCCAGGCGCGGTGGCTCACGCCTGTAATCCCAGTATTTTGGGAGGTCGAGGCAGGTGGATAACCTGAGGTCAGGAGTTCGAAACCAGCCTGACCAACATGGAGAAACCCCACCTCTACTAAAAATACAAAAAAATTAGCCGGGCATGGTGGCGCATGCCTGTAGTCCCAGCTACTCAGGAGGCTGAGGCAGAAGAATCGCTTGAACCCGGGAGGCGGAGGTTGTGGTGAGCTGAGAGCACACCATTGCACTCCAGCCTGGACAACAAGAGCAAAATTCCGTCTCAAAAAAAAAAAGAAAAAGAAAAAGAAAGAAAATCATAGCTCTACAATTAGCCTAACCCTCCACTACAGCATTTAGAAGCATACTGCATAGTGATTAAGCACAGAGCCTCTGCCTCTTTCTTAGGTTTGTGAATTGGGAAACTTAACCTTTCCAAGTCTCAGTTTCCTCAACTGCAAAACGGGCACAATAATAATACCTATCTTAGAGTGTTTTCAGAGGATTGATTGAATGAATATACGCATGGCATTTAAAACAGAGCTCGCCAGCTAAGTGTTTGCTATCATGATTATCCTAGAACAAGGCTAGAATGACCTTCTCAAAACGTCTCCAGGAAACTGATCCCCCAACCACTCTGGGCAAGGCATCTCAGTTTTTCATAATATTGCAAAATTACATCAAGTTGTATTTTTAAAAATAAACAATGCAACCTTACCAGGACTGCTGCATAACATCATTTGGCAGTAGAAAGCGGCACATATTCGCGGTCTGGTTGTTATTTTTGGTAAAAGGCACCAAGTTGCTATAAATGGGGTACGGAGTCATGATGGTAAAGGAAAGGCACCAGGTAGCAGCAATCACCTTCAAAGCATGGGATTTTGTTTGCCAGACCCGGGACTGTAAGGGTTTGCAAATCGCACCATATCTCTCTAGAGATATGGCTACCAGGTTAAAGGTAGATACACTCACAGAGGTGCCTGGGAAAGGAACAAAGAAGCCGGTTATGTTGACTCTGAAATACAAAGTTTATTTGCACATTAGCTTGAATATATCTGATCTGCACAGGTTTGATATCAAAAGAAAACGCTTGGAAGGTAAAGAAATATTGTGTATGTATATTTTTAAAAGACGATTTATTCTCAGCTTTGTTCCAGAAAGGGTTTAAGGCAGTTAAATAAATGGATTTGTAAATACATCTCATTGCCAATTTTTAATAAGTTTATGGAGCTTTGATTATCACCTAACACCTGCTTAGGCTCAAGGTGCTCATTAATTAATAACCGAGGGGATGAAATTCGTTCTTGCCCCCACAGAAGAGGTTTCTCTAAAATCTGAAGAAAAGCTCTAATTTTGAGTATGGTCTGCATAGTTAAGATGATTCTAAAAACCCAAGATTCTCAAGGGCTCTGTGACCCTGAAAGGTCACTGTGATCCGAGCCAGAGGCATGAAGGCTTTTTCTAAAAATTTTGAGTACATACTGTTCTTAATAGTGAAACAATCTATATTTCAAAATGCAGCTTGTTGAAAAAAAATAAGTAGTAAAAAAGATGAGGGAAAATGCCCCATACGGTAACTAAAGGTTTCTCTGGGTGGGGGACTAAAGTCTCCTGTCTTATTGTTTTTATTTTTCTGTATTTTGTAGAATGAGCAAGCATCACCACTACAGTAAGAAAATATCAAATGCACCTCATTTAAAATCATGTATGTCTTGGCTGGGTGCGGTGGCTCATGCCTGTAATACCAACACTTTGGAAGTCCGAGGCAGGCAGATCACTTGAGGTCAGGAGTTTGAGACCCGCCTGGCCAACATGGTGAAACCCCGTCTCTACTACAAATACAAAAATTAACCAGGCATGGCTGCACGTGCCTGTAATCCCAGGTACTTGGAAGGCTGACGCAGAAGAATTGCTGGAACCAAGGTTGTAGTGAGCCGAAATCGCACTACTGCACCCCAGCCTGGGCGACAGAGAGGCACTCCATCTCAAAAATAAAATAAAATAAATCATGTACTTCTTGGTCTTAGATGGCCTATGGAAAAAAAATTAAAATAAAAAATAAATAAAATCATGTGCTTCAGCATTGCCCAAAAAGCTTAACTTCCATTATTTTTGTATTTGTATATGCATGCTTATTAAAATGTCCTATTATTCCCTTAAAATTCCCTGTAGAGTCCTTCTGCTATAAGTTCTGTCAGTTCTTCTGAATATCTCTTACCAAGATTTCTTAAACCTCAGAATTAATATAAATTTGGGAGCAGAGGTCCTGAAACTGGGGTCCTTAGATTCTCCTTATTCTTGTGGATATAAACTAATTCTCTGAAACTATGTCCAAAAATGTCATTTTTCTAGGGATCCTAGCTCTAGCTTTCCTTAGAGTCTTAAAAAAGTCTATGACCCCCAAACCATTAACTAAAAACTCATGTTCTGGGGATAGGATTTGCTGTGCTTTACTGGATTTTACCCTAAAGAGTTGATGACATTTAGAGTCAAGAGTATAGCCCAAAACTCTCTAAGACTCAGTTCTGCGTAATGGATCGTCAATAACTATAAGCTCACTGGCAGGCAAGCATTCTTTTTCTTTTTGCTACAAATTAGGAGCTAATGAATGTTAATTATTAGTATTGAGGAGACTGCAAAATTAAGAGAAGAATCTAAATTATTGGAATTAAAAATCCAACAAAATTATTATAATATTGCAAATACTTTCAGAATGATGTTGCTTTTCTTTTGCCCAATAAAATATTTTTTATGCAGTTGAAATTTACATAACATAAAATTAAACATTTCAAACTGAACAACTCTGTGGCACTCACGATGTTTTGCCACCATGAAAACACTCATTTAAAATCTCGGTTCACATTCTCTGGTTAAGATTCCCAAATAGTATTACCATAAGATATATATGGATGGGCCTCAGATGTCTACAGTGCTAGTTATTATTATTGCTTCATTATTTAACAATGATCTTTTTCCTTTGTAAGTTTTGTCTTTTTTTTTTTTTCCAGAGGACTTGGACATGGATTGACACATTCTTGGTTTTTGGTGGCACGAGGGTCAGTAATTCACCATCATTTTGTCAGTGCAGAATCCCACTTCCTCAACTGGGAAAAATAAAGACTTTTAAAGCTTTCTGGTCATTGAAGACTGCCCTAGCCTAACTCAGTTCTGCATACTCTGCAAGGCTTGGTCAGAACAAAAAATAACTCCCTTCTTATTTCCCATCTCTGCCCTTCTCCCAACTAATTCTCAGAAAGGGCAAGGGACTAGACAATCTGGCACCTAGAGAGGACCAAGAAATGTGTTTTTGTTCAACTTCAAGAGAACCACAGCAGTTGGCAAACTGAGGTAGCATGCTCACCACTGTGTGGCTGCTAATCTGGACTCAAATCTCAGCTCTGTTGCTTACCATCTGTGCGGTGTTAGGCACACTATGGACTTCTCTGTGCCTCCGTTTCCTCCTTAGTGAGACAAGGAAGAATCATTGCATTTACTTCATAGAGTGGTTGGGAGATAAGGTAAGATCATGGAAGGCAAAGCACTTAGTACCACATCGAATGCATAAAAGCACTAACAAAATTTAGCTCTTGTGATTTTCATTATCATCATTTTTGTTTGGCATAGGCAAAGAGCTACATATCTCAGCCAATCAGGATCAGCTTAGTGACCCCATAGCCCCCAGGAGCAAATTCAACTTCTCATCTAGGGGCAGAGACCTCTCTCTCTCTCTCTCTCTTTCTGCCAGAGATGGCCCCAGCTTTGCGGAGAACAGGCTGGGAAGTGAATCCTGAGAAGAGAATCTGGAACTGTGATAGAACTGGTTTTCAAATAGCCCCTGTTCCCTAAGAAAACAAAAGGAACAACTGCAAAGAACCCTCCTCCATCATCCTCACCCTCCCTAGAAGCCAGGACTCAAGTTGGGTATAGATCAGGACACAGTCAACAGCTTCCAGAAAGGGATAGAGCAGCTTAAAGTCACTTTTGACTTCAAACAGAAGCAAGCAAGTTCCTCTTCCCTTCAAGTAGAAGCAAGCAAAATCAACTGCCCCTGTGTTTTCCTATCAATTTATTTCACTCTTAGAAACTGATCTCCGAAATGGATTATGGGGACAAACTTGTGGGGAATGTATACGGATGACTGTCAAGCCAGCGCCAATGTCCTTGCACACAGCCATGCACAGCCTGATGTTCTGTGATTCAGCCCTCAGCAGGGCTCCTTTGCTGTGATTGTCAGAGGTTTGGGAAGGTCTGGGGCTGAGTGGGGTCTGGAGCAAGCTCCAGAAAGAGTCACCAGCAGCAACTTACCCATGAAGTAGGTGGTGGTCTTGCAAACGGCGCTCCCGAAGATGAAATCCTTGAGCAGATTGGGGATGAGGTTGAACGGCATGCAGAAGAGACAGAGCATGAGGTCGCTGACAGCCAGGGAGAGGAGGAAGATGTTGGTGACCGTCCGCATCCGCTTGTTCCGAATCAGCACGGTGATGACCAGCGTGTTTCCCAGCACGCTGAGCAGGAATATCAAGGAGTACAAGAGAATCTGCACCGCTGGCTGCCACTCTGCAGAGAGTAACAGGAGCAAGACGGAGGGATGGAGGTGATGAGAGCGGAATGCTAAAACCGAAGCCAAGGGTGAATTCCTGCCGATTTACCCCCCACCGGGGTGTACATCACTGGACCCACGATTCCTGTCCTGACAACATTTTGCAGAAACAAATTGAGGAAAGCAGAGACTGAATTATTTTGTTTTTAGAAGGTTGGTTTGTTAAAGGATCACTCAGGGAACCACTTTTTCTTAAGAACAAAGCTCCTCAAGTGAACAGTGATCACTTTCTTTCCTGGCTGCTAAGCATTATTTCACTTTAATCACTTCATGCTGGGTTTCCCCCCAAGAAAAGAAAACAGCTGCATGGTGACAACACCTTTTCTGCTGTGCTTGTAAGTTCAGGCTTTGACACTTGTACTCCCTCTTGCTTCACTCAGCTTTTCCTCCCCTGCTTTTGTTCCCCCAAGTTCTATTCATGAATGCCCAACTCTCCCATGGGGGACAATAAGAATATTTGACTCTATTCTGCTTTTTAATCTCTTCTCCAAACTTCTGAACATATGACTTTATCCAGCCTTGTCTCACAATGACTTGGTTATATATATTTTTTATCAGCCTTGTCTTTGCTGATTTCTCCCACAACTCAGTCGTTTCCTGAATTAAAATAACAGCTTCCAACACTTACCTTTGGAAGGACGGGGTTGATCCAAGCAGAAAAGCGTCTCATTTTCGAGCCCGAGTTCGCAGGGAGGAGTGATGTTGCTTCCATTCACAAGAAGGCTGTCAACCACATCCATCCTTGCCTGCTGCTTTCCACCAAGTGCTGGAGAGCTGGTGAATTGCTCACTCCCGGCTCATTCCTCTAATGACCGAAGCGTCTCCCAGATGCAACCTGCCGTGGAGGAGCAGGGAGGGAGTGATTTCCAGGTGTGGGCTTTTTCAGCCATTCCTAAAGGCGACTCGAGTTCACCTCACTCACTCCAGCTGGGCAAGCATTTGCGCTCCTGTTGTGGAAAAGGCAGTGAGCGCAAGCCAAGCCCACTCCACCTTCACCCCCCGCCACCTCCCCCGGCCCTTTCCTGGGCCAGTCTTAGGGCCCTGAGTACAGACAGCCTGCCTACCCGTTAACCATTCTCAGAGTGTGGCTGCTTTTTACACACATGTGTACACATGCAAGGACACACACACACACAGAGACACACACACACACAGGCTTCCCCAGTACTCCTCTATATAGGAACCCATCACCATCCCAGACATATGCAGAAGAAAGCCCAAACTGGCTGTGTGAGACAGGAACAATTAACACGGTAACAGATCCGATAATGCAGACCATCAGGCCTAAAGAACACGGAGGGACTGTGTTCCACCTCCTTATAGAAAAGCAATTAGTGCCTTTTTAGCTTTGGAACCATGCCCGGTGGCGTGTGTGGATAGAACCGCTGGCTGGTTGTTAAGTTGCTACTAAACACAGTGTTGTTTCTCGTGGTCTCTGCCCTTGTTAACTAGAAGGATTGAGGCCCTTTTGAACATAGGTACCTGGGTCGTTATTACAAAAGATGTTAGTAAGATTTCCTCTTCATTCATGAAGGCTTGCGTTCAGCACATCTTCATTGAGAGTCAATCATTTGCCAGTCGCTTTTCTAGCATGTCAGCAAATAATGAGCAGAATTATTTCAGAGAGTGAGTACTACAAAGGAAGTAAAGCAGGGAGATGTGATGTATACAAACAGATTAGGGGCTGATTTTTTGGGGGGCAGGGACAGGGTCATGCTCTGTTCCCCAGGCTGCAGTGGAGTGGTGCGATCATGGCTCACTGCAGCCTTGATCTCCCTGGCTCAAGCAATCCTCCTACCTTAGCCTCCTGAGTACCTGGGACTACAGGCACACACCACTAAGCCCAGCTGATTTTTGTAGGTTTAGAAGAGAGGAGGTCTCACTATGTTGCCCAGGCTGGTCTCAAGCTCCCGAGCTCAAGCAATCCTCCTGCCTTTGCCTCCCAGTTTTGGGATTACAGGCGTGAGCCACTGCACCTGGCCTGGGGCTGCTGATTTAGAAGGGGTAGTCAGGAGAGGTCTCTTAAGGAGGGGACTGTGATCTGAGACCTGAACCACAAGAAGGACAAAGTCTTGTGAAGAGCCAGGGACAGCTTCTCACAGGCAAAAGGAGGAGTATTTTTAGCAGAGGTAACAGCAAGTGCAAAGGCCCCGAGGTGGGAATGAGTGTGGCCCCATTGAGGTACAAATAGAGGCAGGAGTGAGCAAGAGGCAAACAGCAGGACTTGAGATCAGAGGGGGGGCCATCTCAGGGGCCTGGGTGTTCCATGAAGCTCTGTGGTGCTGGAAAGCCCTTCGACCTCCATTGCACAGATTACGTCGTCAGTTCAGACCCTTTGGAAAGCAGACGACAATGACTGTGGAACCTGCGTTTCTGATGCGCTGCTTGGCTGTGCTGAGACTTGGTCCGTTTGCTAGATACCCGTGGGGCTCCTTGTGTACTGACAATGCTTCCACTGGCAGAGCTGCATGCTACATCTTGCTGAGTCTCTGCCAGACACAGAGGAACTAACGCATTTTTACTGTCAATGTGGGGCTGGAAAGACAGTGGTGCCTCTTTTCTTTGAAGCCATGAAGACCACATGGTTGGGTCATTTAGTCACAGAAACAAGAAGGGGAAGGGACACTGGAGAAGCTGTGGATGTTATTAGGAGGACAGGCTTTGGCATCAGACAGACTTGGGATCAAATCCTGGCTTCACTGGTTACCTGCTAGGAAATACTGGGCAAGTTTCCTTCTTTCCTTCCTTCCTTCCTTCCTTCCTTTGATTTCTCTCTTTCTTTCTTTCTTTCTTTCTTTCTTTTCTTTCTTTCTTTCTTTCTTTCTTTCTTTCTTTCTTTCTTTCTTTCTTTCTTCTTTCTTTCTTTCTTTCTTTCTTTCTTCTTTCTTTCTTTCTTTTTCTTTCTTTCTTTTCTTTCTTTTTTCTTTTTCTTTTTCTTTCCTCCTTCCTTCCTTTCTTTTCTTCCTTTTCTTTCTTTCTTTCTTTTTTTTCTTTCTCTCTCTTCCTTTCTTTCTTTCTTTCTTCTTTCTTTCTTTCTTTCTTTCTTTTTCTTTCTTCTTTCTTTCTTTCTTTTTTTTTTTTCTGAGACAGAGTCTTGCTCTGCTGCCCAGGCTGGAGTGCAGTGGCATGATCTAGGCTCACTGCAAACTCCACCTCCCAATCACAAGCAATTGTCATGCCTCAGCCTCTCAAGTAGCTGGAATTACAGGTATGCACCACCACAACCAGCTAATTTTTGCATTTTTAATAGAGACGGGTTTCACCAAATTGGCCCAGCTGGTCTCAAATTCCTGACCTCAAGTGATCCAATCGCCTCGGCCTCCCAAAGGGCTAGGATTACAGGTGTGAGCCACTGCACCTAGCCTGGGCAAGTTTCTTAACCTAAGACTTACTGTCAAATGGGGATCAGAATGATTTAATAGATATTTGTTATGAAGATTGAACGATTGACTCAAGACAGTGTCTGACATACAAAAAATGTTCAATAAATCACAGGCAGCAGTATTCATAGCCTTCCTACAAGAATGGCTATTTTCCTTTTACAAATGAGAAGGCTGGGACTCACAGTGGCCACATACTTTGCTGGTGAGAACCAGTGGTGGATTTCCCCTCGAAGACTCTGCAGACCCCATCCTCACACCACTTCCCATGGCATGGAGCTTTCCATCCCTATTCTAGCATCGTGTAACCTGTTTGGAGCCAGGGCTCTCGTCTCTCCTTCTTCTTCCTGCTATGAGTCCTTTTGTCTGAATCTTCCCTGTCTACAGATGATGGACCCTGCTCACTGGGCAATGACCCAGAGCAGCTGTGTTCTGATGTGGGAAGGGATGAGCATCCAGGGTTTTGGCTGCTGCTTCAACTGCTCCAGCTGGGCAGACATCACCAGCCATTCAGGGTGCCTCCTGCTGAGGCTCGTCAGGCCCATCAGCAGCTGCTTCAAAAGCTGCGGGGACAGTGGTTCTGTAAGTCCAAGAACCAGAAGAGCAGAGGGCTGGGCATTGACCTGCCCTGAACCAAAATGGAGCCCAATTTGGGGCAAGTTCCTCCTTTCCCTTCCCTTCCCTTTCCCTTCTTCCTATTCTGTTTCTTCCTCCTGCTCATTGGTTGGCAGGAAGTGAGAGTGGGAGATGTGGTGGATGCTAGTGATTTTGTGAACTCACAGTTGGGGGGATGGCAGCATATTTGAGTGCTATTTTATGCAAACTTTACTGCACAACTGAATTACCTGGGTTAGTGGCTTAAAAATGGTGATTTCCAGACTTTCCTCCCGGAGATTCTGATCCTCAGCCCCGAGCCTGGAAATCTGCATTTTCATCCAGCATCCCTGGGGATTTGGAGACCTGTGATCTCAGGATCACTTGTGGGGAAACTCCCTGGGAACAATTAAGAGGGTGAGGGGAGCTATCAGAAGGCAGAAATTGAGGCCTGATCTTCACCCCTGGCTGGCTGGGAAGCATCAACAAAGAAATTACTTAACATTTCTGAATTTCAGCTTGCTTGTCTGTAAAATAGGGATAAAATAATGCTACTATAAATAAAACAATACATGGAGACAACTCAGAACAATGCCTGGAACATAGTGCTGGATACTATTTGCTATTATTAATGGGTAAGATTAATTCTAGGGATGCTCTATTTATCTCATTTTCATGGCCAGATTAAGGGCTTGTATTAATATCTTCAATACCCTATCACAATATCTGGCATATAGTATGTGCTTGGTAAATATGAATGAATAAACAGCAAAAATTAGAGGAGCCAATATTTCATTGCTTATTACACCAATTGATAATTCTATTACATTGATTCCTTTTATGGCCATCTCTGTATTTTTTACTTTGAATTTGTGAGCCCATGTGATATGCTTTGGCTGTGTCCCCACCCAAATCTCATCTTGAATTGTAGCTCCCATAATTCCCACTTGTGGTGGGAGGGACTGGATGGGAGGTAATTGAATAATGAGAATGGGTCTTTCCCTTGCTGTTCTTGTGACAGTGAATAAGTCTCATGAGAGCTAATGTTTTTATAAAGGGGAGTTCCCTTGCACATGCTCTCTCTTGCCTGCTGCCATGTAAGATGTGACTTTGCTCCTCATTCGCCTTCCACCATGATTGTGAGGTCTCCCCAGCCATGTGGAACTGTGAGTCCATTAAACCTCTTTTCTTTATAAATTACCCAGTCTTGGATATATCTTTATTAGCACATGAAAACAGACTAATACACCATATGACCTAAGAGTTCAGCTAACAAAAGAGAATTGCAATGAAAGATTCCAGTGCACTTTCAAGGGAAAAGCTGATGCATTTCCAGAGTGTCAGCCCTTGTTTCATTCCTCAACATACACTATAGTGAGCGCATCATAAGTGCCAGGTGCTGTATTTGGTGCTAGGGATTTTGTGAGCCAAGTGGATGGAATTTCTGTCCTCATCAAATGGCTGTCCTCTGTGGGACACAGAAGATGAGTAGCTTGGGCAAAGTGGAAATGCCTTCTCACCTTGGAGACCTAACCTGTGATTAGGCACAGTTCCAGGTGAATTGATACAAATGGACTAAATTGAATTGGAATGGCATAAATGCCTCCCCTCTCTCTGAGACACACACAGACACACAGGGCATAAGCCCACGTGCCTCCTGCAGTCCACAAAACCCTTTCAGTATTAGGGACTCTCTTCTCTGTCAAACCCGGCCCTGGAAGGAAAAGACATGAGCAATCCCCATGGGTTCCTGGATGATAAAATTATTAACTGTTCTCCAAGCTATTCTCCATGTTAAGAAACAATTGTTCTAAAACACCTAAAGGATTTATATGTACTTTCCCCCTCATGATGACATTAATCACATGCTCATTGCAAATTTTTTAAAAATAAAGAAAAATAAAGGCTGGGTGCGGTGGCTCACACCTGTAATCCCAGCACTTTGGGAGGCCGAGGAGGGTGGATCACCTGAGGTTGGGAGCTCGAGACTGGCCTGACCAACATGGAGAAACCCTGCCTCTACTAAAAATACAAAATTCGTCGGGTGTGGTGGCACATGCCTGTAATCCCAGCTACTCGGGAGGCTGAGGCAGAAGAATCGCTTGCACCCCAGAGGTGGAGGTTGCAGTGAGTCAAGATCGTGCCATTGCACTCCATCCTGGGCAACGAGAGTGAAACTCCATCTCAAATAAATAAATAAATAAATAATAAAGAAAAATAGATAGGTATAAATACAACACAAATACATTTTGGGGCCCTACATGATTCATTCTGAATGTGGTGCCACTTTCAGAGAAACTCAGACACTCAGAGGTAGTGAACAGGCAATTTCATGTATGGGAGACTCAATTCATACGGCAGCCTGACATTTCTTAAAATTCTCTCGCCTCTCTGCAATTTCTCCGTACACTCTGCTGCTCAGATTGTCATTCCCTGAATTCCTCATTCCTCACTCTATTCCCAAACTCACTCAGAGTGCCACTTGCTAGGGTTTTTCTATTTTCCTCCCTCTAGCCTTCTCAGCCTCTGGAACTGGCTGACTGGGACTTCTCTTCCTCATTGCACGCCGGCCGAGCTCGGTTGCTCTGGGAAAAGTTAATGCATTGAGGCTCTCGCGCACCCCTGGTGCCCATAGAAGGCAGCTTGCAACCACCCTCTCAAGTTCTTCCCCCATGGCTGCCCTCCTTGGAAAAAGCATAGTGGACCTTTGCTGATGAATAGATCCTTTCTCCTTGAACAGAGGAAAGCCAGTACTGTGTCTACTTGGAGATGTCACTTAGCAAACTGGAGCTGGGATTTGGGCAAGCAGCTTTGCCTCTCTGAGTCTCCATTTCCTCACCTGTAAAATGGATTTGCAGCGATAATGCACACCTCAGAGGCTGCTGGGACCTTACTTCTCACAATGTGTGTAAAGCACCCAGGAGAGCACTTTGCATGTCATAGGGGCTCAATAAATGATAATAACAAGCAAAAAGCATATTGATAGAAACATTAAAACCAACCCTGATGCCACTGTCTCAAGATAACCTTTGTTAATGGTTTGGTGATTATGCATTCAGCCTTTTCCTCTAAATACATTCTTAAAAAAAGAGAGAATTGGAATAATACTCAATATACCATAATTATTCTACTTACCAATTTTTTGAAAATGTAACTTTAAGATAAATTTTTTCTCTCAAAATGAGAAATATGGTTTTTGCAGCATAATGGAAAAATGTATTTTTAAAAAAAAATTTAGATAGACAAGAAAGTAAAAACATCTATAACCCTATCATCCGGAGAATTTAAAAAATGTTTTATATACATCCTATTTTACATATTTATTTTGCATATGTCTTTTCTTCACTTAACATTATTCCATGATCATGGGTTTTTTTGTTTTGTTTTGTTTTTTTGAGATGGAGTCTCACTATGTCGCCCAGGCTGGAGTGCAGTGGTGCCATCTCGGCTCACTGCAACTTCTGCCTCCCAGGTTCAAGCGATTCTCCTGCCTCAGCCTCCTGAGTAGCTGGGACTACAGGTGCACACCACCACGCCCAGCTAATTTTTGTATTTTTAGTAGAGATGGGGTTTCACCATGTTGGCCAGGATGGTCTCGATCTCCTGACCTCGTGATCCATCCGCCTCGGCCTCCCAAAGTGCTGGGATTACAGGCATGAGCCACTGCGCCTGGCCGATATTTAGGTTTTATTGTTAGCTTTTTGTTTTCAAAAGGGAACACATACACACATATTTTGTGACATTTGATGTACATTGGTAACTTCAGGGCTGCCATCAGCCCAATTACAGCATTCACATTGAATGCAATGCAAACGTAACCTCATAAAGTTGTCCACACAAGGTGCATGATCCCCTGGAGCTGCTTACCTGGCAGGCCTGGGCAACTGCTTTCCAGAAAAATCATACTATTTTATAAGGCTCCTATTTAATAGTACTGGTTTATTTCCTTTTTTTTTTTTTTTTTTTTTTTTTTTTTGAGATGGAGTCTCACCCTGTCACCCAAGCTGGAGTGCTGGAGTGCAGTGGGTCGATCTTGGTTCACTGCACCCTCCACCTCCGAGGTTCAAGAGATTCTCCTGCCTCAGCCTCCTGAGTAGCTGAGACTACAGGCACCTGCCACCACGCCTGGCTAATTTTTCTATTTTTAGTAGAGACAGGGTTTCACCATGATGGCCAGGCTGGTCTCGAACTCCTGACCTCAAGTGATCCACCTGCCTCGGCCTCCCAAAGTGCTGGGATTACAGGCGTGAGGTACTGAGCCCGGCCCACTTTATTTCATTTTTTTAGAGATGAGGGCTCCCTCTGTTCGCCAAGCTGGAAGGCAGTGGTGCATTCATAGCTCACTGTAGCCTTAAACTTCTGGCCTCAAGTTCTCCTCCTGGCTGAGCCTCCTGGGTAGCTAGAATTACAGGCATGTGCCTGGCCACTTTTAAAAAATATTTTTGGAGACAGGGTTTTGCTAGGTTGCCCAGGCTGGTCTCAAACTCCTTGTCTCAAGTGATCCTCCTGCCTGAGCCAATAGCTGGGATTAGAGGCATGAGCCACTGCACCTTTCTAGTTTATTATACTCTTGTCAGCACTGGACATTTTAACACTTAAATCCAAATTTAACGTTTGCATTTTGTTAATAATTGAAAAAGGTACTCTTGATTGCTTTAATTTGCACAGGTCCTTTTTGAGACAGAGTCCTGCTCTGTAACCCAGGCTGGAGTGCAGTGGCGGGATCTCAGCTCACTGCAACCTCCACCTCCTAGGTTCAAGCAATTGTCCTGCCTCGGCCTCCCGAGTAGCTGGAATTACAGGCGACCACCACCACGCCTGGCTAATTTTTTTTTTTTTTTTTTGAGACCGAGTCTTGCTGTCACCAGGCTGGAGTGCAGTGGCGCAATCTCGGCTCACTGCAACCTCTGCCTCCTCAGTTCAAGCGATTCTCCTGCCTCAGCCTCCAGAGTAGCTGGAACTACAGGCGTGCGCCACCATGCTCAGCTAATTTTTTTTTTTTTTTTTTTGTATTTTTAGTGGAGACAGGGTTTCGCCATCTTAGCCAGACTGGTCTTGAACTCCTGACCTCACGTGATCTGCCCACCTTGGCCTCCCAAAGTGCTGGGATTACAGGTGTAAGCCACCGTGCAAGGCCAATATGCATCTTTTATGATCAAAGATGCTTACTATTTCCCACCTTTGTTTACTACTTGTATTTCTTCTTTACCAAAACCTAAGATAAGTCAGAGCATCTTTTAGGAATTCTGTGCTTTGCCCATTTCTTTACACCATCAACAAATATTTATTGGGGCAGGTGCTGTTCACAGTGGCAAACAAAACAAATTCCCTTCCTTTACCGAGCTCTCATTCTATGAGGGACACACAATAAACAAATAACTGAGTAGAGTTTTATGTCAGAGAGTGTAGAGGGCTGTGAAGGGAAACAAAGTGGGTTTAGGAATAGAGAGTGATGGGGCATCAAGAGGGCCTTTCTGAGGGAAAGAGTCTCAGGACAGTCTTGGAGAAGATCATTCCAGACAGGGCAGTTATTGAGGTCTTAATGTTTTTCTCATCACCTGATATGAGCTCTAAAGAACTGAGAATGATGTTTAATTTGCAAATCACTGTCATAAACTGCAATGTGTGTGTGTGGCAGAAACTCCTTCCCTTCTCTTTTTACATAGTAATAGGGTCTCCCATTGTTAATTGGGTACACAACTGCCTAGCATTAATAATAATATTTTCCTGCCTCCTTTGCAGCTAGATAGGGCCATGTGACTAAGTTCTGACCACTGACAGGTAGGCAGAAATGAACATGCAGCTTCTGGAAAGCATCTTTACAAAGAGGGGGCATGCCCTTTTCTTTCCTTTTCACCTTTCCTCTGGCTAGAATGAAGATGTGACCGCTGGAGCTGGAGATGCTACCTTGTACCATGAGGTGGGTGCCTGTGTTGGATGTAACGAAACAAGACACTTGAGGAGCCTGGATTCCTGACAATCTTCTTTATTTATTTATTGAGACAGGGTCTCACTTTGTCACCCAGGCTGGAGTGCAGTGGCATGATCTCGGCTCACTGCAACCTTCACTTCCTGGGTTCAAGTGATTCTCGTGCCTCAGCCTCCTGAGTAGCTGGGATTACAGGTACACACCACCATGCCTGGGTCATTTTTTTGTATTTTTAGTAGAGACGGGGTTTCACCATGTTGGCCAGGCTAGTCTTGAACTCCTGACCTCAAGTGATCCACCTGCCTTGGCCTCCCAAAGTGCTGGGATTACGGGCGTGAGACACTGCACCCGGCCCTGACGATCTTAGAATTGGTATATTAGCTAGACCTGAACTGCTTACCTTTAAACCTCATTTATGTAAGGAAGAAAAGTTGATTTTATTTCAAAAAGCCAATGCTGTTATTGATTTTCTGCCTCTCTCAGCCTAATTTGAACAGAAACACTGTAAATGAGAGTCTGCATATTTTAGTTTCTAGTCTTTTTTTCTCACACTACTCCACAGCTATTAATATAGTCCGGATACATCACGGTAGTTTTCACATCAACACTGGTGATATTTCCAACATTGGTTGGGACACTGGTGATATTTCCCCAGCTCAGTGTGCCTGTCTGATTCCTTACCACCTCATCAGAGTCTACTATTCCTTTTTAACTTTATTTTTATTTTTGTAGAGATGAGATCTCACCATGTTGCCCAGGCTGGTCTCGGACTCCAGGCCTCAAGTGATCCTTTCACCTCGGCCTCCCAAAGTGCTGGGATTACAGGTATGAGTCACTGCACCTGGACCAGAGTCTACTATTCTTATTTTTTATGAGATGTCACCTCTTTCTGTCACCCAGGCTGGAGTGCAGTGATGCGATCTCAGCTCACTGCAGCCTCCACCTCCCAGGTTCAAGCAATTCTCCTGGCCCAGCCTCCTGAGTAGCTGGGACTGCAGGCACGTGCCACCACTCCTGGCTAATTTTCATACTTTTAGTAGAGATGGGGTTTCGTCATGTTAGCCAGGCTGGTTTCAAACCCCTGACCTTAAGTGATTCACTTGCTTTGGTCTCCCAAAGTGCGGGGATTACAGGCTTGAGTCACTGCACCCGGCCCAGAGTCTACTATTATTTGGGGCCCAACTCCAATCCACAGCCTTCTCCAGTTTACAGCCCTAATTGCTGGGTTTTTTCTCTCAACCTCCACAGCCCTTACCACGAATTCCACTCGCTGGGACTTAATCAAGTGGTCTTGTCTTTTCATGGGTTGAAGACAAATTTCTGCCTCATTTTTCCACTTTTGTCTATCTCTCCTGCTGTTGCCCTAGTGCACATGACCCTCACCTCTCCCAGGGGGAATTGCTGGAGCTCCCCGCTTTCCCTATAACTCCTCCAATCCCTCCTCCGTGCAGTAGTCTGTGTGGTGTTTTAAAAATAGCAGCCAGAATGTCATTCCCTACTTGACTTTGCAGAACTTTCCGGTGAGTCCCTCAATGACCTGGATGGCCCCTGCCTCCCTCTGTGGCCTTACCTTATGCCCTTCCCCACCCCATTTCCTTTCCGTGTGTGCCATAGACTTGCTTCTCCCCTGAGCCATGCTCTTAGAGCACTCCCTTCCTCTTGCCTGGAGTCATCGCACATGTTTTCTCTCTGTCTGGACTGTCCTACCCTCATGAATTCCCACCCACCAATGCCCTTCCTCAGGGAAATCTGTCTTTGGACTTAGACTAAAACAAGTTTCCCCATTAGCTGCCCACACAGGTCCCTGGTCTTTTCTTTAGCAGTCCTTACTGTGGTTTGTAATATTGTTTTGTGTATTTGTGTATTAGTCAGGATTCTCTAGAGGGACAGAACTAATGGAATATATATACATCTATATATGGGAGTTTATTAACTCACATGATCACAAGGTCCCACAATAGGCCGTCTGCAGGCTGAGGAGCAAGGATTGCAAGTCCAAGTTCCAAAACTGAAGAACTTGGAGTCCAATGTTTGAAGGCAGGAAGCATCCAGCACGGGAGAAAAATGTAGGCTGGGAGGCTAGGCCAGTCTAACCTTTTCACGTTTTTCTGCCTATTAATATTCTAGCCTCGCTGGCAGCTGATTAGACGATGCCCACCTAGATTAAGGGTGGGTCTGCCTTTCCCAGCCCACTGTCTCAAATGTTAATCTCCTTTGACAACACCCGCATAGACACACACAGGATCAATACTTTGTATCCTTCATCCAGTCAAGTTGACACTCAGTATTTGTCACAATTTGTGTCATTGTTGGGTCACCTGTCTGCACACTAGATGGAAGCTCCATGAAGACAGGAGCTGTGCTTTGCGTATCACTACAGTAACTCCTCAGTGTAAGTGTTGGTCAGTATTCCTCCCCAAACCACTAGAAAGTAGGTATTATAATTCCCTCTTGCACATGAAGAAAATGAGTCTCTAAGAGATTATAATAGCAGAATCAGCACTCAAACCCAAGTAGGCTTGATGCCAACTCCAACAGCACAAAGTATCACCATAATAATCTCCAGAGTTGGTTGGGAATGGAGGCCAAAAACTGGTTCCCACTCTGGTCTGGTCTTCAGTACAATTGAGGAGGAGGCTTATGAGTTTTTAAGATTCAAGTATATGAATCTCTGAATAAAATTTCATAATGTATGGCAGGCCCTGGAGGAGGTATTTGGAGGTTCTCTTAACTTGGGAGTCAACACAAAGCCAATATAGAATTAGCTTAGAATTTTCTCACCCTTTCTTAGGCTCTCCAGGACCACTCAGAGAAGGAAGCCAAGAGGCACTGCTACGCAGTGAGCACATGGAACTCCAGTGTGCCACTTTATTGGGCCATCTTCACTGACCTGACCAGTTGGGCTCCACCATTGACCTTCATTCCTTTGCATTTCCAGTTCCTTCTCCACAAAGTGCAGATCATAATATTAACCTCACAGGGTTGCATTAGGAACCCATGAGATGGTGCATGTGAGGGAAAGTTCCGTCTGAGTTCTAGAGAGATGAGGGAAAAAAGCACCATTTTTCAGGCGCAAACACTCCGTCAGATGTTCTATTCTGCTGTCCTATTTCTCACACAACAGCATGCTGCCCCACCATGAGGCATCCTCCACTTATTTGTGGGAGTCCTCAAGGCAGGCCTCATGTACACCTGCAAATCACCCTCTTAGCTGTTGCTACCTCATGCTGCCCCTGACTTTATCCCCTGCCCTGGATCCCACTGCAGAAAAGTTCTACCTTGAACCACTGGAATCTCATCATGAGAATGCCATGGACCATGGAAAGGACACTGTCTCTGTATCTTTCATGTATTCTCACGAAAGCACACCATCCTGCAGTGGCTCATCCTCCCGTACCACTGTGCAGCAGTGTGGACTGAGCACCAAAGGAGCCCCACTGTGTTAGACCCTAGAAAGCCTCCTGTGAAAACAGTCCCATCAACCCCAGCCCTCAAATCTAGTCCAAGGCCCACCGTGGCCCTCCATCTCTCCACTATCCTGCTGCACTGCCCCATCCAAACCTCCCTTTCCCCTGGAAATTAACAGACAAAAGCCCCCAGGAATATCAGAGGATGCAAAGAGATGGATGAGTCTTCCTGGGGTGGTGAGAGGTCTATGTCCCAGTTCAGCCAGCCCAGTGCCCTACCATACCACTGTTATTATGTTCCCATCATGTCAGGAGGAGGCTGTTGGGCACCACTGGGTCACTAAAACCCTGAGGATCACATTCCTCAGAGGCGTGGGGAACAAGCTTTGTAGCTTTTACGGGAACCATTTAGAGTTGTGCCCGGTGGCATCTGATCCACCCACAAGTCCACTTGCTATTTTGGGATTGTAACAGCTACCGAATCCATTAACTGGTTTAAAAGCGAAAGCAATTGGAAACACAAGTGCCTTGAAATGTTTAAACACCATAATGCTTATCTGGCCTGATTACTGGGAAGGGAGAGCCAGAATGGAACACTTGATTTCAACCCTTTCATGAACCAGTCAATTAAAGGAGAACTGTCAGGAAAACATTATTTCTACTCCTGTCAATAATAAAAGCTTGGATTTGAAAGTAACTTATCTTAGGCATTTACAGATCACAGAGTAGTTATAGCCCCAAGCACACAGTCTCAGAGCCTACTATGCAGTGATGTCATTGTGCCTGCAGGGTCTGTCTGTCACCACGATGGACCCTGCCCTCCTTGAGAGCAGCGCCCTGTCAACCACATTTGCTGTACTTGTATCTCCATTTATTTCTGCAATAGTTAGTGCATTGTAAGCACGTGCTAAATGTTTGTGGGGTAAAAGAATGAGCAGATGGGAGGATTGATGTCATTTAATGTCATTTTATCATTTTTATATATGGAAGAAAATGTAAGAATCTGGAATTGTAGGATTTTCAAACTGGATAGAATTATCCCTCTATTTTACTTATGATATAACCATTTCAAAAATTCAAGTCTCTTGAATGGCATGATCTTTCCAAGCTATTTAAAATAGCAGCAACAACAAAAGGAATACTAATAACTAATATTTATTGACTTCTATTTTGCATGCTTTATACACATTGACGCACTGAATCCTCACCCTGACTCCATGAGGTAAGTACTATCATGATCCTCATTTTCCAGAGAGGCTGAGTAGCTTTCCTAAGACCACAACAGAACAGGAACATTTGCCACCAAAATTGTCCTTGACCTTTTTTGGGTCTTGGATCCTGCTATAGACTGAACATTTATGTTGTCCAATATTCATATGTTAAATCCTAACCCCCAAGGTGATGGTATTTGCTGGTGGGGACTTTGGGAGGTGATTAGGTCATGAGGCTGGAGTGCTGTTGGATGGGATTAGTTCCCTTGTAAAAGAGACCCCACAGAGCTTTCTTACCACTTCTGCTACATGAGGACACAGCAAGATGGTGGTCATCTATGAACCAGGAAGCAGCCCTCACCAGACCCGAGTCAGCCAGCACCTTGATCTTGGACTTCCTGGTCTCCAGAACTGTGAGAAATAAATGTTTGTTGTTTATAAGCCATCCAGTCTGTGGTATTTTGTTATAGCAACCCAAGTTGACTAAGACAGATTTCCTTTGGAATCCAATATTGTGAATCTAAGAAAAGATATTTGCACCCCAACATACATTCAATGTGTGCACAATTTTAGAAGTTCATGAACTTGTTAAAACCTAACCATAAACCATAGGTTAAAAATCAATATAACAGCATGCTTAGGCTCTGGAGTCAGCCACACATTGTTTCTTTCTCTTTTTAAAACAGTATTGGCTGAACGTGGTGTCTCATGCCTGTAATCTCAGCACTTTGGGAGGCTTGGGTGTGGGGGGGTGACTTGAGGGGGGGCGGCATGGAGGGGGAGGGGGCCAGGGGAGTGGGGGGTGGATTACCTAAGGTCAGGAGTTTGAAACCAGACTGGCCAACATGACGAAACCCTGTCTCTACTAAATTAAAAAAATTAGCCGGGCTTGGTGGCAGGTGCCTGCCAGCTACTTGGGAGGCTGAGGCAAGAGAATCACTTGAACCTGGGAGGCAGAGGTTGCAGTAAGCCAAGATCGCACCACTGCCACTCCAGCCTGGGCGACAGAGTAAGACTCTGTCTCAACTAAAAAAAAAAAAAGTATTCATTGTTAGTTATAAGCAATAGAGGACTACATCTTCTCTAGTGAAAATTCAAACATTAGAATTGATGTCTAAATTTCCTTTGACCAACTATTTCCAGATGCCTTCCTAGAAGTAACCATTGTTACCACTTCATTTTATATTCTTTTTCTATACATTAAATACCTAATTTTGTATCCACAGGCATTACTTGCTATGGTTGTGTGTTAATGAGGAGTTTACACAAATGATATTGCATTACATCTTTTTTCCCCCTGCAACTTTCATTTTTTCACTTAAGAATCATTTTAGAGGTGTTCAGCCTATATAGGTCTTCCATATTCTTTTAAGCTACTGCGTAGTATTCCATAATATAGATGCACCACACTATTATCTTTTCTTACTAGATGACTTTAAGTCGTTTTTATCAAGTTGGTGCAAAAGCAATTGCGAATTTTGCCATTACTTTTAATGGAAGTAACAGCGAAAACCACAATTGTTTTACGTCAACCTAAAAGCTCTTTGCTCTCACAAACAAAGCCACAGTGAACACTTTTGTACACCCTTCTCCAGTACTTAAGCAGGTGCTTCTCCAGAAGAAACGCCAAAACACTGGAATTGCTGAGACATTGAATATGTGCATTTAAAAAAATGTGAATGTACCAAACTTTTGTTAAAAACGGTGGTGCCAACTTGTATTATCTCTAACAATGCATAAAACTCACAATTTATGCATGTTAAACCGTGACTTATATCAATCTTTTCAACTTTTCTCCAAACTGATGGATAAAAAATGACATCTCATTATTTTAGTTTGCATTCTTTGGTTACTAGTGAGGTTGAGCATCTTTTTGTATTTTATTGATCATTTGTATTTTTTATTTGGTGAATTACTTGCTCATTTCTTTTGCTCATTTTTCTGAGCATTTTCTTTTCATTTTTGATTTATGAGTGCACTATTATATTCTGACCAAACATTTATTAGCTATGTTACAAATATTTTCTCTCCGTCTGTCTCCTGTCCTTGCAAGTTACACACCTAGACTGGAATTCTGGCACTAACACTGACATTCTAGATGACTTGCATAAATACCACTCTGAGCCTTAAAGTCCTTTTTTGTAATATGGAAGTAGGAACAGTATCTACCTTTAGGGTTGTTGTTAGGATTAAATGAGATAATGATTATAAAATGTTCAACCTAGTGCCTGACATATAATAGTGCTTAAAGGTCATTATTATTTTTCATTGTTAATTTTTAGAAGATTTTTCCATGTATAAGCAAAAATAACTCCTACCTGTTGGTTATAGCTCTATTTTCCACAGGAAAACAAAAATAGAAAGGCTGAGAGGTCTTTTAAGATAAATGGTAGAAAAAGATCACATCTGATTTTAGTTTATAACTTCTACAATAGGCCTGTTTTATTTTCACTTGTAGCCAATTTTATAGAAACTAAATTGTTAGCACAGCAGGGGAAAGCCTGAATAGAAGTAAATTCTGTTTTCATTCAAAAAAACTTTTAAAGCAAATTTATAGAAATATTTTTCATAATTGCCTCAGCCTGGGGAGATGAAGAGACGTTCTGTCCTCTTCTTCCCCCTGTAACATTGCCTACAAAATCATTGTTCTTAAAGACACCCATTTGTTCTGAGAGACCAAACAGCTTCTGATTTGGAATCATCATAAACCTATGTAACCAATCACGCTCTCTAGGTCACAGAGCTTCCTCACGAACTTGATTCCCCCAAAAAGCCTCCAGAATAGGTGAGGGCAATAAAAACTATTGCCTCCAAACTTTCAATTGAGGAAACAGAGTCTCTGACCTTCCTCATGAACTTGATTCCCCCAAAAAACCTCCAGAATAGGTGAGGGCAAGAAAAACTATTTCCTCCAAACTTTCAATTGAGGAAACAGACGCTTTGAGAGCAAAGACATTCTTGACCTTCCCCATCTGAATGGGGTCTCCTTGTAGAAGCCTCCATCCCACCATGTATAAACCTCTATCAAACCATGCTCAAGTCGTGTGTATATGTCTTGGTCTCCTCTGTTGCATGAGTTCCTTGTGAGCAGAAGCCTCAAGTTTTGTCTGTGCATCCTTAACGCCTGCCTAGTATGAATGCATGGAGAGATGAATGGATGGATGGAAGACGGATGGAGGGATGGATGCGTGGATGGATGGATAAATCAATGGAAGAGGGAGGGATGGATGCATGGGAGAAGGATGGAGGGATGGATGATGGATGGAAGGATGGGTGGACGGATGGATGGATGAGTGGATGGGTGGATAAACTTAGTCAAAACTGTATCTGGTAAGAAATGGTATCCGGGTCTCCATAAACCATATCAAGCACTCCTTCTTGAGATGTAGTCAAAATTTTAAAATAATGTTTCAAATCATCACACAGGAAAATGGACTTTGGGAAGTGTGTTCGTAGAGTTCTATGAATTTTCACACACACATAGATTCATGTAATCACCTCCACAATCAAGATACAGAACTGTTCCATTATCACAAAAACTTCCTAATGTTACCCTTTAGAGTCACACCCTCTCTTACCCCAACCCCTGCAACCATCTGTCTGTTCTCCATCAATATCATTTATTTATTTATTTATTTATTTATTTATTTATTTATTTATGGAGACAGGGCCCCATTCTGTCACCCAGGCTGGAGTGGATCACCCAGCTATAATCACAGCTCACAGCAGCCTCGAACCTCTGGGCTCAAGTGACCCTCCTTCCTCAGCATCCCAAGTAGCTAGAACTACAGGCATACCACCATGCTCAGCTAATGTTTTTTATTTTAATTTTTGTAGAGATGGGGTCTTGCTATGTTTGGGCCCGGGCTGGTCTCAAACTTCTAGCCTCAAGTAATCCTCTTGCCTCAGCCTCCTAAAGCACTAGGATTACAAGCGTGAGCCACTGTGGCCAGCCTTTCATCACTACCTCTTTGTCTTTCAAGAATGTCTTATATGGAACCAAACAGTATGTGGCATTTTGAGAATAGCTTCTTTCACTCAGCATAATTCATTTGAGATCCACCCCTGTTGTTGTGTGTGTCAATAGTTTCTTTTTTATTGCTGAGCTGTATTCTTTTGGGTGATGTACCATGGTGCCTTTATCCATTCACCTATAGAAGACAATTTGGGCTGTTGCCAGTTGTGAGCAAGTATGAATTAGACTTCTATGAACAATCTTGTACAGATTTTTGTAAGAAGCTAAGTCTTCATTTCTTTAGGATATTCCAAAGAGTAGAATTTCTGGGTCTCATGATAAGTGTATGCTTAACTTTTTAAGGAGTTGCCAAACTGTTTTCCAGCAAGGCCATATGAAGCATGCTAACCTTGATACTATGGATCCTATTTAGAAAACCCTCTTCTCTTTTTTCTCTCTTGAGATAGGATCCCTTTCCCAGGCTTCCCTTCATCTAACTCCCCTCCCTGCATCCTTCAGAGTGCCAAGTGCTTCCCTGACATCCAGAGCCAAGAAGACAGCTATCAATCATGGTATGTGTCAGGGGGCACTGCAAGGCACACCCCCTCTAGGTCTTTCCATTCTGGCTTCAGAATGGCCTCTCTTCCACAGCACTAGGTTCCGTCTTTCCACCGTATTAAAAAACAAATGGTAGGGACTGGCCGGGCGAGGTGGCTCACGCCTGTAATCCCAGCACTTTGGGGGCCGAGGCGAGTGGATCACCTGAGGTCGGGAGTTCAAGACCAGCCTAACCATCATGGAGAAACCCCACCTCTACTAAGAAGACAAAAAATTAGCTGGGCACAGTGGTGCATGCCTGTAATCCTAGCTACTCAGGAGGCTGAGGCAGGAGAATCGCTTGAACTCAGGAGGCGGAGGTTGTAGTGAGCCAAGGTTGCTCTATTGCACTCCAGCCTGGCAACAAGAGTGAAACTCTGTCTCAAAACAAACAAACAAACAAACAGCAGATGGTAGGGACTGAGAACATATTGGGCTCTTACATATTCTACTTAGAATAAACCACATTCAAGGCCATCCGAGTACAGACTGGGGTATAGGAAGTAGAACAACCAGTAGGGAGTTGGCTATCCGGAGGGACTTAGGGACAGAGGCCCTGAAAGAAAAAATAGAGGGCACCTAACCCTGTTTTTCTATGTCCTGGTGCCGCTTTGCTCACTTACACTCCGACTCTTAGTAATACGTCAGGATGATCCGCTCTCTTCCCTTCTTTCCTCATGTGCTTCTACCAATGATCTCATTTCACCACGATGAACATGGTACCACTGGCTCCTTTCATCCAGACTGGCATGCTGTTGTGTGTACAGAGAACCAGGCTAGACACTTTTCTTGCCCCCCCCGCCCCCGCCCCAACTTTGGAAGAGGCACACTGCCTCTTAGAATAATCTATGTGTAATATTTCAAGCCTCATGCTCTTCGTTTTATCTGTGATTTTAAACACAGTTCTGTCAATGAAATGTGGTTATGCCAGACCTTGTAGCCACAATTAGTGATGTTATTTGAGTTGCTTCATTCTTGACAAACTTCCCAAATGCAAGGGATAAGAAGAAAAGGCTCTTTTTGTCTTTCTCTCTGTGGAATCTCGACACAATGCAGATCCATGTCTTTCTAACAGGCCTTTGGCCAGCTCAGCAGTGGTGCGATGTGTCAGCGAAGCCACCCAAGCCTTCAGTCTGGGTAAAGCTGGGAGGGACTTGTGGCCTGGGGCCTGCTGGCGCTTCCTGCTGGAGGTGGTATTTCAGGGAAAACCACCTCACTGACGCCCTCTGTCCCCTCCTCCCCTCTGGCTGGACTGTTCCTCCCAGACTGGCCTGCTGGAATTTTCTCATTTCAGGAAGCAAATTGCTTCCCAGCTTACAGCTCAGAGAGTCCATGTCACAGTCTCTCTTGCCTTAATCGGGCAGTAGGCACGCAGGAAGCTCCCTTTCTCCCTGAGCTGGGCCTCGGCACCTTTCCCCTGGGGCTTGTAGATTAGAGAGAGCAGTGAAGAAGGAGGACTAGGGGTGGGATGAGAGTATTTCTGGGGTTGGTGAGTCTGATGGGGCTACCATGCAAACACTTTATTGTGGGAGGGTGGAGTGAGGGGAATGGAGGCCACAGAATTTACAGTATGCTCTAAATCCCCAGCCCTTCTGAATGACCTCTATAAACTGAGGACCAAGGAAATGGCTCATGCCTCTCTCTGGAGTTGTTCCTACTTCAGTGATGCCAACTGCCTGCTGTTCTTACCAATCAACATGGAATCCAGAGGATGACTCTAGCCAGGAAATAACAAAAGCATATGCACAGGTTTTCAGACCGACAGAAAAAATGTTACACTTTCCTTTAGCTTAGGAGCTTGGGGAAAGGGGTATGGGTGTTCTCTTCTTTCCTTTAATTTCCAAATTGTTTAGAGTATGCATGGGCTGCGTTTATATTAAATAGACTAGCTCTCATTCATTTACTAAACACAGTCCACATGCCAGGACTTCGCTAAGCTGGGGATTGAATTCAAAGACAAGGCTCTCAAAAGCTAGGAAGCACCACCTCCCTTTTAAATGAGAAAAACAAAACAAAAAAGGGGAGGAAATCACTGACATAGAATGCTCTTTGTTGCTTGTAGATCATGGAGAACAACTTTTTTTTTTTTTTTTTTTGAGACAGGGTCTTGCTCTGTTGCCCGGGCTGGAGTGCGGTGGTGTGACTCAGCTCACTCTAGACTAGACTTCTTGGGCTGAAATGAACCTCCCACGTCAGCTTCCCAAGTAGCTGGGACTGCAGATGTGAGCCACCACACCCAGCTAATTTTTTTTTTTTGTAGAGACAGGGCCTCCCTATGTTGTCCAGGCCGATTTTGAACTCCTGGACTTAAGTGATTCTCCTGCCTCAGGCTCTCAGTGTTGGGATTACAGGTGTGAGCCACCGTGCCTGGCCACATGGAGAACATTTTATAGGGCATTGAATATTCTGAGCATATCCTCAGTATTTCTGGCACCACAGGAGATGTGGGCAGCTGCTCCCTGGAATATTTACCTCGTTATCCTCTTTGCCCTCCTCCAGCTCCTGTCTTATTGGCAATTTCCCTCATTTGAAGGCACTGGCTCCTCAGACTATCCAGCCTGCTCTTGTTTCTGGCTAGACTGAGAGGAACTTGTATTCGTGGTTAGTATTTTCCACACTGTTTCTGTGCTTGGGGTGGTTTTCTTCCGCTTTATTAAAACTAGTTGTGCTAACACTGAACAATTTTCATAATTGTTAATATATGGAAAAGTGGCTTGTTATTATAATTCATTCTTCCTAGGACTCAGGCATGAGTCCTTAAAGGCTAGGTCAAAGGTCAGATTGTGAAAGTGACTATGGAACCGTGGGCTCAAACTTTTCCCTGATGCTAATCCAGCTACATTTGGATCACACCTGTGCACTTGACTCTAGTATGGGATACGTTTTCTCCCAGGAGAATCCTCAGTTCTTTATGCAAATAAGGTCGTGGTCTGATTCTCCCCACTACTCCTCTAGATGCATCTGAATCCTAAACACCAATTGATGTCCCAGCAAACACACTTGCATTCACAAGGTGTGCATGGTTTTGTTAAAATAGCATGGTCTCTTTGGTCAGCTAGACCTGAAATTGAAAGTGACTTCATCATGTGCTTAGTGTGTGACCTTGGCCAAGTTATTTGAGTGGATGATGGGAAAGAAGGAACTACCTCTCAGAACCCACCTGGACCCTCTCTCCACGACTCAAGATTCCACTCATCAAGGAGCTGCCCAACTCATCTCTCCTCCCTCTTCACATCGCCAAACTTTCTCAGCCACCTAAAATTCTGTCTCGCTCTCTCTCTCCTCTCCACTCCCAAGTCTTTTTCCCCTGTGAGAGTCAAATATCTTCCCTGTATGTGCTGCTCCCGGCCAGTGATAGTGTGATGGGGCTACCAGAGCCCAGCCATTCCTGTCCACAACCCTTTGGAGTCTTAGGTCCCTTATCTTCATGTGACAGAGAAAGAAGAAAAGATATGAGATTATGAATACTTGCAGTTTTCTAAACACACACACACACACGCACACACACAAACACACACCCACACAATAGAACACACTTGCAATGAGTGAGGATTCTTTGCCTGCTTGATCATTTATTGGAGTTTGGCTGGGTTTCATCAGGGTGAGAGAAATAAATAAACCGAGAGAGGTTAAGAGGAGAAATAAATAAACCAAGAGAGGTTGGATTACACTATCTAGGAAAAATATAAGTGGAGGTGATGAGGCAGACAGGAGCAAGGGGTGGCCTCCTTTCCTTGAAAAATACAAAGACATGGGATCATGAAGCTAGGCCTTAGAAGATGTATCATTTTTGATCTTTCAAGAATCAGATGCCAAGATGGAATTAGAAGAACAAAGATTTATAGGGGGAAGTATCTGTAGGATAAAAGGAAGAGGAAACAGGAGGAGCAGGAGGGAGGTTTGATATCTGTGAAGAAAGAGTGAGAAGGAAGGAGGGCTGGACAAGAAGAGCTTCAGGCTACAGTGCAGCTCTGAGGAAGTCTGCTAGGCTGTTGGGGCACCCAGACCAAAGGCTGCGCCCAGACCAAAAGCAGCCTTGTGGACAGGAATGGCTGGGCTCTGGTAGACCCATCACACTGTCACTGGCTGGGAGCAGCGCAAAGAGGGAAGATATTTGACTCCCACAGGCGAAAAAGACTTGGGAGTGGAGAGGAGAGAGAGACAGAATTTTAGGTGGCTGAGAAAGTTTGGCGATGTGAAGAGGGAGGAGAGACGAGTTGGGCAGCTCCTTGGTGAGTGGAATCTTGAGTCATGGAAAGAGGGTCTGGGTGGGTTCTGCGAGGTAGTTCCTTCTTTCCCATCATCTACTCAACCTTCTTATCCTGCTCCCACCCCAATACGACCTTCCATAAAGATTTATGTTGTGTTAAGTGCCATGGGGTCTAATTTGTGCTTGTTCTTTTTTAAAAAAGTTTATATATATATTTTTTATCTACATATAATAATTTTACATATTTGTAGGGTACAGAATGATATTTCGATACATGCATACAATGCTTAATGATCAAGTCAGAGCAATTAGAATACCCATCACCTCAAACATTTATTATTTCTTTGTTTTGGGAGCATTCAAAATCCTCTCTTTTAGCTTTCTGGACATATATAATAAATTATTGTTAACTATAATCATGCTGCAGTGCTACAGAACGCTAGTACTTATTCCTCCTATCTAGCTGTCATTTTGTATCCCTTCACCAACTTCTCCCCATCCTCCTGTCCACCTTTCCCTTTCCAGTCTCTAATAATCATAATTGTACTCTCTACTTCTAGAAGTTCATTTTGTTAGTTCCCACATATGAGTGAGAATATGCAGTATTTATCTTTCTGTACCTGGCATGTTTCACTTAACATAACGTCTTCTAGTTCCATTCAAGTTGCCATGAATGACAGGATTTCTTTTTTATGGCCGAATAGTTTTCCCTTGTTTATATATACACCACATTTTCTTTAATCGTCTGTTGACAGACACTTAGGTTGATTCGATTTCTTCATTGTTGTGAATAGTGCTGCCATAAATATGGGGTCCACATGGCTTCTGTATGCTGATCTCCTTTCATTTGAGTAAATATCCAGTAGTGGGATTGTTGGATTGTATGGTAGTTCTATTTTTAGCTTTTTGAGAAACCTCCCTACTATTTTCCATAGAGGTTATTCTAATGTACATTATCACAAACAGTGTATAAGTGTCTCCCTTTCTCTGTATCCTCACTGGTATTTGCTATTTTTTGTCTTTTTGATAGTAGCTTTTCAGACTGGGATGAGGCGATACTGATTGTGGTTTTGATTTGCATTTCCCTGATGATTAGTAACATTGAGCATTTTTTTCATATTGTGATTTGTGTTTCTTTTAAGGTGTCTGTGTCTTATTTTGGTTATGTGTAAAATGGCTATAACAGCTACCTTCCAGTACTGTAACGATTAAATGAAGAAATGCAAGTAGAATTGCTTGACACACAGCGCACTGAACAGCTAATATGTGTCTGCCACTATTCTGTGTGGTAAGAACGAAGGAATAACTAGGAAAGGCATAGTCCTGATCCTTATGGGTCTTAAGAAAGAGTAATTTCCCTAATTTTCCTTTTCTTAATCTCAGGAAACTTTTCAGTGTAGAAAATAATGCAATAGAAAAGCCCAGTTTAGTCTCATTGCAATCCTGATTTTAGATGGGCAATTTCCCCTCGTTGAAATGATATTGATTAGTTGTAGTAATAATGATCTTAGCTAATATTTTCGCTTGCACTTTAGAGTCTCCAGGTGTTAATTCATTTAATTCTCATACCATACCTATAAAGTGAATATATGCATTACCCCCATTGTATAGATGAGGAAAATGAAGCCCAGAGATGGTTTTGGAGCACTTGCCAAGGTCTTGGCAGAGGCAGGATTTAAACCAGAAGTTGGTCTTCCAAGCTGCTACTCCTAATGGAAGCTCCATTCTATCACTGCAGTGAAAAAGGTTGATTGCCTCTGGAGAAATAAGTATTATCTAATGGCCCTGTCCACGCAGCCCTTAACAAGGTAAATGTTGGACAAATGTTTGCTTTTCATAAAACAAATCTTAATGCCTTTATCGTTCCAAATGTACGTAGAGCCAACCCAAGGCCATTCGGGGAACCAGGGAACAGAGGCGGGCTGCGTAAGCCTTTATTTACAGTTGGAGAAGAGAGTTCAGCATCTTTCTTGCCTACAGAGTAACACTAACATCTGTCTTTAGAGGTCATTCTGGGTTCCTGCTGTTCCTGCTGTTGTTTGCTGCTAGTGCTGTTTCCAATCTATGGCTGCCAAGACTGAGTGCTCCCCTCATTCTCACCATACTGAGACTTCCCTGGTTCCTGGTTCCAGATAGACATTTCCTATGCCAATGTCAGGAATAATTCCTCAGCAAATTGTCATTCTAACCCTTCATCTATTCCCCCATTATCAACATTCCCCCACCAAAGTGGTACGTTTGCTATAACTGATGAACCTACTTCACACATCATTATCACCCAAAGTCCATAGTTCACCTTAGAGTTGACTGTTGGTGTTGTATATTCTATGGTTTGGACAAATATGAAATGACGTTTCCACCACTGTTTTCACTGCCATGCAAACCCTCTGTGCTCCACCTATTCATCCCTCACTCCCCCTATAACCCCCGGCAACCACTGATGGTTTTACTGCCTCCATAGTTTTGCCTTTTTATCCCTTCAATTTTAAAGTTGTGGCCCAGATTAATTTACTTCCATTGCCATGTTCATTTCTTTTGGAATGACATAGGTTTTTTTCTGGATTCATTTCCTTGTCTTTCTATTTTTTCCTTTGTTTATTTGGATTTTTCTTCCTATCGTTCAAGGTCAATAGTGATATTAATATCTTCTACTTGGGTAGTGCCTTCTGAATTATAGTGATCTCATTTACATTACTGTAATCTTCTCAGTAATTCCATGAGATAGGCATTTTACCCTCATTATACAGATGAGAAAACTGAGACTCAGGTATTTTTGGCAATTTGTCCAATGTGATTGTAGTAGACACTTATTGTGTCTATTACACTTATTGTATATACTTACTGTATACACTTATTGCATCCATCCCCCCTGTTTCTGGTACCATCTCAATATTTATTAGCGTCAATTTCTCTACTCTCGAGATGTGAGGTCCTTGTGAAGTTGAGCCGACCACTGGTTGCAGGAAGTGGATATTAGAGTAATACACCACCAGTGAAAATCATTCAGTGACCACTTCCCATCAGAACCGATCACAGTTCATCTTGACATGGACCTGGAGAAGGGCCTTCTTTTTACTGGATGTGAAGCTTGAGGAGGGGCCACAGGAGAATAGTGAAGATGGAGTTGTTGCAAAAGAATGCAGAGCTTATACAAAGTTATCTTGTCAGAATCTGGATCCGGCTGGGAGTTTCAGTAGAGAAAGCCAAGACATTTCCTTTCTGGCTTTTGCCAGACGAACTGGGTTTCTACCACCGAGCCCTAATCATCCCCCACATTCTCAAAAGCAGTAGAGAGGATGTGGCCCAGCTCACCAGACTCCAGGACTGGGGCGTTTGACTCTGCTCAGAGCCACCTTCAAAAGGCTAGCAACTCCACCTGTCTGAGTGTGATAAGAAAGACAGGGATGAAAGACTAGACATTGAGTACAATGTGCACTGCTCAGGTGATGGGAACAACAAAATCTCAGAAATTATCACTAAATAACTTATTCATGCAACCAAACCCCACCTATCTCCCAGCCTATTGAAAAAAAGAAAGAAAGACTAAGCGCACATCTCATTATGATATCACCCCCTCCCCTCCCCCAAGAACTTCATGTTTCTCCTAGCACTTGCATTTTTACTTGTTTAAGGATCTCTCTGATATCTTTCCAGTGATTAAAAACAGAGTAAAAAATGTCCAGCCTGTAAGAACCAAGGTCACCCCCCCCTTTTTTTCATTTTCAGTAGAATGGTGACCTTTTCTCATTTTTCGAGGGCTTCCTTTATTCTTCCAAAGAACTGAAAAATAATAGTTAATGGCTTTGCAGTAATATCTTCCCATTCCCTGAGTACCTTAGAATAAATGCCATCAAGCCTGGTTGATCGGAGTAAGTTCAGCTTTTATATACTCTCAGCCATCCTCTCTATTTGGAGAGACAGAGATTAAAGAAAAAACAGTAAAAGCTACTGACCTTAGAGATGATATTTTCTGTCTATTTCTTTTGCTTTTTGTTTTGTATTTTTTCTCTATGCTTTGCTATCATAAAATTAATACATACTCACTGTAAATTATTTCAAACAATAAAGAACATAAAATTAAAAACAGAATCCTACCTTCCATTAACCCACCCTTCTCGGCCCAATTCTCCAGAAATAATCACTGTTAACAAATTAGAATGGAATCTTTCTAGATAATTTTAAAAGCATTTCAAATACACTTTTTGAAAAAAATAAAACAGTATATATGTATAAAGAAAATATTTCCTCCACCCTTACTCAATTTTTACCACCTTAGGGTAGTCCTTGGGACTATTTTTATATTGTTCTGCAATAGTTTGTTTTTACTTAAAAGCATGTGATAAACACTTTTCAGGTCAACGTATACAGCTCTGCCTCATTCTTTCCAAAGGCTGCATAATAGTTTTATAGTCAGTTATACCATTATTTATTTATCCATTCTCCGATGATGGTTACTTAAATTGTGCCTATTTTCTATGATTATAAACAATACAGCAATAATTATCCTCATACATATATCTTCACACACTGGCACTAGTATTTCTGAAGGTTCGATTTCCACAAGTGGCATTTCTGGGTCATAGGTTACAAATACACAGATTTCTTTATTGATATTGTCAAATAATGCTCAAAAAGGCTATATCAGTTTATACTACTGAAAGCGTATACTACTGAAAGTGCCTGTTTTGGCTGGGTGTGGTGGCTCACGCCTGTAATCCCATCAATTTGGGAGGCCGAGACCAGTGGATCACCTGAGGTCAGGAGTTTGAGACCAGCTTGGTCAACATGGTGAAATCCCATCTCTACTAAAAATACAAAAAATTGGCTGGGCGTGGTCACAGACGCCTGTAATTCCAGCTACTCGGTAGGCTGAGGCAGGAGAATCCCTTGAACCCAGAAGGAAGAGGTTGAAGTGAGCCGAGACTGCACCATTGCACTCCAGCCTAGGCAACAAGAGTGAAACTTCGCCTCAAAAAAAAAAAAAGAAAAAGTGCCTGTTTCTCAACCTGTTTGCCAACACTGGAGGTAGTCCATTTTTTAAAGATTTTTACCAGACAACAGGTGGAAAAGGGAGTCTTGTTGCTATTTTAAATCCTTTCTTTTACTATTATGAAGAGTTTGCTCTTTTTACTATTTATCAGCCAAAAATATTTTTTTCTGTGAATTGTCTTAACATAGCATTTGACCATATTTCAATCAGTTCATTTTAATTTTTCTTATTGATTTTGTAGAAATTCTTTATATTGTCATATATACTGTGGTAACTCATTTAACTCTAATTGACCAAACAGAAGATTTCCCTCCACATTTACGTAGCTGGGTTTGTTAGTTTTTCCTTATACAGGGATCTTCTTGATTTCACTTCAAGATTAGGAAGATCTTCTCCAGTCAATAATTGACTTTTCTCCAATACATTTTAAATACTTTTTAGTTTACTTTTCTTTTTTTTTTTTTTTTGAGACAGAGTCTAGCTCTGTCACCCAGGCTGGAGTGCAGTGGCATGATCTTGGCTCACCGCAACCTCCACCTCCCAGGTTCAAGCGATTCTCCCACCTCAGCCTCCCAAGTAGCTGGGATTACAGGCGCCCGCCACCACGCCTGGGTAATTTTTGTATTTTTAATATTTACCATGTTGGTCAGGCTGGTCTCGAACTCCTGACCTCAAATGATCCACCCACCTCGGCCTCCCAAAGTGCTATGATTACAGGCGTGAGCCACTGCGACTGGCTACTTTTCTTTATATGATATAAAGTAGGAACTAAATTTTAATTTTCTAACTGGTAGCTAATTGCTCCCAAGAAAATGTATTCAATAGCAAGTTCATCCTTTTTCTTCTAAGCTGAAATACCACCTTTATCATATTTCCTAAACCTGTCTTTATTCCACTTCTGGATTCCCTGTTCTGTTCCAACAATAATATATTTGTGCATCCAAACCAGCATTGCAATATATGTTCGCTCTACCTTACACATTATAGGTACCATACAGTTGAAAGCGCAAGCTCTGGAATCAGACTGCCTGGGTAAAAATCCCAGTCATAACACTTATTCGCTGTGTGATTTTGGGCAAGTCATTAAATCTTTCTTGAGCTTGTTTCTCTCATCTGGAAAATGACAACAATAATGGTGTCAGTCTCATAATGCTGTTGTGATGGTTCAATGAAATAAGATATGCTGAGCATTTGATAGACGGCCTGGCTCATTCTAACTGGTGCTTTCCTAGGTAACTTTAAGTTTGAGCACTTACCATACATCGCACACTCTGCTTGTGGGTACTTTTTTTTTTTTTGAGATGGAATTTCAGTCTTATTGCCAAGGCTGGAGTGCAACAGCACGATCTCGGCTCACTGCAACTTCCACCTCCCAGGTTCAAGCGATTCTCCTGCCTCAACCTCCCGAGTAGCTGGGATTACAGGCATGCTTCACGACACCCTGCTAATTTTGTATTTTTAGTAGAGATGGGGTTTCTCCATGTTGGTCAGGCTGGTCTCGAGCTCCTGACCTCAGGTGATCTGCCCACCTCGGCCTCCCAAAGTGCTGGGACTACAAGCATGAGCCACCGTGTCCAGCCAAGTTTATTTTTTAATCTCCATTTCAAAAAGATAATAAATAAGATTCAGAAATATTAACTAACTTGCCTAATGTGTGATGGGGTGGAACCATGCTTCTAAGCTCTATTTGACTCATTACAAGACATGTGCTCTTTTCATTATATTATTCTCTTCTTAAATAACGAGCACTAGGCAATAGTGGTAATTTGTGACTCAACTTCCTACATTTTCTAACCATCATATTCTTACTACCCAGAAACCATTGCTTTTAATGCTCTCTTAACTCCATGATGAGGAAGGATGCCGGTTTCAAAGTTGGTTCTCAAAAGGGACTTCCCATGCTCTAAGAATTTGGGAAAAACAAACCCTAAAACATAGTAATATATTTTCTATTCTGGTGATTTTCACAGCTGTGTCATCCGAAAATAATATACCATGTAGGCTGTTGGTCAAAACTTGAAATTATTTTAATTCTACTGAATTTTAAAAATTAAACTCGTGGTAACAGATTTGTTCGGTGTGACCTTGGTTTGCCCTCTGCTCCGAGTTCCCAGCTCCCCCTACGTCTGCCACCCTCTGCTCTCTTTGGCGATTTGTTGGGCATCCTCTTCACTCAGTTCCAACGTTTCTGGGGTGGTTCCTTCCAAGATCAGGATTCTTTGTGTTGAAAACTCACCAGCTAGGTGTTCAGCAGCCTCATTTCCTCTTCCTAAACACATGTGAAGATTGTATACCTTAGCTTGCTTGTGGACAGACCATGGCCTTGTGCTGAGTTTTAGCCAGTGGAACATAGTCAGAAGTAATATCTGCCAATTCCAGGACTGACAATAAAGTATACCACGTGTGACGATTAATTTTATGTGTCAACTTGGCTGTGCCATGGCACCCAGAAAGGTGGCCAAATATTATGGATGTTTCCATGAGGGTGCTTTTGGATGAGATTAACCTTAAAATCAGGGGACTGATTTTAAGTAAAGCAGATAGAATTATCTTCCATAATGTGGGTGGGCCTCATTCATCAAAGGCCTGGTGGAAACAAAAGACTGGCCTCCCGCAAGCAAGAATTGTGCCAGCAAACAGGCTTCGGACTTGCATTGCAGCATTGGCTCCTCCTTGAACTCCAGCCTGCTGGCCCATCCTGCAGATTTTGGACTTGCCAGCCTCTGTAATCACATGACCCAACTCCTTAAAATAAATCTCTTTCTCTCTCTCTACACACACATCCTATTGGTTCTGTTTCTCTGGAGAACCCTAATGCATGTTGCCATTCTCCATGCTGTTTTGTTCTCCAGCTACATGGCAAAGATCTCCAAAGGTGATGGAGTCATGTGACGGGAGGAGCTTGGAGCCTGAGTCACCGCTGAAAGCACACTGCCATATAATGTCATCTGACCAGTGTCGGAGTTTGTGTGTGCTAGAGATAAACTTGTTGTTGTTGTTAAGTCACTGAGATGTGACTTACTAGAGTTACTTGTTTTAACTACATCATTATTGTCTGGAAAAATCCAGTGATGGAGTAACATAGAGACAAGAGAGGCTAGCTCAGCAGATGTGCCAGGGTTTAGTTCCAAGTGGGGAACCACAGTAAAAAGCAAGGACGTAATGCAGAAGGGACCTGAGAATGGAGCAAACACAGAGAGGGCTTCTGGACCAGAGCTGGCCTGGTGAGTCAGAGCTTTCCCAGGCACAACAGATACCGGTGCCGCCAAACAAATTCCAGACTCCAGCTGCTGGTGGGTGTGAAATGACTGTCTGGTCAGCATCAACTCAGAGGCTGCATGGGAGTGAGAGACTTGGCTCCTATGGAGCCAAAGAGGCTGGGACCTGATCCAGTTGATTCAGGAATAATTCTCAGGGAAGCGGGAGGACAGTTGCAGGTAGCTAGAGCAGTAAACTCTCTCCTCTGCTGGAACTCCCTTGCTCCTTTGGTTACATTCATACTTCTCCAAGTATCCCTGCCCCTCTCTTGGTCTTGCAGACCTCCCCACATCTCCCTCTTGCCTTATTCCTCTGTGATAAGCTGGATTTCTTGCTCACCTGATTTAACTTTCTGGTCTGACCCATAGCTTGTTTTGTCTTCCAGGCATCCAGATGAGAATAGAGGGATGAGGCACTGACTTCAGCCAGGCTCTAGTCTTAGATTTGTCCTTGCTCATTGTAATAGGTTGAATAGTGTCCCTCCAAAGTTTATGTCCATTCAGAACCTCAGACTGTGACTTTATTTAGAAATAGAGTCTTTACAGATGTAATTAAGAATCTTGAGACAAGATCATCCTGGATTTAGGGTGCACCCTACATCCGATGACTGATGTCCTCATGAGAACTGGAGAAGACACAGAGACACAGAGAGGAAGGTGATGTGAAGGTGCAGCAGAGACTGGAGTGATAGGCCTGGAAGTCAGAGAATGCCAAGGATTGCTGGCCACAACTAGAAGCTAAGGAGAGAGTCACGGAATACATTCTCCCTCAGAATCTTCAGAAGAAACCAATCCTGCCAACACCTTGATTTCAGATTCCTAGCCTCCAGAACTGCGATAGAATACATTTCTATTGTTTCAGGCCACCCAGATGTGGTCATTTGTTACAGCGGCATCTAGGACACTAATGTACCCCTCAAGACCTTGATGTGGCTCTTGTTTCATATACAGAGCCTGCCGCCTAAGGTTTCACAGCCAGTGAGTTGTAGAACTAGGATTTGAACCTGGTTCTTATGATGCACAAATTAAGACCCTTTTTCCTACCTCTTGAGCTTGAGGCTTGCTAGAGCGAGTATACATGGGAACACCTGGTTAAAGAAGAGAATGGGGCAGCTGGGAGCAAGGAATCCCTTGCTGGAAGTCAACACAGACCATTATCCCCTTCATCATAGGGTTACTGGTTAAATATATTTGTTCCTTAATTTCCACCCTTCCTACAAGGAAGAGAGAGAGAGCTGTCTACACCACCGGTTCTATACAATGAAATAGAAAAACTCTATTCATCACCCAAATTTTTATTTGCTAGCCTCAAATTGCTAAATAATAGAATTCTCTGACTATAATCAAGATGTTTGCTTGGCACAGGTATGGAGAGGATTAGACATCTCCACAGTTGGCTTTGTTTAAAGAAAAAAATTAGAGTGATGACTCAGAATGTAAAAATCACATTACTTTAAACGATACGAATAGCAGTCAAGGCAAGAACACAATTATCTGTGGTTGGAATCAGAAAGCAGAGATTCACTGTCGCAGCTCAGAACAAGGTTTGTAGTCGTCTGCCCTCCTTCCTTTTCCAGACAATTTAATTGACTGTTGATCAATCAAACACAACCAAGAGCACAGAAACTGACCCCTGTGTGTTTAAGAGAATAAGATGGCATTTCAAGTTAGTTGTGGGAAAAATAGATTATTATTATTATTTTTCAATGAGCCACGTAGGGGCAATTGATTAGCTATTTGGAAAAACATAAGTTCTTACCTCATGCGTGCTTGAGTCAGTCAGTGTTCTTAGTTGCAGACAACAGAAACCTCCCTAGCTAGTGTAACTGGAAAAGGAAATGATTAAATTATTAAAGGATAGGGTAGTCCTGAAACTCTCTGAGAAGGACAGGAATTGGGTCCAAGGATTATGCAGGTAGAGACAAAGCCCAAATTATAGAACAGGCCAGCTATAGTGGAAATACTAAAGCTTCCCTTCTAGATACCAGCCTCCACTCACTCTTGTAGCCAGGCAAAGGGTAGTGCCACAGAACTACTGCTATGATTGTATCTGAAATCTGGAGGCCTGTGCCACCACTCTCCACAGAATGGATTTCTGGAGGCCCTTGCTTCTGCTCATCACTGGTTTCTAAATTAAAATTTCACATGGAACTATCTGATTGGTGGAACCTTTGTCACAGGCCTGTGCCCTCTATGCAGAGACAGCTGGGACATCCAGTTTCTGGCCTCTACTGTGGAGTTAAGTATAAACCGATAAGGTGAGGACATCGCTTATGACACACACACACACACACACACACACAGGAAGGATGTATCAAAGTTGTTAGCCCACCAAAAACGTAATGCATGTTAATTACAATACTTTAAAATATATTCTAGCCATTGAAGAGTTAAAGAATTAGCTGTACAAAAGGGAACCCTAAATGGACTGGAAGAAGATGTGGGTGAATATTGAATCAATCCTGGGATGAGGAAGGACTTTGTGAGCATAAAAGCAATAGAAGAAATCACAAAGGAAGCGATCCATAGATTTGACTACTTGAAAGGCCAATCCCCCTTCCATCAAGCAAACCATGCACAGTGTGACTGATCAGCCTCTGGTGTCGTTTGCCCCCTTTAAAATCTGCACATACGAGGCCAAAGTCAATGGAATAAAATCCACTTGGAAGGTCATCAGGGATCATAAATTTGAGTCCAAAATGAAGGGATTTCAGTCCTCTCAAAATTGCCTAAAACTCAGCTCTGATCTACTCCAGAAGATTATTTATATTGCAAAGGAAGAAGCTTTTGTTTTCCCCAGTCTCTTAAGAATTGCTCTTACATATTTGGAAAGTTTAATTATTTTTATTGTCTAAATTACTTTCTGTCTTTTAGAGGAACTTAAGTTAATCCATGTCTAGACTTATGAGATTCTTTTAATTAGAAAGAGGAACGATTTAGGTCGCAAAGTAGATTCCCAGCTCCCCCCAGCTCCCTCAGCTCTGTTTACAAGGTTATTGCTGAATGTTTTACTGCTAAAGTGAGTGCAGATGCAAGGCAGTTAAAAAGAATCCTCTTTATTCCTTTTCATTACAGCTACTGGAGGATGTTCGGATTTGCTTCTTGTGGCTAGCTAGGGTCTGACAATTGCTCTTCACTGGCAACACAGAATATATTACTTTTTGATTCCCTGTCAGATTTTAAATGTATCCTTCAGCTAATAATAAGCTGAATCTGCAAAGAAAATGAAGAAAAGAAGAGCAAATCAGGGTCTTGGTACAGAGATGAGCTGATGAGTGTCATGCTGGGGGCACTGAGCCAGCGAGCGGTGCAGACTTGGGTGCATCCCTGCTCTGGCTCACTCCAGGGTGAGTGAAGGGATGAGAAATAGGCCATGGATGGGGAGCAGATAAAGAAGCGCTGTCTGAAAAACATGATCTTAATTGTTTTGGGGTTTGTGATTTAAAATTTATCCAAAGAGGGCGCTTGTATGCAGACGTGAAAATTAAGGTCTATTTTTAATCTGTACTTTCCATTCTTTGCCTTCTCATCACTGTAAACCTTTCAATGTTCATGTTTCAACCCACAAAACAGTAAAAGTCAGAAAATCTCATTATTGCATTTATATGCTAAGTACTTTGATGGGTAACAGAAAAATAATTCTGTTATTTATAACCCTTTTCTTTTCTGTTTTTTCTTTTCTTTAGAGATGGGATCTTGCTTTTGCCTAGGCTGGTCTCGAACTCCTGGGTTCAAGCAATCCTCCTGCCTCAGCCTTCTGGGTAGCTAGGATTACAGGCATGAGCCCCTTTTTCAAGATGATGGGTGTGGTGGATTGAAGTTCGTACAAATACTTTGCCCTTCTTCCTCTTAAATTTAAGCTGGTCTTTGCTTTGACCAATACAAAGTAGTGGAAATTTTTTACTGTAGATCTTTCAAACCTGGGCCTTAAGAGAGTAGCAAGTTCTGTTTTCAAGTTCTTGGAATGCTCCCTCGTGGAACCCAGTTGCCATGCTATGAAAAGCCCAACCAAGCGGAGAGACCACATGGAGAACTAAGTTGCTCCAGTTCAGCTTTCAGCAGAGAACCAGCTCCAACTGCCAGCCATGCGAGTCAGCCATCTCAGACATTCCAGTTTCCCAATGACTGTAACACCAGCTTACCCCATGTGCAACCAAGGAACCACCAGGCTGAGCCCAGCCCACCCAAAGGACTGTGAGAAAGACAATAAAGGCTTCTGTTGTGTGAAGCCCCTGTATTTTGTGGTGTTTTTTTCTTTTTTTAAATGCAGCAATAGTAACCAAGATAGTGGGCCCTGATAAAATAACTGGAGGACCCTTTGTTTGCTAAGTAGTGTGTCAAATATGCATATATGAGTGTAGAATTCAGAGGAGGCTTAGAGCCAAAGCAATATGGTTTGATGGAGTTGCTTGGGGTGAAAGATCTTGGAGGGAGAAGGAGGAGTCTGAAAGCTGAGAGTGTGTAGAGTTGGGGGAAAGTTAAGGGAGAGAAAGAAAAAGAAATAGATTTTGAGTTCAAACTGCCCACTCACTCCATCCCCTTCTGTAGCAGGTTAGCAGAGAAGGGGAGCTGGGGAAAGAAATACTAAGTCCTTGCTGTGGTGGGGGATAGGTAAAGTTCCTCCTCATCTCTTCTACACAATCCTCTGCATAGTCTATATTACTTACAAATGCTTCTGTGCAAGTGTATTCTTTGGGGAAAACTAAAAAGTGATGACTAAGAAGTGACTAAAACATGGGTGAGTGGAGGGCAAGTGGACACAGTGGCTGCACATGGTTATACGGGGGCCAGAGGACAAGAAGGCAAAGCACAGGGCACAGGCATCAATGTCGTGTTTCATCCTGCCAGCAACCCTCCAAGAAAGGATTGCTATGTTCATTTGGCAGATGAACGAACTGAAGCTTAGACATGTGAAGTGCTGTTTCCAAAGTAAGGCAGCTTAGAGATGGCAGCACTGAGATTCACACCCAGGTCCCTCTAATGCCTGTGCTTGAATTCTTTCCACCTTGCCTTGTTCCCTGTGCCTCTTCTCATCCTTTACTTTTCAGATAACCAATCTTCAAGACTTAAACAAGAGTTTCATATACCTTATATACCTGGGTTTCTCACGCTTTTCATTCTCTATAAATGCAATGCCCAAATAATATTTAGATGCGGCCAGACGCGGCGGCTCATGCCTGTAATCTCAGCACTTTGGGAGGCCGAGGCCGGTGGATCACCCGAGGTCGAGAGTTCAAGATCAGTCTGACCAACATGGAGAAACCCCATCTCTACTAAAAATACAAAAAATTAGCCAGGCATGGTGGTGCATGCCTGTAATCCCAGCTAATTGGGAGGCTGAGGCAGGAGACTCACTTGAACCCAGGAGGCGGAGGTTGCAGTGAGCCGAGATCGCACCATTGCACTACAGCCTGGGCAACAAGAGCAAAATTCCTTCTCAAAAAAAAAAAAAAAAAAATATATATATATATATAGATGCTGTTTGAGAGCCTGCTTACCTAATGGTTATGTACCTGGACTCTGGAGCCAGACTACCTCGGTGCAAAGCTCTGCCCCACCACTTGCTAGCTTTGTGAGACTGGGCAATTTCCTTGTTCCTTAAACCTTCCATGCCTCTGTTTTCTCCATCTGTTAAATGGGAATAAGGCTTTTGATCTCTTTGGTTTGTTGATAGGTTTCAATGAGTCAATGCCTAAAGTTCTTAGGGCAGTATCCAGCACACAGTAAATGCTACACAAGTATTCACTCTTGTGATTATGTTCCCTGCATTGTTTCATTCCCTGCCTGAAGATGGAAAACTATTTTTTATGAGTTATCTCATTTTCCCACAGTATGGTGCTGGTATTCTTGGTTTGGATTGGAAACGAGAGGCAGGGTCGCTTCTCCTTACAATGGTCAAGTTGCCTCCAACAAGTGGAGAGGGAATTCTGTCCCAGGACAGCAACTGTGCACCAGTGCAGAAATCTACTTAAAACTTCCTTTCTCCCATTCGGATGAAAACAAATACATTCCTCCCTAATTTAAGGAGACACATACCCCTCAGAAGAACAAATAAACAGGCTTGCTAAACAAGAACTCTCAACTAGAGATTTGTGGCTGACACTAGTTTTCCTTCATTAAAGAAAAAGAGGCAGTGACTTTGGCTGGCATACCTTGCTCACCTGTTTCTGTGAGAAGAAACCAGTATTAGATTCTGATGCCAAAGGTATCAGATGCAATTTGAGGATTTGTCTCAAGAATTCCCCCATAAGAGGAAATGTATAGATAAAAAGTTCCAGAAAACAATTCATCAAAATATTAGATCAACAATCCATAATGGATCAATAATATATATTACATAAGTCATCTTTAAACACAAACACACATAAAACAAGGTTATATATTGATCAATTGATGAAATTGTTGTGACCAGAGGCCTGCAGGAACCTAATCTTGTAGTTCTCCTAAAAATAGCAGTTGTCATCTCGGAGTGATGGGTTGACAGACAAGCTTAACTTTTTTCTTTACTCTTTTCTACATTTTTAAAATAAAAGACATGAACATGTGTTGTTCTTACTGTCAATAGAAATAAGATAGCATTTTAAAGAAAAGTAATGTAATTGACTCAATATTAACTTGGAATTCATGGACTCCCCTAGAAATCTCAACTCCGGTAATAATCTTTGCTATACCAACAGCTCAACCAAAGAGAGACAGTCCGTTCACTTATTGGAAGGCTATTTTGATGTTTCTTCCTATTTCCTTGAGGAAAATAACACCAATTTTGTTGGTCTTTTCTCCTAGAGGCATTTCTTTCAACCCTTTCATCATGTTAACATTTCCCATTGGCAACCCCACAATTTATGAAAAAAAAAAAATACTTCTCACTGACTTCCATCAAAGCAGGTTAACTACACCTTGCAATAGACATTTTGACAGTCTGAAATAAAAGCTTGCTGGATCACTTGTATCCGAGAAAGGACAGCCTAAGGCATAATGACCAAATTGGGCCCTGGAAGCCTGTGGTGATGCCTCCGTCTTTATCCACACCTTCAGGTGTGGCTGCAACTCTTACCCAGAGGCAGCTCTAACTTCTATATCACAAGACCTGGGGCCTGGAAGCCAATGTTCCTAATCAAATTGTCCTGCCTTAATAACAACAACAATAATAATTGTTCTGATTGCTATATCATTAGTAATACCAAATAACTATTGTTATATTATTATTACTATTATTTCGGTTGATTCTCATTATTCACCATAGTTGTGTTCTGTAAAATTCCCACGAACACTGAATTAGCAAATTCTGAACTGCTATTTTTAGGAGAACTACAAGGTTAGGTTCCTGCAGGCCTCTGGTCACAACAATTTCATCAATTGATCAATATATAACCTTGTTTTATGTGTGTTTGTGTTTAAAGATGCCTTATGTAATATATATTGTTGATCCATTAACATTCAACTCACAGTCAACAGCAGTAGAACTCATGCCTGAATGAAACTTAGCTAACACCTGTTTTTTCTCCGCAATGCATATCACAGCCTTCTTGTGCTGAGGAAGATTTCAGCACTATGCATGGGAGACACTGTAAACAGCAAAACTAGCAACAAAAAACAAGCACAAAAATGTGGAATAATGCGGTGTTAAACAGATCATGAAAAGGACTATTGTCTACAGTATTGAGACGAGAGAGTTCCCTTGACTCTGTTGCAGGACTTGTAATAGATGTGTAGCTTGTTTATTTGGCCCCTTGTGGGAAGGGGAGCAGACAGTTGAGTGGGTGCAGGAACCAGGGTGAGCACTTTCAGGCTCTGGCCCCACAGCAGCATTTAGGGGTATGTTACAATTAATGCTCTTTTAGCTTTGCTGTCCGTAGACAGCTTAAGTGTTAAACAGCTCAGTGAAGAGTCAGTGTGACAGCCTTTTTGGATTCTTGCACCCAGTGCATCCCGAATTCTTGTCATGCATCCAGGAAGAATCAGGTCACATGAATGGTTTCAAAGATTATGAATGTGGAGGATTTTATTAAGCAATAGAAGTGGCTCTCAGCAGAAGAGGAGCAGGAAAGGGGATGGTGTGGGAAGAAGGTGATCTTTCCCTAAGCCAGGCTGCCTGCAGCCGGGCTCCTCTCCAAAGCCGGGCCATCTGAAATTAAGCCGCATCTATCCATAGTCTCCGATGCTCAGTTGCTTCTTCTCCTCTCAATGTTCAGCTGCTTGTCTCTCTGCCAGCTGAGGTCTGGCGTTTATATTGGCACAGGACTGGGGAGTGTAGCAGGCCAAAAAAGTAACGCTTGGGTGGGAAAACAGCGATAACTGTTCTCATTTAGAGCTGTGGTTCCAGGCTTGAGGGTGGGGCCTTTGCCGGGAAACTACTCTCTTTTACCCATTATTTCCCTGCCTCCTGTTCATATCAGTATGAGAGCTGAAACTAGAAGGCAGAGCGTTGCTTTGTTCCACCTCAGCTGTGAACATGTACATGGAGTGACACCAATATTTTGCCACTCTGTGCGTGTCCACGGATGACTTCAAAAGCACCGTGAGTACTATTTTGGGGTTACAAATAAATTTTAGGGAGTAGGTAAATTCATAAATAAGAAGTCTGCAAATAATAAAGATCCACTGCATATGATTTGTGCTGAGATTTATTTCACACTTTCTAGAGGGTAAGCACTATGTCAAGTATTTCGTGCACATTTTCTCCTTAAACCTTTACAATAACCCCGTTAGGGAAGTGCTATTGTCATTGATAGGGACAGAGGGCAGGGAAATTCTGGGCACACGAGGGCAGGTCCCTGGCGAGGGCCCTACCCTCAAGCCTGGAACCACACCCCAAAGTGAGAACATACATTCCTGTTTCCCTGCCAAATGTTGCCTTTTCCAAAACCACACGTGGCCTGCCCCACCCCATCCTGTGCCCATAAAAACCCCAGGCTTTGCCAGCAGAGAGAAGAGAGGAGAAGAGGAGAGGCAGTAGGACATGGGAGACTATGGTTGGACTTCAGAGAGAAGCAGCTTGACTTCAGAGGGATGGCTTGACAGCATAACTTCAGTGAGGAGTCCGGCTGGAGATGGCCAGACTCTGGGGGAAGATTATCTTTCTACTCCATCCCCTTTTCAGCTCCCCTTCCTGCTGAAAGCCACTTTCATCAACAATAAAATCCCCCACATTTAGCATCTTCAATTTGTTCATGCGACCTCATTTCTCCTGGACACCAGACAAGAACTCAGGTGCAGGTGCGAAAGGCTGTCACACTGACCCTACACTGAGCTGTTAACACTTAAGCTGTTCGTAGCCTGCAAAGCTAAAAGAGTGCTGACTTCTGAACTCTTTCTGAGGCTTCAGGGGGTTGCATGCACCCCACTAGATGCTGCTGTGGGGCCACACAGAGCTTTGCTCCTGCCAGCACCCAAAAGTGCTTGCCCCGCTTCCTGCACCCACTCACCTGTGCTTCTCCTCCTGCGAAGGGTGGAATGCAGTGGGACTGAGTGAGTGGAGTCCACCCCTGCCGGCACCGAAGGAGCCGGCTAGTTCTGGTGCCCATGCACTCCAGTTCCTGCCCACAAAGGAGTCAGGGAAACTTTCCTGCTTCATCATCACCATTTTATCTATAAAGCTACTGAGTCTTAAGTAGGCTAAATGACATTATCCAGTTGTACAGCTAACACCTGGCCAAGCAGGATCAACATCCAGTTGTGGCTGACCCTGAGGCCCACGGGCTTATCACTATGAGCCACAGTCTAGCATGGTGGTGTTGGGGATTCAGGTGAGAAGAGGGTGGCCAAAGACCAGTAAATGGGTAACCACAGGCTATGACCTTCATGCTGAATGGCAGTGGATATGGCACAAAGTGCATCAAGGCTTGGAAACAGAGCACTTGGCTTCATATCTTGATTGTATCATTGTGTGAATGTAGCTTTGAGTAAACAGCCTCTCTTTTCATCAGTGTCTTCTTGTGGCCAGCAACAGAAATGCAACTCAAACATCCTTAAGCAACTCCATTATCCTCCTTAAGCAAGGAGGACAACTAAGAGATAATGGCTGGTTCATATAATCTGGTGAAGGGATCAACATCTAATACTCTGGAAAGGCAGGACCCAAGGCAACTTGAGGAAATCTGTGATTCAGCCATTACCCTTGGATATTTGGGGTTCTTTTTTCTAGACAATCACCATTAATATGACTCAGTTCCAATCACTCTTACTTGGTGTTCTTGGTTCAAAACTTTAAATAGTGTGAAGGAACTGGCAGTTGGAGACCACCTCTAGGGACACTGGTCAGTTTTCAGGGAAGGAACACATGTTGTTTATTATAAACTGCCTGGGTTTCTTTTTCCTCACCAGCTAAATAGTAGCTAAAGAAAGCTCCTTACATTGTCCCTGTAAGGTTGCTGGGAAGATCGAATGAGATTGTGTAAGTGGAAGCAGCCAGTGCCAGGGTAGAAAGAGGCTCCTCTTCACCAGACAGCTCCAGGAGACTGGTAGCAGCTGCCTGAGGATTCTGGAGCTGAGACCCGTTACTAAGCTTAGTCCTTGGCTGGCCTGGGAGGCAGGGGTGGATGACTGGAGTGTCTGCTCACATACTTTATGTATGTCATCTCTTGTTCTACCACAGTGCTCTCAAGGCTTCTTCCTCACCCTTGCTGTTTCCCTCCCCTGATTGTGGAAACTGGCCTCTCTCCAGCCCAGAGAAGCATGCCTCAGATTGGTAAATTAGGAACAATTAACTGTGCATGCTCAGCTGAGTTTCTTCCACTCCCTCTGCTTCTCCACACCTTCATTTTATTGGCTTTCTCCTTCTCCCTTAAGTGGGGAGGCAGGTGATGGTCCCAGGACATCTAGGGTCGAGGAAGTGTATCTAATTCTGTGGTTCAGAATTAGGAAATCCACCTACCTGCAGACATGTTGCTAGTCTTTTTTTTTTTTTGAGACAGGGTTTCACACTGTCACCCGGTATGATCACAGCTCACTGCAGCCTCAACTTCTCAGGCTCAGGTGATTCTCCTACCTCAGCCTCCCGAGTAGCTGGAACTACAGGCATGTACCACCATGCCTGGCTAATTTTTAAAATTTTTTTGTAGAGACAGGGGTGGTCTTGCCATGCAGCCTAGGCTGATCTTGAATTCTTGGGCTCAGGCGATCTGCCCTCCTGGGCCTCCCAAAGTGCTAGGAGTACAGGCGTGAGCCACCATGCTCATCAGTTGCTAGTATTTATCAGCAATAAAGGTGATACTTGGGCTCAATCAGCCTGTCTCCTTTGTCTCTTTATTTTATTTTATTTTATTTATTTTATTTTTTGAGACGGAGTCTTTGTCTGTCACCCAAGCTGGAGGGCAGTGGTGCTATCTCGGCTCACTGCAACCTCTGCCTCCTGGGCTCCAGCGATTCTCCTGCCTCAGTCTCTGGAGTAGCTGGGATTCTGTAAACCCGCCACCATGCCCAGCTAATTTTTGTATTTTTAGTAGAGACGGGGTTTCACAATATGGTCAGGTTGGTCTCAGACTCCTGACTTCAAGTGATCCACCCGCCTCCGCCTCCCAAAATGTTGGGATTACAGGTGTAAGCCACCGCACCTGGCCCTTTTGTCTCATTTCTCAATTAGTTCAGAACTTCAGTACCCTGACACAGGACAGGAGCTGATCAAATCCACTGGAATCTGAAACAGCTAAAATTTCCATCCCTGACCCCTGAAATTATCTGAGCTGCCCATTTTTCAAACACGTCCAGTTTCCCAGCAAAAGGACATGCTTTGTATGGAAAACAGCGTGAGAGAAACCACTCAGTAGGTTCCAATCACCATTCAGGCTTGGCTTAGGATTTTTGTTGTATTAACTGCATATGCCAAGATTTGGATTAGCACATCAGGACCACCTGTTTCACTGTCCTCACATATGCAGACTTGACAGGGCTTCCTGGTTATGTCAGGGCAAAGTACTATCCAAACAATGACAAGGAAGACGATTGCCTGTTGCAAGCTGGGTATATTTTCTTTGTTTTATTTCAGAATGTATTATCAGTCTACCCAGGGTACTTTATATTCAGAAAGGATCTTCCCAGAAAGCCGTAGGCAACATTTACATTTTGGTTATGTTTATACAGGACTGGATTTGGGAGTGGCTGAAATGAAGTAAAATCTAAATCTCACTTTTGTTCCTGGCTCTTAGTTTACCTTAAATAAGCAATATGCTGCCTACACAGTAAAAGCATCCAACACAAAACATGAAAGGGAAAGACTGGGCTAGATTTCTAGCAAATTCATCCTCTTGTTCAAGCTACCCTTTAAAGTCATTTGTTAATTGCAAGCATAAATTTAAAACTGTTACTTTATTTATTCATTTGCAGTTTGGAAACAGGTTGAACATCTCTGTTCTAGAATAGAAATGAAAGCAGATCTTTCTCGCGGAACATTTTAAACTGTCTATGCATGGTGCTCTGCCAGGTGCTTTCGTAAATAATGTTCCATTGAACTCCCACGATAACTCTATGAATTGTATAGTCTTACTTCATTTTACTGATAAAGAAACTGAGGCTCAAACTTGTTATGTAACCTGCCCACAGCTGCCCAGTTAGGAATGGGATAACTGCAAGGAGAGTTCAAGTTTCTAAGACCAGGAGTAAAATAAAATTTTTTTTTTTTTTTTTTTTTTTTTTTTTTTTTTTTTTTGAAGGAGTTTCATTTTCACCGGTTGGTGGAGTGGTGACTCCCTGGTGTCCCGAGTAGCTGGGACTACAGGCACCCGCCACCACGCCCGGCTAATTTTTTGTGTTTTTAGTAGAGATGGGATTTCACTGCGTTAGCCAGGATGGTCTCGATCTCCTGATCTTTCGATCCACCCACCTCGGCCTCCCAAAGTGCTGGGATTATAGGCGTGAGGCACCGCACCCGGCTCACACCCAGCTAATTTTTGTATTTTTAGTAGAGACGGGGGTTTCACCACGTTGGCCAGACTGGTCTCGAACTCCTGACCTCAAGTGATCCACCTGCCTCAACCTCCCAAAGTGCTAGGATTACAGGCAAGAGCCACTGCGCCCAGCCTAAAATAAGAATTTTTTTAACCCCTTCAAAAGAATGACGTATTGGTCTACATTTTTTAAAAATACAAAAAAACTTTGCAAAACACCTTAAGTAAAGTGAGTGTCCAGAATCTCCACATTTCAACATGAGGTGCTAGACCATCTATGCAAGACTTACAAAGGATACTTCAAAAAACTTGTTATGTGACATCACAGCGAATGATTTGCAGAGTCGAGGTTGAAGATCTTTAGAGAGTCACATATGCTTTGCATCTGTCTTCCCTCCATGATGATGGGGAGGAGAGGGCTGCCTTCCCACCTCAAGCCAAATGTGAGAGCTTGGCATGTACCCTATGCAGTAAAAGAAACACAGGCATTTATATTTGTTCCGCTTCTGAAAAATTCTGCAGGCAGGTGGTTGGATGAAGTAGCCAGATGTGGTTCAAGTAGAAAGGCCCATACTGGCAGCAAGCTGTACCTCACTGATGGGAGCAGGGATGCCTCCTGGGAGACAAATTAGGAGAATTTAGCTTGGGGTCAGCCTGAACTCCACTCAACTCTCTGGAAGGGTAATGTGACCCCAACAGAAGGAGTGGATGGTCAGATGCCTACAGGCTTTGGAGGAATTATAAGTAGCCAGCCAGAGTGGGGAATTCTCCACATTAAGGAAGCTGCAATCATAGGGGACATATTTGGGGAATCCCTGAAAGCACCCTAACAGGAGAAAGAATCAGCTTTGGGAATCTCCATACAGTGGAGACAATGCTATGCATTCCAACTCCCAGGCACAAAGACCACATTTCCCAGCTGCCCTTGCAGTTCGGTGGGCCTACGTAACTGAGTTACAGCCAATGGGGGATGGGCAGAAGTAAGATGAGAGACACCTTCCCACCTGGTCTGGCCTTAAAGTAGATCATCCTACAGGATCCTCCATGCCTTTTCTCTTTCCCCACCAACAGCAGAGCAGGAAGAGGTCCTAGAAAATGAAGACACCACAGGCTGCGGTTTTGAATGAGTGTAGCCGAGTCCTGTGTCCTCTTGCCCACTCGAAGGCTGATGCATGTTGCCTGTGACAAGGGTGAGAATAAACTTTCACTGCGAAGTCACTCTAATTTGGGGTTATTGTTACTACATTAGTGTGAATCTGATTAATACACTCTGACACCTACCATTGTCAGATTCCATCTGTGACAAACAGCTAAAGCCTTTGTTGCTCCTTAGATCTCCGCACCACACCCACCCTAGCCCTCTAATCATGGAGAAGTCAGAGGTAGACTCTGTGTGGGGCCTGGAGGAGAGGAACTAGCAGAGACAAGAAGCAGCAGCTAGCCATGCCCCCTCCCACAAGGCAGATTTCCAGTGAGGTTGTGAGGAGGAGAGAGCTTAATTAGAATAAGAATATGAAAATTTTAATATTACTCTGGGCTAGATATTTGGGCTAGTACAATAAGATCAATCTTGTAATTAAAATTACCAAAGGCCTTTTTATTACCATAAACATCTGGAGAAAAAATTATGAGAGTAGCTTACAATTTTATCCAGGACAGAAAAGAGCTGGCTCCACAATAAGATGAAAAATAGCGTTGTTTTTATGGCACCCTATAGAATCAAGTTCATTTAACATAAAGGTTAGCATGTTTAGATTGTTTCCAGTTTTTTGTTATAAACAATGCTTCAGTGAATAATCTTGCATATACATATTTTTATTTTTACAGGCATGTTGAGTATAACTGTATAAATTCCTGAAATTGGAACTGCTGATTCAAATGATATGTCTTGTGTGAAATTTTGATTATTATTGCCACATTGCCCTCTATGAGGTTGCCCTCCAATTTAGCACCCTGTGGTTGTGTGTGAGAGAATTGGTTTCCCTATACCCTCATCATAGAGTTTTATATTCGTTTGCTATAACTGCTGTAACAAGTTACCACAAATTGGTGGCCTAAAACAATAGAAAGTGATTCTTTCACAGTTTTGGAGGCCAGACGTCCAAAACTAAGGTGTGAGATTTCTCCATGTGGTAGGGAAGGGGATGGGCCACCAGCTGCTTCAATTTCATATTTTTTATCTCCTTGTCCCTTCAACTCCAAATGGAGAAATCCCAGAGAAAAGCTGTGCTGGGCCCCACCTGGTCACTTTCCTATCCTGGAACCATTCTCCATGGCCCAGGGCATGGGAGACAATGGTCTTCCACAGGAAAATGGCTGAGGGATTGGGATGAGGGGTATCATTCGATTGGAGGGGAGGATTAGTTCCTCTACCTAGAGGAGATGTGCTAGATGGGCAAGAACAACAGATAGTCACCTCAGAAATGTTTTGCTACTGGGAAAATCTTACATCAGTAGATACTTGCTGAGCTTCTGAAGCTTGACGCTGAAGGTTGGGTACAACAAAAGTTCTGGACCCAATGTCTCTCTTCAAGGAGTTCACCAACCAACTGGGGAGGTCCAAAGCCATTTCACCTGCCAGTTTCACCTACTCATCCTCCAGATCCCAGCTCAAATGTCAGAGCTTCCTTAATCTCCCAAATAGACATGTCCCTTTGTTATATGCTCTTACAGAAATATGTCCCCCACTCTCTTTTTTTAAGGTAACCTGTGTTTATAACAGTTGCCTTTCATGAATACATTTGTACCCTCCCACTAGAGTATAAGCCCTTTGAGGTCAAGGCCATGTTGATATAAACTCTCCATCATATCCTCAGCACTGAGCACAATTCTTAGAATAAAGGGTGGATGAAATTGCTAAAGATCTCACCATGAATTTCTTATTTGAGGAAGTGTGGAGAGGAGGTAAAGTTGAGAGCCAATTGCTGAGCCTGGGGGAGGGCTTGAATGAAATCGAGCAAGAGAATAGAGATGAGGAGGGAGATTTGACTGATTGAGCATCATTCTGGCCAAGTTAGGATAAGGTTTCAATGAAATGAAGAGATGGCAGTGTTTGCTGCAGTGAATCAGGAAAGAATAAAAATTTGAAAAATCACATCTCCCGAGGTTTGTTCTAGAAAAGAGAGTTGAGATTCAACCCACTACTATGATCCTAGACCCATATAGGGACTGGTCTCTCTATGGGTTAGGAAAAGCTCCCCACATAGAACAAACTTAAGCACTTGGCCTTGAGCCCAGCCTACAAATTTGATATAGGGTCTTTGCAGACTTTAAGGAAAATGAATAATGTCAGAGCTTCTACTTGTTATTTGTTTTGTTAAAGGTCATAAACTGGGATTCTGTTTTGGTGGGTGAAAGGAATGATTATGTCTTTAGCTATGTAAAAGAATACAGTCTTATACTAGAGCAGAAAACCTAAAACAATGAGCAAGGAAGCTGGAACTGCTTTACTCTGTTGCACATTAAACCACGTGGACAGCTTTTCAAATATAAGCCATGTGCTGGCCCCAATTCAGAACATGCGAATCAGGCTCTCAATCAGTGCGAATCAGTGATTGCAGCTCAATCACTGGAATTTTGTAAAAGCTCCCCAGGTGACTCTAATGTGTAGTCGGGATTGAGAGCTATTGAACTAAACTGTTTTATATGAGGTAAAATCATGGTCTTCTTTGGGGGGCAGAGATTGTCTGAGACTTTTGGAAGTTGAGGTTCCTTTGCATAGGGCTAAAGATGAGGCATTGGAACTTGGGTGAATATTAGAAAGGAGTCTTTAATCTGATGGAGGAGTGGGCTGTCTGCAACGTGATGGCTAGCCTAGAGCTCAGGCGGTAGACAGCCAATATAGAATTCCCCCTTTTCCCAATTCTATGCTTGCCCACCATGAAAGGACACACCCAGTGAACTTTAGGGTTGTACAGGTTTGTTATATAGGTAAATTGCATGTCATGGGGGTTTGGTGTACAGATTATTTCACCACCCACATAATAAGCACAGCACCCAATACGTAGTGTTTTTTTGTTTTGTTTTGTTTTTAAAATTTCATTTAACTTTAAGTTCCAAGATACATGTGCAGAATGTGCAGATTTGTTACATAGGTAAATGTGTGCCCCAGTGGTTTGCTGCACCTATCAACCCATCACGTAGGTATTAAGCCCCACATGCATTCACTATTTATCCTGATGCTCTCCCTCCCCCGACCACCCTAACAGGCCCCAGTGTATGTTGTTCCCCTCCCTGTGTCCACGTGTTCTCATTGTTCAGCTCCCAGTTATAAGTGAGAATATGTGGTGTTTGGTTTTCTGTTCCTGCATTAGTTTGCTGAGGATAACGGCTTCCAGTTCCATCCATATCCCTGCAAAGGACATGATTTCATTCCTTTTTATGATTGCATAGTATTCCATGGTGTATATGTACCACGTTTTCTTTATCCAGTCTATCATTGATGGGCATTTGGGTTGATTCCCTGTCTTTGCTATTGTGAACAGTGCTGCAGTGAACATACACGTACATGTATCTTTATACTAGAATGATTTCTTTTGGATATATACTCAGTAATGGGATTGCTGGGTCAAATGCTATTTCTGCTTCTAGATCTTTGAGGAATCACCACACTGTCTTCCACAATGGCTGAACTAATTTACATTCCCATCAACAGTATAAAAGCATTTCTCTTCCTCTACAGCTGCACCAGCATCTGTTGTTTCTTGACTTTTTAATAATTGCCATTCTGACTGGCGTGAGATGGTATATCATCGTATTTTTTATTTACATTTCTCTAATGATCAGTGATGTTGAGCTTTTTTCCATATGTTTTTTGGCCACATAAATGTCTTCTTTTGACAAGTGTCTGTTCATGGTTTTTGCCCACTTTTAAATGAGGTAGTTTTTTTTTTTTTCAAATTTGTTTAATCTATGATCCTTTTAGATTCTGGATATTAGACCTTTGTCAAATGGATAGATTGCAAAAATTTTCTCCCATTCTGTAGGATGTCTGTTCACTCTGAAGATAGTTTCTCTCTGGCTGCCCTTAACATTTTTTCCTTCATTTCAACCTTGGTAAATCTGACAATTACATGTCTTCACATTCTCTAATCTTGTCTTCATAATTTATTTCATTAAGTTGATCTTCAATCTCTGATATCCCTTCTTCCGCTTGATCAATTCAGCTATTGATACTTGTTATGCTTCACCAGTTTCTCATGCTGTGTTTTTCAGCTCCATCAGGTCATTTATGTTCTTCTCTAAACTGGCCATTCTAGTTAGCAATTCCTCTAAGCTTTTTTCAAGGTTCTTAGCTTCCTTGCATTGGATTAGAACATGCTCCTTTAGCTTGGAGGAGTTTGTCATTACCCACCTTCTGAAGCTTACTTCTGTGAATTTGTTAAGCTCATTCTCCATCCAGTTTTGTTCCTTTGCTGGTGAGGAGTTGTGATCCTTTTGAGGAGAAGAGCCATTCTGGTTTTTGGAATTTTCAGGCTTTTTGCACTGTTTTTTCCTCATCTTCATGGATTTATCTACCTTTGGTCTTTGATGCTAGTGACCATTGGATGGGGTTTCTGTATGGATGTCCTTTTTGTTGATGTTGATGCTATTCCTTTCTGTTTGTTAGTTTTCTTTTTAACAGTCAGGCCCCTCTGCTGCAGGTCTGCTGGAGTTTGCTGGGGGCTCACTCCAGACCATCTTTTCCTGGGTATCACCAGCAGAGGCTGCAGAACAGCAAAGATTGCTGCCTGTTCTTTCCTCTGGAAGGTTTGTCCCAGATTCCAGCTGGAGCTCTCCTGTATGAGGTGTCTGTCAACCCCTGCTGGGAAGTATCTCCCAGTCAGGAGCCATGGGGGTCAGGGACCCACTTGAGGAGGCAGTCTGTCCGTTAGCAGAGCTCGAGCACTGTGCAGGGAGATCCGCTGCTCTCTTCAGAGCCAGCAGGCAGGAATGTTTAATTCTGCTGAAGCTGCACCCACAGCCACCCCTTCCCCCAGGTGCTCTGTCCCAGGGAGATGGGAGTTTTTTCTAGAAGTCCTCTACTGGGGCTTCTGCCTTTCTTTCAGAGATGCCCTGCCCAGAGAGGAGGAATCTAGAAAGGCAGTCTGGCTATAGTGGCTTTGCTGAGCTGTGGTTGGCTCCGCTCAGTTCAAACTTCCCAGTGGCTTCGTTTACACTGTGAGGGTAAAACCACCTACTCAAACCTTAGTAATGGTGGATGCCCCTCCCCCCACCAAGCTCGAGAGTCCCAGATCAACTTCAGACTACCATGCTGGCAGCGAGAATTTCAAGCCAGTGGATCTTAGCTTGCTGGGCTCTGTGGGGGTGAGATCCACTGAGCTAGACAACTTGGGTCCCTGGCTTCAGCCACCTTTCCAGGGGAGTAAATGGTTCTGTCTTGCTGGCATTCCAGGTGCCACTGGGGTATGAAAAAAAAATCCTGAAGCTAGCTCAGCATCTGCCCAAATGGCTGCCCAGTTTTGTGCTTGAAACCCAGGGCCCTGGTGGTGTAGGCCCCCTAGGGAATCTCCTGGTCTATGGGTTGTGAAGACCATGGGAAAAGCATAGTATCTGGGCTGGAATGCACTATTCCTCATGGCACAGTCCCTCACAGCTTCCCTTGGCTAGGGAAGAGAGTTCCCCAATCCCTTGCACTTCCTGGGTGAGGCGACACCCCACCCTGCTTTGACTCACCCTCCATGGGCTGCACCCACTGTATAACCAGTCCCAATGAGATGAGCTGGGTACCATGGTTGGAAATGCAGAAATCACCCACCTTCTGCATTGATCTCGCTGGGAGCTGCAGACCAGAGCTGTTCCCATTCGGCCATCTTGCTCCTCACCCTACTTATCTTAAAAATAACCAGCGAGGTTGCATTCCGGTGGCATTTACTTGTCATTACAGAAAAGGTTAGCAAATTTGTAGTATTTATGTTTTTCATAAAGGAAAAATGAAGAAGATCTTTATGTTTGACATTGATCTTACCTTGAGATAACCACATTGTATATGGGCTACTGAGTTAACCTACTGTTGCTGCAATGATGACAAACAGGATCTCAGTGGTCTCTGGCATAAGCATGATTTCTTGCTCACAGGTCTGGGGCAACTCTGCTTCCAGCTGTGGGTGATTGGGATTGATGCTTGGTGGCAGGCCTGCTGCATGCATCATATTACAGAGATCAGGCTAATGGTTACCAGCACCCAGGGAATATTCTTCTCATGACAGTTGCAGAAGTGAGCAGAGGCAAGCCAAATTGGCAAGCATATTTCAAGCCTGTGCTCATGCAACAGCCTCTAATATCCCATTGGCCAAAATGAGTCCCACATTAAGCCCAAAGTCAAGGGTGATAACAACACTCCACCCACCATAAGTCTATGTCAAGGGCATGGAATTTTATAGCAGAAAAATAAAGAACTGAGACCAATAATTTAGTTCACCACAGGTTCCCAAGTATTTTGTTGTCACACCCCATCTCACTGAAGCATATTTATATAAATTCCACTAAAGGAATTTATCTTTGTAACCTTTCCTCAAATGTGTTCATTTATTCCCATCAAACTCTTGCCCTATCAGGAATTACACTAACACAGTGTATTAATACATTTTCACACTGCTGATAAAGACATACCCAAGACTGGGTAATTTACAAAGAAAAAGAGGTTCAATGGACTCACAGTTTTGGATGGCTGAGGAGGCCTCACAATCATGGTGGAAGGTGAAAGACACATCTTCCATGGCGGCAGACAAGAGGGAATCAGAGTGAAGCAAAAGGGGAAGCCACCCCCATGATTCAATTATCTTCCCAGGTCCCTCCCACAACATGTGGGAATTAAGGGAGCCACAATTAAAGATGAGATTTGTGTGGGGACATGGCCAAACCATACCACACAGGTAACACGGATGTGTTAGTGTGGCATGCTTTTTCTCCTTTTTAAATAAAAGTCGTTTTCTAGTGAATTCGCTATTGAATTCTACTGGACACCTTTCCTTAGAGGTTCACAAACACAAAAGTAGTCCTTCCTGTGTTCATTACTGAAACAGAATGCTATAAACTGTCAGGTAAAGCATGCTGGCAACATCTGTGTTTTCCCCCAACAGAATAATAAACCTCCCAAACCATTTAGCTTGTGCCAATTCTAATTTGGTCCATTTTATAGCAGTGTTTTTTTTTTGTACATCTTCCAACAATATTTTATGACCGATGAATATGTATTTGTTTGTAACAGTATTATTTCCAGTGCATTGTTTCAGCAGTTTTCACCACCATGGGAAGAATGAGTGTTACTTCTGTTGCTGTGTGGCTTGCTTGGTTTCAGTTTTAAGATATCTCATATGGCCATTCTAAATATTTATCATTCAATTTTGTGAAATGTTGTTATAAAGTACTAGATTGATATCACATGATTTTAAATACTTCTGAAAATTGGTTGGGGTCGTTAATGTTTTGCCTTGTTGGTTTTTTATTGTGGTACAACACATACAAAATTTATCATTTTAACCATTTTTAAGTGTATGGTTCAGCAGTATTAAGTACATTCATATTGTTGTGCAACCATCACCACAGGCATCCATCTCCAGAACTCTTTTCACTTTGTAAAAATCAAACTCTGTATCTATCAAACAATAACTCCCCATTCTTCCCTCCCCTAGTCTCTGGCAACTGCCATTTTACTTTCTGTCCCTATGATTTTGACTACCTTAAATACTTCATATATGTGGAACCATACAGTATTTTTCATTTGTGATTGGCTTATTTTGCTTAGCATAATGTCCTCAAGTTTCATTCATGTTTAGCATATGTCAGAATTTCCTTCACTTTTAAAATTAAGTAATATTTTATTGCATGTAGGTACCATATTTTATGTACACATTCATCTGTGAATGAACACTTAAGATGCTTCCATGTTTTAGCTACTGTGAATAATGCTGTCAGGAACATGGGTTTACAAATATCTCTTTGATACTTTGCTTTCAATTATTTTGGGTATGTACCCATAAGTTGAATTGATGAATCATATGGTAATTCTATTTTAATCTTTTGAGAGACAACCATACTGTTTTTTACAACAGCCATACCATTTTGCATTCCCACCAATAGCATACTGGGCTTCCTATTTCTGTACATTCTCGCCAACACTTATTATTGTGTGTGTGTGTGTGTGTGTGTGTGTGTGTGTGTGTGTTTTGGGGGGGATAGTAGCTGTCCTAATGGGTGTGAGGTGGTGTCTCTTTGTAGTTTTGATTTGCATTTCTCTAATTATTGGTCATGTCAAGTATCCTTTTATGTGCTTATTGGTCATTCATATGTCTTCTTCGGAGAAATGTTTATTCAAGTCCTTTGCCCATTTTTGAATTGTGTTTTTACATTTCTTGTTGTTGAGTTTTAGGAGTTCTCTGTATAGTCTGTATATTAATGCCTTAGCAGATATATGATTTGCAAATATTTTCTCCCATTCTGTGAGCTGCCTTTTTATCTGATAATGTCTTTTGACACATAACATTTTAAACTTTGATGAAGTCCAATTTTCTGTTTTTTAAAAAATTTCCTATGCCTTTGGTACCTTACCCAAGAAATCATTGCCAAATACAATTTCATGAAGTCCTATGCTTTCTTCTAAGAGTTTAACAGTTTCAGATATTACATTTAGTCTTCAATTAATTTTTAGTTAATTTTTGTATATTAGGAAAGAGTCCAACTTCACTTTTTGCAAGTAGATATCCAGATATCCCAGCATCATTTGTTGAAAAGAGTGTCCTTTCTCCATTGAATGGCCTTGCCACACTTGTCCGAATATTATTTGATCATGTACAGGAGGGTTTAATTCTGGGCTATCTCCTCCATTGGTCTATATATCTGTCTTTATGCCAGTGCCACACAGTTTGGTTATTATAGCTTTGTAGTAAGTTTCGAAACCAGGAAGTGTGAGTCCTCCAGCATTGCTCTTCCTTTTCAAGACTCTTTTAGCTATTTGTGGTCTTTGGAGATTCCATATGAATTTTAGGATGAACTTTTCTATTTCTTCAAAAGACAGCATTGAAATTCTGATAGGGAGTGCATTGTACTGGTAGATCACTTGGATAGTATTGACATCTTAACAAATTAAGTCTTCCAATCTGTGAATATGATATATATTTCCATTTATTTATGTCTTTTCTAATTTCTTTCAGCAATGTTTTGTAGTTTTCTTTGTACAAATCTTTTACCTCCTTGGATAAGTCAATTCCTAAGTATTTTATTTTTTGATGCTATTATTAATGGAATAGTTTTCATAATTTCTTTTCTGGGTTGTTCATTGTTAGTGTATAGAAATGCAACTAATTTTGTATGTTGTCTTTGTATCCAGGTACTTTGCTGGTTTTGTTTATTCTAACAATTTTTTCTGGAATCTTTAAAGTTTTCTACCTGTAAGATTATATTACCTGTGAATGGAGATAATTTAACTTCTTCCTTTCCAGTTTGGATGCTTTTTTTTTTTTTTTGGAAATAAGTTTTTCTTCCTGTTAAATACAATAGAGAAAATCAACCAAATCAAATATTTTGTTTAATACAATAGATATATTTGGGGGAAATTTTTAAAAAATTAAAAAGGAGACAGTACAAATAAATATATTAAGATGAAATGGAAGATAAACTAAGATAAAGCAGATATCAAAATAATAAAAAGAATCATATAGACTTTATACAAACAAATTTGAACATTTATATAAAATGAACAATTTCCAAGGAAAATATAATTTTGCATAACTGAGTCAGGAAGAAATAGAAAACCAAAGGGACCTATAATCATTAAAGATGCTGAATCTATAATTATATAAAACTCTATTCTACCACCCTAAAAAAGAAGGAAGAGGAGAAAACAGAGAAGGGGAAAGTGAAGAACTACGACCAGGTCAAAATAATTTTAATAGCTAGTTCTAACAAATATTGCAACAGGCAAATCCAGTCTTATACAAATGCTTCCAGAAAGTTCAGACCACCCAAATTGTTCTCAAAGATGATTTAACTTTCTTCTTTGAGGAAGAACAATTCTGTTTCTTCTTAATTTCTTGAATTTGCTTTGGTAACTTTTACTTTCTTTTCATACAACGTTCAAAGGAGGAGAACGGGCTGAAAAAATATTATTCCTTTATCTAATGGAAGAATGGTCAATATGAAATCAGAGATACACACACACACACACACACACACACACACACACACACCCATCCACACACATGCCCCCTCCATTTTAAAGGAAGTGTCAATATGGACGCTTTTTATTGCTTTTTCTTGCCTAATTGCTCTGGCTAGAACTTTCAGTACTGTTTTGAATAGAAGTGATGAAGGCAGATGTCCCTGTCTTAGGTCTGATCTTAGAGGAAAAGCTTTTGGTCTTTCACTTTTGAGTATTATGTTCACTGTACATTTTTCATATATTACTTTTATTATGTTGAGGTAATTTCCTTCTATTTCTAGTTTGTTGAGGGTTTTTGTCATGAAAGAATGTGGAATTTTGTCAAATTCTTTTTCTGGATCAATTGAGATAATCATTTGGGTTTTCCCCTCTTCATTTTAGTAATATGGTGTATTACATTTATCAATTTTCATATGTTGAACAGTGTTCTCATTCCACTTGGACATGGTATATTTTCCTTTTAATATGTTGCTGGGTTCCATTTTCAGGTATTCTGTTGAGAATTTTTGCATCAATGTTCATAAGAAATATTGGTCTGTAGTTTTCTTGTAGTATCTTTGTCTGACTTTGATATCAAGGTATTACTGTCCTCACAGGATGAATTAAGAAGTGTTTCCATTTCTTTAATCTTAAGAAAAAGTTTGAGAAGAATTGGTGTTAGCTCTTCTTTAAATGTTTAATAGAACTCACCAGTAAAGCCATCAGGTCCTGGGCTTTCTTTGTTGGGAGATTTTTTAATTACTGATTTAACCTCCTTACTAATCATAGATCTGTTCAGATTTCTATTTCTTTGTGGTTAGGTCTTGGTAGGTTTGTGTTTCTAGGAATTTGTCCATTTTATCTTGGTTATTCAATTTGTTATAATACAGTTGTTCATACAACCCTTTTTATTTCTGTAGAATTAGTAATAAAGTCCCCAGTTTCATTTCTGATTTTAATAATTTGAGTCTCTCTTTTTTTCTCTTGGTCAACCTAGCTAAAGATTTGTCAACTTCTTTAATCTATTCAAACAACCTGTCTTTGATTTTATTGATTTTCTCCATTGTTTTTCTATTCTCTATTTCATTTCTCTCTGCTTGACTCTTATTTCTTTCCTTCTAGCTTTGGGTTTAACTTTTTTTCTAGTTCCTTGAATGGTAAAGTTAAGCTGTTGATTTGAGTTCTGCTTTTTACTATTAGTGTTTATAGCTATACATTCCCTCCTTAGCACTACTTTCTCTGTGTCCCATAGTTTTGGTATGCCATATTTTTGTTTTCATTCATCACTAAATCACCCTTGTGATTTCCTCTTTAATCCATAGGTTGTTTGAGTGTGTTGTTGGCCAGGGTAGTGGTTCATGCCTGTAATTCCAGCCCTTTGGGAGGATTGCTTGAGGCCAGGAGTTTGAGACCAGCCTGGGCAACATAGCAAGACTCCATCTCTACAAAAGAAAAAAATAACCAGGCATGGTGGTGGGTGCCTGTGGTCCTAAATACTCAGGAGGCTGAGGTGGGAGGATTGCTGGAGCCCAGGAGTTGAAGGCTGCAGTGAGCTATGATTAAGCCACTGCACTGTACTCCAGCTGGGTGACAGAGTGACCTTAACTTAAAAAAAATATGATGTTTAATTTTGAATAAGTTTTCCAATTTTTCTTCTGTTACTCATTTCTAATTTCATTCACTTATAGTTGGAAAACATACTTCTTAGATACCTATCATTTAAAATTTATTAAAACTTAATTTCTGTCCTAATATATGCTGTATCCTGAAAAATGTCTTATGTGCACTTGTGAAGAATGTGTATTTTGTGGTTGTTGGTTAGTGTTCTGTATATGTCTGTTAGAGCTAGTTGGTTTATTATGTGTTCAGTTCTCTATTTCTTTACTTATCTTCTGTCTAGTTGTTCTGTCCATTACTGACATTAAGCTATTAACTTCCTCGACTATTGTTATAAAACTATTTCTCCCTTCAGTTCTGTCCATTATTGACAGAAAGCTATTAACATCTTTAACTATTATTGTAAAACTGTCTATTTCTCCCTTCAATTCTGTTCATTTTTGCTTCATATATTTTGGTAATTTGTTACTAGGTACATAAATGTTTATAGTTGCTTCATCTTCTTACCATATTGAACCTTTTACTAACATATAGTGCTCTTCTTTGCCTCTTATAAATTTTTTTGATCCGAAGTCTATTTTGTCTTACATAAGTATAGCCACACTTACCCTCTTTTGGTTATTATTTACATGAAATATCTTTTTTCTATCCTTTCATTTTCAATCTATTTCTTTCTTTGTATCTAAATTGAGTCTCCTGTAGACAGCGTATATTTGGATCTTTCAAAAATCCATTTAGCCGATCTATCTCTTGATTGGAGTATTTTATCCATTCACATTTGAAGTAACTACTGATAAGAAGGGACTTACTTCTGTCATTTTCCTGTTTGTTTTATATGTGCCTTATAGCTTTTCTTTTTCCCTCACTTTCTGTGATACTATCTTTTTTTGTGTTTGGTTGTATTTTTTTGTAGTGAAATGTTTTAATTCCCTTCTCATTTCATTTTTTGTACATTCTATATTTTATTTGTCATTACTTTGGGGATTATATTTAACATCTGCAAGTTATAATGCTCTAATTAGAATGTATACCATCTTAACTTCAATAATACACAAACACTCTTCTCCTTTACAACTCTATTCCCATCTCTTTTAGTTATTGATGTCGTGATATTATCTTTTTACATTGTATGCCCTAAAACATAAACTAATATTTTTTTTTACTTCATTGGCCACCTCCTAACCGATGTAGAAAACAATATATGGAATTACAAACAAAAGTTACAATAATACTTCTTTTTATAACTGTGCATGTATTTACCTTTCTTGGGATCTTTTTTTCTTTATACGGATTCAAGTTACTGTCCAGTGTCCTTTCACTTCCCCCTATAGGATTGCTGCTGCTGAGCTAAGAGCTGAAATTGACTGCAATTTACTGTTCTAACCTTCACCTGGAATTTGCAAGCCTTCAATAGACTCCAGAGTTTCAAAATAGTTATATTGCACAGATTCTGCCAGTGTAGTCATTGTCTAGGTGGGAAGATAGATTCTGGTGGTTCCTACTCTGCCGTCTCCCCATAATCTTTGCCTGCTTAGCCTTTAAGGGTCTTGCAAATTGTGATGCTTCTAGACTATCAATAATTAATATCTCACCCACAAGATACATTTACAGTGAGGATGATCATTTGTGAGAGTGGATATAAACCTATATTTCAGATAGCCATTAATATTTTTGAGAAATTTTGGCCAACTTCTAATCATATATTTCTCTACATTCTTTTACAAATTGTCATGTGGCTGATAAAGGGCTTGTATTAGCTAGTCACAAAATAACAGATTTGCCATTTTGTGTGCGTCCTTGCATTATTAACGTGATAGAATTGGTCTATGATTTCTTTGCAACATCTTTTTGTTGTTGTTGTTCCACTTGGGAAGGTTGATTTAACTGAAATTTGAGCACACCTCTGTAAATCTACTTCCCCTGGCTGAAGCGCATGTGCCTCAAACTGCTGAAAGTGAAGTACTTGTGGCTACCACTGTCAGCTCCTCATGGAATTCTTCCACCAGTACACCTCCCATGCTGAGTGGGCAACATGGCTAGAGAATAGGTGACTGAGTGTGGACCATGCTTCTAGTAAATAACAATTGTCCCCACCCAAATCTTATCTTGAATTGTAGCTCCCATAATTCCCATGTGTGGTGGGAGGGACCTGGTGAGAGGTAACTGAATCATGGGGGTGGGTCTTTCCCATGCTGGTCTCATAATAGTGAATAAGTCTTACAAGATCTGATGATTTTATAAAGGGGAGTTCCCCTGCACACGCTCTCTCTTGCCTGCCGCCATGTAAGATTTGACTTTGCTCCTCATTCACCTTCTGCCATGATTGTGAGGCCTCCCAGCCATGTGGAACTGTGAGTCCATTAACTCTCTTTCCTTTATAAGTTACCCAGTCTTGGGTATGTCTTTATTAGCAGCATGAGAACAGACTAATACAATAATGAAGCCTAATTTCATTTTTGTGAGATAAATGCATATAAATAGAACTTCTAATCCTGATCCCACAGTCCTGTTTTGAAGACTGCTAATGCAGGTCAGTAGTTATGTAGTGGTTTAAAAGTTTCTTAATAGAATAGTTTAATCACGTGTTCAAGATTAGGTTATAGGCTGGGTGGGTGGCTCATGCTTATAATCCCAGCAGTTTGGGAGGCCTAAGTGGGAGAATCACTTGAGCCTAGGAATTTGAGACCAGCCTGGGCAACATAGTGAGAATCTGTATCTACAAAAACATTAGAAATTAGCTAGGCATGATGGCACATGCCTATAGTCTCAGGTACTTGGGAAGCTGAGGTGGGAGGACCACTCGAGCCCAGAAGGTTGAGGCTACAGTGAGCTGTGATCTCATCCCTGCACTCCAGCCTGGGTGACAGAGTGAGACCCTGTCTAAAACAAATAAATAAATAAAATATTAGGTTCTACTAGCAGGGTCAAAAAGGCTACTCCAAAAGGCCAGCTTCCTACACCAAGAAGCCTGCTTCTCTCTCTTGGCTCTCTGCCCCCATGGTAGATTTTCTTCTTGGGCTGGCATCTTCCAGTAAGGTGGGATGTTTTCAGAACAATTCTCATGGTTCAAAACTACCTTTTCCTTTCTTTCTTAAGTTTATGTTGTCCTTGTGACCTAAACCATATGTAATCTTTATAGTCCTATTAAAAAACTTCTGGCAGCTTTTATGTGTGGCTAAAACTTGTATCTTTGAAAAATGGACTTTTACTTTTCTTTGCTGATTATGCCAGAACTATCCCCATTGGGCTACTATAAGCTCTGGCAGTGTTGAGGGAGCCATTTAAAATTAAAGTCATTTTTTCCTTACTGAGCTTAGTAGATACCTATTTATGCAAAGACAGAGAAAGGATCTTTGCATTTCTAGGAAATGGGGAAGATCATGAGACTGTGTAAATATGGTTCGAGGCAGAACTGTGACTAATAGAATTTTGTTCCATTCAGGAAATAAGAAAACAACATGAGGAAGGTAAAGAACAAATTATGAATAGATTTCTGCTTAATAAAATGTCCAAAGAATTAGACAAGGAACATTAAGCCCCATAAGAAGAAGAAAGAGTAATTTGACCTGTTGAAGTCACTGGGAAATAGGCCAGGTTTATCTTTAAGCATCCAGTCTTGCCCTGTTATTGGTAATGATCTCTAATACTTTTATAGCCCTTTGAAATTTACATAGAGCTTTTCTCGCTGGTGGCGTCCTTCTTCTTACATTCTTCCCTGGCTCCTGTGGGCTTTCATCAGATCTGATCTCAGAAATGCATTTGCTTAACTCATTCCTAATAAGCAGCTTCAAATCCTGTTTGGAAGAAGACAGGGTCAAATAAAAAAAAAAAATCATTCAACAAAGGAAAGAATGGCTGACAATGTTGAATGCGTGACCTTTCCAGAGGCATTTGTATTTTATCAGAAGATAAGTTAAACAGATTAATCTCTAATTCTATAAGTAAGGCAACAGGAGAGATTTTTCTGGAGGGAAGGGAAAACATAGCACTCGGAAGTGTCTTATTTTAGATCCCTGAAATAATTTCACATTTAGGAAGCCATTTTGCTTACTGGCAAGGTATTTCTCTTTCCAGCTCTGCATAGCTGATGGCATACACTTCTTAGATCGGTTGAATTTAATTTTGAGTCCAGATTTTCAAACCATTCAAAAATATAAAATTTCAGAATTTTAGAGATTTAGGGAATCTTACTGTTATTACGGTGAAACCCCTTATTTAATAGATAAGAAAATTAAGAACAAGAAATTCTAAATCATTCTGATTAGTCAGACCCACAAGATCCAAATGCTTTAATAAGGAACCTGAAAATCAGAGGACTAAATGTTTAGTTGACCAAGAAGGTCTCTTGAGATACGTTGTTATTTAGACCTACAGGCAGAGCATAGTATAGTTTTTTTGTTATTGCTCCATAAAGGTAACAGAACTATGTCTGAGCAGTAGGAGATGTTACTACTCCAATGCCTATCAATTTGTTATTTTCATCTGTATAATCATTACCTTCTGTCCCTAGGTCAATCAGTATTTCATTATTACTTGCATTAATCTTTTTTTTTTTTTTTTCTCCTGAGACAGAGTCTTGCTGTGTCGCCCAGGCTAGAGTGCACAAGTGTGATCTCAGCTCACTGCAACCTCTGCCTCCCAGATTCAAGCAATTCTCCTGCTTCAGCCTCCTGAGTAGCTGAGATTACAGGTGTGTGCCACCATGCACAGCTAATTTTTGTATTCTTAGTGGAGACAGGGTTTCACCATGTTGGCCAGGTTGGTCTCGAACTCTTGACCTCGTGATCCACCCGCCTCAGCCTCCCAAAGTTCTGGGATTCCAGGCATGAACCACCGTGCCCAGCCCCACATTAATCTTTTATATTGTAATTATTTCATATTTATGACACTTAATAGATAGCAGAATACTAGAAAAGTCAACTGATGCTTTTTAATAATGGATTCTTCCATCACATTAGCAAATATCTCCTTTCTTACAATACGGTATTGTTGAGCTGCTGGACTTCTTGTTAGCTTTACAGCATCATAGAGTTTATTTTATTGAGATAGAGTCTTGCTCTGTCACCCAGGCTGGAGTACAGCGGCAGAATCATGGCTCACTGCAGCCTTGACCTCCTGGGCTCAAGTTATCCACTCACCTCAGCCTCCTGAGTAGCTGGGGCTACAGCTGTGCTACCACGCTCCGCTAATTTTTTTTTTTTTTTTTTGTATCTTTTGTAGAGATGTAGTTTTGCCATTGTGCCCAAGCTGGTCTCAAATTCCTGGGCTCCAGCGATCCTCTCAAAGTGCTGGGATTACAGGCACGAGCCACTGCACCCGGCCCGTCATAGATTTTTGATGGAAGATCTTGAAAGATGATCTTGTCTAGCCACATCATATTTTCAAATGAGACACAGACCCAAAGGGTTATACCCCGATTTGCAGCAGAGCTGACATGAGAGCCTGATCCCCTTAATCCTAGTCCAGGTCTCTGTCTGCCATATCACAAGACACCATTCTATCAGCTCAGAAGCCTTTGGTGACTCTGGAAAGACATTTATTCTATATACTTCAAACCTAGGGAATATTGACTGGCATGATTCCTTCAGAATAAATTTCATTCCGGAAGAGGACAGGAGACTTAGCAGTTCTTTTCCCAATCTTTATCAAATCACAGGAAACAATCTTAGATGATGTGTTAGTCTCTAAAAGTCTGATTTTTCCTTTCAGCTCTCTTTTGTTTTGCCTGGCCTCATGAGGAAGGAAAACACTTAGCTGAATGATAAAGCCATTAAAGTCTTAATCGTCTATTTGTTTAATGTTTTCCTCAGTATTTTCATTTTGTGTTTAAAATTCAGAAGCTCATTTTAAGGAGCAAAGGTTACGGGCAAGATTAAGATCAAAGAATTCCTAAGAATACTGACTGAGAAACCAAGATCCTAGTCCTTAGAGTAACTATTCTTTCTGAGAAAAGCTGATGACTCATGCTGATTGTAAAAGTTTGTAATATGCCATGAAAATTGAGCACTTAAAATTCAAAGATTTCCTTGGATGCATCTACTCTGAATCATCTGGAGGAAAATTGAATAAAAACAAAACCAAAACCAAAAACTAAACTAAACAGTCAATTGTCTGGGCATTTTAGCCACATAATGGCAAACATATAGCTATTTGTAAATATTGTATGACTGCCTGAATTTTTTATAATCTAGATTTCTAGTCATGAACCCAGTAAAATCTGTATTATCATCAAATAACAATTTATTTCTACACGGACTATAACTGAAAATTTAAGCCACAGACTTTGATGATTACTAGCTTAATAAATGAACGTAGCTTAGTTAGATATGAAATAGCACAACTCATATAACCAAAAATTAGTTGAAGGGAAAATATCATGTAAAAGAAAGGGCTGAAGCAATCTAGCTGCAACTTTTAATCAGAAGCCAGCATACTGTCAGCATAATGAGATGTATTATATATGTAAATGCTCATTACGATAATCATTTCAAAATTTCAGTATAATGGCAGGGTCTCTAGAACACTAAACCTTGAGCTCTACTGATCACTATTAGGAGGGAATATTCACACATCTTTTTTTTTTTTTTTTTGAGATGGAGTCTCGCTCTGTCGCCCAGGCTGGAGTGCAGTGGTGCGATCTCGGCTCACTGCAAGCTCCACCTCCTGGGTTCACGCCATTCTCCTGCCTCAGCCTCCCGAGTAGCTGGGACTACAGGCGCCCGCCACCACGCCCGGCTAATTTTTTGTATTTTTAGTAGAGACGGGGTTTCACTGTGTTAGCCAGGATAGTCTCAATCTCCTGATCTTGTGATCTGCCCGCCTCAGCCTCCCAAAGTGCTGGGATTACAGGCATGAGCCACTGTGCCCGGCCCACACATCTCTTTTAGTTTTAAGGATTCACACTCATCTGTCTGGGAGATTTGCAAAGAAATCCCTGGTGCCCTGAAAACAGGAGAAAAAAACCTACTAAAGCGGAGATTGTATCAAATGAGAAAGGTCAATTTTTGTCCAAATTTATTCAACGGTCTTCAGGAGCTTTACTGCTCATAGCTACTTAACCTTTCATCACTAGCACCTGGGGCTTTTTTTCTTTGTTTTTTATTTGTTCACACAAGCAGTAACTACCTTTATGTATGTACTATTTGGATGATGAAAATAATTTAATGTAGCTTGGCCCAGCCTTGTTAATGTCATCACCTCAGAGACAACCCCTGACCACTCAATCCATATACCAGACACCTTTACCCCATCATCAGGTTTCATTTTCTTCAAAACAACCATGGTTATCTAAACTGGTCACCTTAAAAAAAATTCAGTTATGTGTTTACAGTCCATTTCCTCCATGGGGTATAAGCATAATAAGATCAGGTTCTTTGGCCATCCTGTTTGCTGCTGAATCCCCAGTGTCTAGGACAGAGCATGGCACGTGAAAGACACTAAAAAATATGTGTTAAGTGAATATTTGAGTGTCTAAAGCACATGGCCTTAATTAGATCTCTTTCGTCTTGAACACTAAGTTCAAAGTTGCCATCAAGGGTTACATGGAAAGAAAGTCCTATAAGCATAAGACAAACAGAGACATTGGAAAAAAGAAGACTGAATAAAATAAGCAGAGCCAGTGCATGAAAGGATGTAAAAAATAAAATTAGCACCAAATGATTTTACAGGTAAATATTCAAAGGACGGCAAAAAGATTAAAAAGTAGAAATAAATTCGAGGGAAAAAAAGTCAGCTATTGGTACAAAGGTTTTAACTGCAGGATTGGGATGCTTCCTGCAATGATCTTTAAGAGTTAGAATCTTGGATGAGTCAGAAGGACAGAGGATAAGAATTTCTGGCACAAGAAATAAGAGTCATTGGAAATAGATGGCCCTGATTCAAATCCAAGTTCTCCCATTTTCTTCCATGGGATCCGTGGTAAGTCACTTAGTTTCCTCACCTGTTGGCTTACTCAGTGAAAACTGCTGTAACAAAAATACCTTAGACTGGGTAATTTATAAACAACAGAAATTTATTTTTCACAGTTCTGGAGGCTCTGAAGTCCAAGATCAAGGTGCCAGCAGATTTGGTTTCTGGTGACAGCCCACTTTCTGATTCATAGATGGGAACTTCCAGCTGCATCCTAACATGCTGTAAAGGATAGTGTCTCTCTGGGGCCTCTTTTATAAGAGTATTAATCTCATTCTTGATGGCAGAGCCCTCATAACCTAATCATCTCCCAAAGGCCCCATCTTTTAATACCAACATCTTGCGGGTTAGATTTCAATATTTGAATTTTAACAAGATACAAACAATCAGACCATAGTAGCTGTAAAGTCTAGATAATTCTGAGATAAGGCCTAAAGGAGATACACATGTAAGTGTATTTCTCATTGAATGTTCAATACCGTTGCCTTTTATTATGTATTTTTCAATTAATCAACAGGGTGCTATTGAGAAAAGCTCTCTTGCCTTCCTTCCACAACTAGGTTACTCTTGAAGTCAAAGGAGTGGAAGTTTGTGCAGAATTTCAGCAACCACCTACAGGTACGTCTTGTACCATCGCTTTTCCTCACTATTAAACACTAGAGTTTGTATTAGAACCCTACATCTAGAATGGAAAAGAAGAACTAATAAGGTTAAGGAGTTCTACTTATAAGCTCTGTACAGAAAAATATAACTCATCACGAAAGGTTCACCTACATCTTGTGCTGTTTTCACCATAATGTCTAGATACTTCATTTGTGACATTTAGCACCTGCAACTGTATCCATGTGTTTTTATAACCTGTTCTCCTGGGGCAAATTCTTCCAGTGCAGAGGTCTGTCTTACTCATTGTTATGGACTGAATTATGTCCTCTAAAGATTCATATGTTGAGGCCCCAACCCCCAATATGACTATTTGGAAACAGGGCCTCTAAAGAAGTAATTAAAGTTAAATGAGTTCATAAAAGTGGAACCCTAATCTAATAGGAATGGTATTCTTATAAGAAGAGATACCTGGAGTGTGCATGCCTGTAGGAAAAAGGTCATGTGAGGATACATTAAGAAGGCAGCTCTCTGTAGGCAAGGAGAGAGGATCGAGGAGAAACTAATCCTGATAGTATCACGATCTTAGACTTCTAGCCTCCAGAACTATGAGAAATAAATTTCCGTTGCTGAAGCCACCCAGGCTGTGATACTTTGTTATGGCTGTCCTTGCAGATTAATACAATCATCTATGGTGAATATGGTAGACTGACACTCAGAATCCCTTCCAACCTCCTTCCCGCACCTGGTTCTGTACTTCCAGAGAGCTTACAACGTTCCCTTTCAGATATCTGCACTCCCATGTTTACCACGTGACTATTCACAACAGCCAACAAATGGAATCAACCTAATTGTCTGTCAGTAGACGAATGAATAAAAAAGTTGGTATATATACACACAAGGGAATATTCTTCAGCTATAAAAAACAATGAAATCCTGTCACTTGTGGCAACATGGATGTACTTGGAGGACATAACGTTAAAGGGAATAAGCCGGCCGGGCGCGGTGGCTCACGCTTGTAATCCCAGCACTTTGGGAGGCCGAGGCGGGCGGATCACGAGGTCAGGAGATCGAGACCACGGTGAAACCCCGTCTCTACTAAAAATACAAAAAAATTAGCCGGGCGCGGTGGCGGGCGCCTGTAGTCCCAGCTACTCGGAGAGGCTGAGGCAGGAGAATGGCGTGAACCCGGGAGGCGGAGCTTGCAGTGAGCCGAGATTGCGCCACTGCACTCCAGCCTGGGTGACAGAGCGAGACTCCGTCTCAAAAAAAAAAAAAAAAAAGGGAATAAGCCAGGCACAGAAAGAAAAATACCACATGATTTCTTGCAAAGGTGGAATCTAAAAAAAGTTGACCTTGCAGAATTAGAGTAGAATAGTGGTTACCAGAGGCCAAGGCGGGGAGGCAGTCAAGAGGATGGGGAAAGGTTACAGATACACAGGAAGAAAGAGTTCTGGATTTATATTGCATAGTAAGGTGACTATAGCAAGTAACAATGCATTGTATGCTTCTTTTTTTTAAAATTTTACTTCCATAGGTTTTTGGGGAACAGGTGGTGTTTGGTTACATAAGTAAGTTCTTTAATGGTAATTTGTGAGATTTTGGGGCACCCATCTCCTGAGCAGTATACACTGGACCCAAAATAGTCTTTTATCCCTTATCCCCTTTCCGCCCTTTCTCCCTGAGTCCCCAAAGTCCATTGCATCATTTTTATGCCTTTGCATCCTCACAGCTTAGCTCCCACTTATGAGTGAGGACATATGATGCTTGGTTTTCCAGTCCTGAGTTACTTCACTTAGAATAGTAGTCTCCAATCCCATCCAGGTTGCTGCAAATGCCATTAATTCATTCCTTTTTATGGCTGAGTAGTATTCCATCATGTATGTATACCATAGTTTCTTTATCCACTTATTGATTAATGGGCATTTGCATTGTATATTTCAAAACAGCTAAAAAAGAAGATCTTAAAAGTTATCACTACAAAGAAATGATAAAACTTTGAGGTGATGAACATGTTAGCTACCTGTGTTGTATCAATTTGCAATGCATACATGTATTGAAATATCACACTGTACCCCACAAATATGTATAATTATTATATGTAAATAATAAATATTAAAAATTTATAAAATTAAAAAAATTGTTTTCTTCTAGTCTCCAAATGTAAATTAAGTCCCCCAATTAGGTGACCTCATGTAAGATTTCAAAGGTGGAAGTGAGGCAGGGGCCATCTTCAGCTGCTGCAGGTGTTGCCGGAACAAGCACAGTCGTGGAGGTGCCGTGTTTTTCTGCAGCAGCATGGCAGTATCCAGTTCCCAGTTCAGAGGGTATTGAGAGAGTTGCGGTGGTTGAGGTAGCCTCTCGATCAGTAGGTGGCAGCTAAGGCAGTGTATCCTCAAACTCAACAGTCCTTGATGGCTGTCTTCTGACTCCTCCTCCCCCGATCATGGTGAAGATAGCAGCTGCCTTGATGGGCCACCTTGGCAGTGTGATTCTGAGAGCTATTTTTGGAAAGGAAGTCTAGAACTAGCTCCCAAGACTTTCCAACTATCTTGTGTTTAGTGGTCTGGATCAAATTTCTTTCTGTTTAAGAAAGCTAGGGTGGTTTTTGTTTTTTTGTAACTGAGCCCTAACTGATACATTCTTCTTTGTGTCCTTGGCATTAAACAAAATGCCTGGAATATTTAAAAGATGAACAAGTGTTTTTTGTTGCTGTTTAAACCAGCAGTTCTCAATCTTTGATATGTATCAGTATCAACTAGATATTGACACTGTATCCACTTACAAATCTAATAGAGTCCAAAGTCTCAAGCTCATTGAAATAGACTAGGCTCCTAGTCTTCATATTTTTATCAAGTTCTCTAGATGATTCTAATACTCACCAAAGTTTGAGAAGCACGGGTTTAAACATTCACCGAGGCCTACCAAGGACCAAGCATGCTTCTAAGCACTTGACACTCAGTGTTTTATTTAATTCTGATAATAATCTTATAAGGCAGGAAGCATTATTATCCACATCTTATATATGAGAAAACTGAGGTGTAAAGAGCCTTAGAAAAATACCCAGGGTCATAAAACTGGTAAGATCTTGGGTATCTGCCTCTGTCTGTTTTGCATTGCTATAAAAGAATAGCTGAGGCTGGGTAATTTATTTAAAAAAAAAAAAAGTTAGGCCAGGCACAGTGGCTCACACCTGTAATCCCAACACTTCGTTTTTTTTGTTTTTTTTTTGAGACGGAGTCTCGCTCTGTCACCCAGGCTGGAGTGCAGTGGCTCAATCTCGGCTCACTGTAAGCTCTGCCTCCCGGGTTCACGCCATTCTCCTGCCTCAGCCTCTCCGAGTAGCTGGCCCTACAGGCGCCTGCCACCATGGCCGGCCAATTTTTTTGTATTTTTAGTAGACACGGGGTTTCACCGTGGTCTCGATCTCCTGACCTCGTGATCCGCCAGCCTCGGCCTCCCAAAGTGCTGGGATTACAAGCGTGAGCCACTGCGCTCAGCTAATCCCAACACTTTGGGTGGCCGAGGCGGGCAGATCACCTGAAGTCAGGAGTTTGAGACCAGCCTGGTCAACATGGTGAAACTCTGTCTCTACAAAAATACAAAAAATTAGCTGGGCATGATGGCAAGTTCCTGTAATCCCAGCTACTTGGGAGGCTGAGTGGGGAGAATCACTTGAACCTGGGAGGCAGAGGTTGCAGTGAGCCGAGATCACACCATTGCACTCCAGCCTGGAGGACATAATAAAACTCCACCTCAAAAAAAAAAAAAAAAGTTTTATTTGACTCACAATTTTGATGGCTAGAAAGTCCAAGATTGGGCGTCTGCATTTGGTGAAGACCTCATGAAGGGGAGCTGGTATGTACAGACAGCACATGGCAACAGAGGAAGCAACAACCAGCTTTCATGAGAACCAATAAAGAGAGAACTCACTCACCCCCAAGGGAGGGTATTAATCTCCTCATGAGGGATCAACCCCAAGACCCAGACACCTCTCCATTTAGGCTCCACCTCCAACACTGGGGATCAAATTTCAACATGAGGTTTGGAGGGGATAAGCATCTATACCGTAGCAGTATCTAACCTGTGTCTACCTGACCATAAGCTCCTAACTCATGATCACTATACTCTTCTGCTTGAATCATCTCCACTCTTTGCAGAGCCTAGAAAATGTATCCTGTTTACATCTAAATCAGATTCCTCCAAATAATTTTTAAAAACATAATAATATCCCAGTGTCTCTGACAAGGTCATTTAGTTACTAAAGAAAAAAGCTGGACTCATAACTCTCCTTCCAAGGAAACAATAGTCTCTTGGATAAATGCAAAGGTACTTCAAAGTCTAATAAGGTGTATTTAAATCAAGAAATAGCTTGAAGAAATAATTGCTCTCTCATACAAAACTAACAATTCTCTGAATTTTATTATTATCTTTGCAGTGAGAAATAGCAAAACCGACCCTTAGGTCTATCCATTTATTAGAGAAAATATTATATATTTTCAAAAAGAATAGCTCAAAATAGTATTATCAAGCTGCAAAGCCCCACATTCTTTTTTCCTTATTAATCACGTTTCTGACATTTTAAGATTGCATCTCTAAGATGTAATAAAATCTTATTATTCTTCTAATATCTAGAAATTAATAATGTAGAGGAAGATATCAGATGTCCAGAGGAAGTTTTTCCAGAGATGTGCAGAATGCACAATGGAAAAAGGGAAATATTCTCCTCTTTTATACTTTGTAAGCTTTTCAGCCAATAGAAGTTATCGAATTTAAATATAGTCATTGTTAGAAAGGAGGAGTTCCGAAAACTTCTGGAATTGTCAATTTCATCGCCAGTTGGGCTTGTCAGAGAAAAGTGAAACCTGAACATTTGTGAGGCAAAAATTTCTCTGATTTGTCCCAGAGAAGAAATGTGAACAAGTTGCATTCAAATCCCAGCTGTTATTCTGGACTTTATTGTGACTTTTGACAAGTTATCTACCTTTCAGGTGTTCATTTTCTAGTCTGTAAAAATCAGAGAAAATAACCACTACCTCCTGAGGTGTTACAAGGGTTAAATGAGATACATTCGTTTCTTTCTGTGGATCTGTGCAGGGAGCGGAAAAAAGAAAAATTAAGAAAGGAAAAGAAAAGACACAGTAACAAGTCACCCACCCCAAGATAGTAGAAAATCACAGGACAAACTGTCAGAAAATTTGGCTTTGAACTTGGAACTCTGCCTCCATCTTGTTGTGTGACTCGAAGCAATTCTCTTAATTTTACCCTTGGAAAGAACACATTTCACTGTTGTCAAAAGGAGATGAAAGTTTTGACTTCCCAAGTTTGTGCTAATTTTGATGGTTCTTGTTTCAGGAATATAAAAATAATTCTTAAAATTTATAAAAAATGTTACATCTTCACTCACCCTGAAAACCAAAAAATGTACTTTTTAAGCATCCACATTTCCTGTCCTCTTTCTTTATTTGTATTGTCAAGTGAAGTTGTGCCAGCGAATGAGTCAGTTGAGATGGAAACATTTATTTATCTGATGTAATGTGTCAGTGGTGCGCTTTTAAAGTGTTTCTAGTATGCTTTGACAGTAAGTAACGTCATTAAAAAATGCTCTGACAAAAATGCTAGTGGTAAATCACGGCTGCCCTTCCCCTTCTCCCGAGGCGCTGCAGTTTGATTTTGCCACCTTTCCTTTTCCTTAACAAAAATGCTATCTGACATATATTTTATGTGTAGTTCCATGAACTAAACTTCATTTTGTTTGGGGGATCTGGAAAGAATCTCACACTTTGTTTGAGGTTCTACACAACAAACCACTGGATTGAAATTCCTGCGAGGGGCAGGAAGGGACTTTGGACCCCGCTCAAGAAGTCAGTCCCCAAGAGTGGAATCCAATTCAGCAGAGAAGTCACGGACAGAACAACAGCACAGCAGGGCAGAGAGCCACAGAGCCTCATCAAACCAAAAATCAAAAAGGAAGTGTTGTAGAGAGAGTCCAGATGTCAGGGAGATGAAGAGAGGGGTCACAGTAAAATAAGACTCTGGGATCAAGGTATGACCAGGACAATGGCCAGGTATGACTAGGTAAAGGGCTATGTCATGAACCTGTTGTATCTGTTGGGATGGTTAATATTGTGTGTCAACTTGGCTAGGCTATGGCGCCCAGTTGTTTGGTCAAACGGTAATCTAGGTGTTGCTATAAAGGTATTTTTGTAGATTTGAAAAACATTTACAGTCAGTTGACTTCAAGTAAAACAAATAACCCTTCATAATGTGGGTGAGCCTCATCCAATCACTTGAGGGCCTTAACAGCAAAAACTGAGGTTTTCTAGAGAAGAAGGAATTCTTCCCCAAAGCTGGAACATAGAAAATCTGCCTGAGTTTTCAGCCTGCTGGTCTGTCCTATGGATTTCAGATTCAAGACTGCAATATCAACTTTTTTTTACTGAACATCCAGCTTGCTGGTCTGCTTTATAGACTTTGGACTTGCTAGCCTCTCCAGTCACATGAGCCAAATCCTTAAAATCTCTCTCCTCTCTCTCTCTCTGTCTCTCTCTCTCTCTCTCTCTGTCTCTCTCTCTCTCTCTCTCTCTGTGTGTGTGTGTGTGTGTGTGTGTGTGTGTGTATTCTCCTATTTGTTCGACTCCTGTTGGGAACTTTGAGTGATACACCTCTCTTGTCATTTTTCGTTTCCAATGCAAGGCTTGGGAGACTCTGCTGGTCTGGGAAGTCACGCTTAAAGTTGCAAGAACCCAGCCAAACAGTCCCCTCCTGGGGAAAACTGGAAACGGGTTTTCTTTTCTTCAACCAGCACATCTTCAGTACTTGTTATCTTCCAGGCAACGTATTAGGTACTAGACAGGTTGGGTTCCCCTAGAAGCAGATGCTAAAATAAGAATTTGAGTACGAAGAGTCTATTTGGTAGGGGTAATTCTAGGAAACACTGGTAGGGGAGTGGGGAAGTGAGACAGGGAAGGGAAGGAAGACACAACAGGGCATATTAACAAGAAGGGTATGGCTGTGGGCCACTGGATTCAGTGTCACTAGGACTTGTGAGAGACTGCATGGGAGCCTACAGCTGTATGTCTGGAGTGTACTGAAAACCAAGGATAAAAATGGTGCATTCATTTTCCCGATGTTGCATTGTTAAAACCATTTTATATTATAATAAACACAGGCATATTTTGGAATACATAGATAGTTTCATAAATTTTTTAGATAAGACATGAGAATTCTAGGAAATTTTGAGCTAAGAACTATTGTCTTAGTGCGGTCTTTGTCTTTTTTCTTCTCTCTTCTCCTTTATGTCAAACACTTAATTCAGTGTCCTGTTTAAAAGGATTCTCCTTGCTAAGACACCCACTTTGTTCCAGGGTCCATGGTCTTGCTCTGTCCACTACACGGAGTTTGTTTCATGATTAAGTCTTGGTAACAGGCTTTTGGTCCCTGCCCCAGTCCCCTTTCTTGTGCACGGCATCTATAGTGGGCCTGCCAGTTATGCAGTAGAGCTCCTTGCTGTGCCTGCACATTTGGCTCTGCTCCCAAATTACTGTGCTTCTGACATTTCCAGGCCTGTAACTTGATCCTAATTCCTCATCTGTGTCCATATGGACAACTTGCTAACTTCCATAATGGATGGAGACAGGTCCAACTGCAATCTTCAATTTGATCTCAAGGACCAATATTGCAACTGTCCTATTCTCATTACATATGCTTGTCTTGTACGTATTGCTAGGCCTTCAAGAAAACTGGAAGAACAAAAAAGATAAAAAAAGATGGCAAAAGGCATGTAAGTTTCCCAGGTGGCAATGGAAGAAACCCCAAAATAAGAAAGAACCATGAAAAAAGAAACATTCTGGAGTAGAAATATGAGAGAGAGAGAGCGAGAGAGAGCGCACGTGCAATTACATATGTGTTAGGTGTAGTCTGGAGGAGGTGAGAAGAGAGTAGTGATCAGAGAATTGAGGAGAAAATAGGTCAAGTGAATCCTGCTGTACTGTTAGCTGAAACCTAGAGGAAGTGCCTAGAGAAACTAGAACATCACTTTTTATCAGTAAACCTCTGTTGCCCCAAGTTGTACAGATTGTATTAGAGAATAGACTATTTCTGATGTTCATTTCTTTTGTACAACTCAACAGAGGGAATAATCTCAAATTCCAGAAGACTGGCTTACAGATATAGGGAGGCCTTAGTTGAAAGCAATTTATGAACAAGCTGCTTTCTTCACAAGTCATCAAATTTTTGTCTTTTTGTACAATGACATTTGCAAAGGTTCTGCTCCTGTCATGTGATCTGCTACTCACAGGTCTTATTTTGCAATGGGTTAGCCTTATTTGTGTTTACCTTTTAAAACGTCACCATGATACTAAGCAAATGCCACCTAGATAAGTACTATAATTTAGATTCTCAGTCTAAACCGCACACAACCAACTCTGTGTGAATGGTAAGTAATCTGGATATTGTCTAACTCTTAAGTAGTCTATTTGTGGCCCAAATATCATTTACAGGGGTTCATATCCCAGCACCACTCTCACATAGAAGTCATTTTGGACATCATGGCAGAAGTAACCAAACATTCTTCTACTCCTTCATCTCTCTCCAAGAATTGAGGATGAAACACCAGATCAACTCTTGCCGGACTGTCTTGTAACTAGAGGTGATCATGTGACAAAGCTTCAGGCAGTAAGATTTATGGGTAAGTCTTCTTGGGAGCTTCTTGGAAAAATATTCTTTACTCAAACAGAAATGTATACATTGAGAACTTTAAAAATTTTTCTCCCTTCTTTCCTGCCTTTTTTTTTTTTTTTTTAATTTTACTTTAAGTTCCGGGATACCTGTGCAGAATGTGCAGGTTTGTTGCATAGGTATACACGTGCTATGGTGGTTTGCTGCACCTATCAACCCATCATCTACGTTTTAAGCCCCGCATGCATTAGGTATTTATCCTAATGCTCTCCCTCCCCTAACCCCCACCCCGCAACAGGCCCCAGTGTGTGTTGTTCCCCTAGCTGTGTCCACGTGTTCTTATTGTTCAACTCCCGCTTATGAGTAAGAACATGCGGTGTTTGGTTTTCTGTTCCTGTGTTAGTTTGCTGAGAATGATGGCTTCCAACTTCATCTTCTTTCCTGCCTTTCAAGACAGCGATAGGACAAGATATTTGGAACTGCAGCAGCCATCTCGAGACTGTGGCGATAAGCCAGGGAGGGAAAGTCAATATGCTAAGGGTGGTAAAATGGAAAAGATGGAAAGAGCTTAGAAACTTGACGTTTCTGAGACACTGAACCAACTGTGGGACTCTCCTCCAGACTTGTTGGTGATAATAAAGATCTAATTATTTAAACCACAGTTAGGTTTTCTCCTGTAAGTTTTCCCTTTTGCATGGAGTCAATATGGTCCCTGAGATTACTCATGGAGCCAGTAGCCCAGTCCTCCCCATTCACATGCAATTGTCTGGGACCACAGGAACGAAAGATGGGAAAGTGGAGGAGGATAGCATAGTCTGATACTCAGCCTGGATTCAGAAATGAGGTATGACTGCCATTGTAATGAGAGGTGGCAATCAGAAGCAGAAGAGGCTTTTTTTTTTTTTTTTTTTTTCCCGTAAAGGTCTTTGTGAATCTTGGGGTTTAAGCACCTTTGGTGCTTTTGTAGCACCTAGAAAAGCACCCTGGACAGTGGCTTGAGGGCATCAGACATCACCAAGGCAGGCAGAGCAGAAGATCATGAGCCAATTTCTTTTTAAGCACACATGTATTACTTCCTGAGGACTCCTGGAATGTGAAGAGACTCTGAAGAGGGTCCTGGGGTCTTGTACCAACAAATGGGGCTAACTATCCAGTGACAGGTAATTGACATCAATACGATCTCATTTGTTCCCAAAGACAGTGAGGCCTGTGACATGTGTGATTCCCACAACACACATCATGATTTTTATTTATTCTAAGTAAATTCCTGACAACAAACAGTTGAATTTATTCTGCAGACATGGCACGTTAAAAGCAGTCTCTTTCTAAAACAACAGTGGAAAGTATTTTTCACTGTAGATGGTACAGTTTATATGAGCCACCCTCATGTGAATAAAGTAAAGATATGTTTCAGTGTACCCTTGAAGGGTGTTTCAATTTTGAGTTAGGCTGGCAGGTTGTTTTTGATGCATTCCACAACCTTGCCATGTGATACCACTAGTCAGTGGTTTTCAAATGTATCCTCTTCCCCTCCCCAGTGAAATCAGACACAGCATTTTATGAAGAATAGATCAAACCAAGCAGGTCTGAGAAAGGCAGGGTTGGGCCCAGAGCCCTACACATGTTGGCCCAGAAGTACCTCTGTCCTAAATTTGAGAGAATTTTGAGAAGATTACCCTCTGCATCTATTTTAATTTTCTCTGTTTGTATAGTTTTAACTATTCAGATAAAATTGCACCCCCTCTTGCTATTCATCTGTTAGTCACTCTGAAATGTCAGAAATAGAGGATTTTCCCATTCTCTACCCACCTTGGGTACAGTAAGGATTTTCTTTTTTTAAAAATTTATTTATTATACTTTAAGTTGTGGGATACATGTGCAGAACGTGCAGGTTTGTTACATAGGTATACATGTACCATGGTGGTTTGCTGCACCCATCAACCTGTCACCTAGGTTTTAAGGCCCGCATGCATCAGGTATTTGTCCTAATGCTCTCCCTCCCCTTGCCCCCCATTCCCTAACAGGCCCTGGTGTGTGATGTTCCCCTCCCTGTGTCCATGTGTTCTCATGGTTTGACTGTCACTTATGAGTGAGAACATGGGATGTTTGGTTTTCTGTTCCTGTGTTAGTTTGCTGAGAATGATGGTTTCCAGCTTCATCCATGTCCCTGCAAAGGCCATGAACTCATTCTTTTTTATGGCTGCATAGTATTCCATGGTGTATATGTGCCACCAGATTTTCGAGGCCAAGTTCTGCCCTGTGGGATGGAGATGGTAATCTGTACCTTCAGTTTCTTGTGAGACAATGACTTTAAAGTAATAAAATTTCCAGACACACAGGCGGGAGACTGAAGTAGTCTACCATTATAACTCTTTGTATGGCAGCTACATCATTCCTTTGGGACTGAAATTTCTTGAAAGAAAGGGGCATTTCTTACTCATCTTTGTATTCCTTGCCATTTCTTGCCTAGGGCAGGTGTTCTGAAAAGTTTTGCTAAATCGAATTGGAAATAGAGAACAGAGACCATTCTGTAATTAAATTATACTCAGACACATCTGCTTCTATGTATGTAAAAAACAATTTAAAAATATTAGGATTAAGGGACTTTTTTTTTTTTTTTTTTGCTTGGACATGCGTTCAGAATCAAATCCAAACTTCGTAATTGTTGCTTTAAGCTTATAATTGTTCTCTTCTTTAACAAAATTATTTAAGTCTCCATCTGTGCAAGGAATTGTTCTGGGCACTTTCACATATGTTGCTATGTTTATTTAGTTACTTTCCATTCCCTTGTCAATAGTACTGGGCATTATTTTTATTTAATTATCACTGTTTCAATATTTAATTTATTAATATATATTAATAGTTTAATACTTGGTACATTTGTTCCTCATACTATCCCCTTAGTTGGATATTTTACAGTCTTGATACAGAGAAGAAAATGAAACTGATGGGGAAAGAGACTCATGCAATTCCCAGGATACATACTAGGAAGGAAGCCAGAATGTTTTCTGACTCCAGGCACTATCTATGCCTTTTCTTCTGCTCTACAGCTTCATCATTCCCTTCAACGCTCTACTAATCTTTTCAGCTGAAGCATCTTTATCTCTTTGGCAGCTAATTACTCCACTTCTTTCAATCTCAAAGGGACTGTTATGGCAGTGCTCTCTCTCCTCTCTCTGTCTCTCTTTCTCTCTGTTCAAAGTGAGGTTTGTGGTGGGAATTCATGGATGGGTGGAGAGTTGAGATGGAAGGACTATAAATAGTTGACAATATCTACTTATCTGCAGCTTTGAGAAATTCTGAGTTGTGAGAGAATGTTTCGTAGAGAAACTGTATTTTAGAGACTGTCATTAATTGCCTTTAAGTGCTTTGTTTCTTTCCTGCCTGCCTCTTTCTAAACTTGGTTTGATAAACCAACTTTACCAAGTTATTTAGAATTTGTACTTATCATCCCAGTAGTCTGGATGGTGGTGTTATAAATGTCAGAGTGTTGTGCATAGAGGCCCGGGTCCGGTCCCTTTGAATTCATATTATTTCCTGCTTCAGTCCTTTGCTATTCAGAATGTAGTCTTTGGACCATCAGCATCACAATTTCTTGGACTTGTCAGAAATGCAGTTTACCAGTTCTCATCAGAGAGCTATTGAATTAGAATCTACATTTGATTGAATGAGATCTCTTTGTTTCTAGTTAGTCTAGAGTAGCTTTTGCAGCAATCTTGGTTTGTTTTCTTAAAATCCTACTTTTGCTTTGCTTAAAATATGCATATACACATTTGAACTCAATTTTGATTATTTTTGTGAGGTTACTCTAATGTGTGTATTATTCACTAGGCCTTTTTTGGGGGGAAGGGAGGTGCCGTGGGCCTTTGGGGATGTCATTCAATAATTTAAGTCGGTTACTTTTAGTTCTGCTAAAAATCTTTTGTGCATTTCCTTGAAGGCAAGAACCATATTTTATTAAACCTTTGTGCCCACACAGTTCCTTTTATGTAAATGTTCAATAAATTGAAAGCTGAATGAATTATGAATAAATGCTTGAATGAATGAATATACGGAAGAGGATGAATCCAGACGGTAAATTCCTTGAAGACTGGGACAATGTCTTATTCATCCTTGAATTGCTAATACTTTGCAGAAAACCTACCAATAATGCCTGTTTGTTAATTTGTAGTTGTTAGATGAGACGAGATTATCTACTTATTCCTGGTATAAAGACTCTAGAGAATAGAAACGAGAGAAAATGAAGTAAAATGGAGTGCTATGGTACAGTGCTAGGCACCTTCACGATTTTTACCTCAGCTAATCATCACAACATCCTGCAAACTGGGTGTTATTTTACAGAGGCGGAAACTGTAACACGTTTACCCAACTAGTGTCAGAGCCTAACAATTCGTGGTTGTAATTCGCAGTATCATTGCGTGCCACAGTCCTGTTTCTGCAGAAATTGAGAGGTGAAAGAGAATGATCCTTTATATAGTAAAACGCACAATTCTCCGTGTCCCCCTTGTGCATCAGAGGCGCTGTGGCTCTGAAGGAATGAGCTTTCTTGCCTTTCAACCACAGACAAGGCAGGAACAATGGTGTGAAAAGCGTCCTCCCCGCCCCGGTCTTTTTCCGCCGGCGGAACGCAGATGCTGTAGCGTTCAGGCGCTGAGGGGACCAGAGAGGGACGGACACAAGGCTCGGCAGTTGCCTGGTAACGCCCGCTGAAGGAGTCCCAGTGTAATAAGGTCCCGGAGAAGTGTCACTGGCCCTGAGTGGGACCCGGTAGCCCGTTCGCTCCGCGCCGGCGGCCTGTCCCCGCGGCTTGGCGGGCTAGGGCAGGGGAAATGTTGCAGGAGGAGTCGGACCTCTCTCTCATTATTGCCCAGATAGTCCAAAAGCTCAAGGGCTCCAATTTGTACTCTCAGCTGGAACGGCAGGCCTGGGTAAGTGAGGCCGAGTGGGAAGGGATGGAGACGGGCGGGGCCGCAGCGATGTCTCTTCTTCACCCTCCTCACCCAAGCCAGAGCTCGCCTCTGACCTCTCCAGCTCCGCTCTGGTGCTCAAAAAACAAACAGACAAAAACCAAACCAACAAACAAAAAAACCCCCAAAAACCCCACCTCCCTGTCCGGTGCAAGCTCTGCTGCCTCAGCCCTAGGCGTGGTCAATAGATTTTTAAAGAAGGATGGGGAGCATCACACCTTTTTTTCAGACCAGAGAAACGCTTACTCACTCATTTATCTATTCTTGTAGTCATTTACAGGGTCTAATTTTTTAAGCTGCTGGACTCACTGAAGGTAGCTTGGACCATGCTTTACCTCACTTTTTTCGTCCTGTGGGTGGACTTGGGCCCCCAAGTACCTTTCTGCTTTCTCGTCAATGTATCACTTTCTTGCACTTTACCCTCCCTGCAATTATTCCTCGTCTATCCGTCCACCACCTAGCATTTATTGGATATTTCATAACATGCTAGGCACTGAGGATGCACAGATTGATCGAGATCTTTGCCTTTTTGTGACTCATATAAATGAAATCACACAGTTTGTATATTTTGTGCCTGCTTTCTGGCATTTAACACAGTGCTTTTGAGATTCATCCATTTTGTTGATATTTCAGTAGTTCTGTTCCTTTTTATTGCTGAGTAATATTTCAGTGTTTGAATGTACAATGGTTTGTTTATCCATCATTGCGTGAAGGGCATTTGGTTTGCTTTCTGGTTTTAGAGATTATAAGTAAAGCTGATATATACATTCTAGTATACGATTTTGGTTGGATATTTGTTTCTTTTTTTCTTGGATAAATACCTAGGGTTGGAACTGCTGAGTTGTATGGTAAGTGTAATGTTTAATTCTATAAGAAACTGTCACACTTTTCCAAAGTGGCTGTATCATTTTCCATTCCCACAAGCAATTCTGAGAGTTCCAGTCGTTTTGCGTCCTTGATAGCACTTGATGTTGCCAGTTTTTAATTTATTTTTATTAATTAATTATACTTCTCTAGTAGAAGTGTAATAGTATCTGATTGTAGCTTTTATTGTATTTCCTTAATGACTAATGATATTAAGCATTTTCTTATGTGCTTATATCTTTTTTGGTGAGGTAGTCTTCAAATCTTCTGCCCATTAAAAAAAAATCGTGTTGTTTGTCTTCTTATTGTTGAGTTGTAAGGATTCTTTCTATATGATGTAAGTCTTTATCAGATATGCGTCTGGCAAATATTTTCTCCCAGTCTGTGGATGATCTTTTTTTTTTGAGACAGAGTCTCCCTCTGTCACCCAGGCTGGAGTGCAGTGGTGTGATCTCGGCTCACTGCAACCTCTGCCTCCCAGGTTCAAGTGATCCTCCCGCCTCTGCCTCCTGAATAGCCGGGATTGCAGGCATCCACCACCACGCCCAGCTAATTTTTTATATTTTCAGGAGAGACGGGGTTTCACCATGTTGGCCAGGCTGGTCTCGAACTCTTGATCTCAAGTGATCTGCCTGCCTTGGGCTCCCAGAGTGCTGGGATTACAGACGTGAGCCACCGTGCCCTGCCCAGTCTGCGGATTATCTTTTCATTTTATTAACTGGGTCTTTGAAAGAGAAAAATGCTTAATTTCGGTGACACAAATTTTTATCAATTGTTTTATGATTTGTGCTTTTTGTTCCCTACCTAAAAATGTTTGCCTAACTCAAGGTCTTAAAAAAGTTTCTACTATGTTTGTTTGTTCTAGAAGTTGTATAGTTTTAGCGTCTACATTTAGGTCTGTGATCCTAAATGTAGAAGTGTGATCCATTTTGTGATCCATTTTGAGTTAATTATTGTATATGGTGCAAGGTAAGCCTTTTTTTTTTTTTTTTTGCATATGGATATCCAGTATTTCCATTACTGATTTGTTAAAAAACCTATCCTTTCTCTGCTAATTTCCTTGGCACCTTTGTCGAAAATCAATTACACACACACATACACACAAAATTTCTGGCTATTTTGTTCCATTGATCTATTTGTTCATCATACAATACCACACTATCTTGCTTTTTGTAACTTTATAGTAAGCCTTGAGATCAAAGTCCTCCAAATTTGTTTCTTTTTTTCCCAAAATTATTTTGGCTATTCTAGGTCCTTTGCTTTGCTATATAAATTTTAGAATCCACTTATAAATTACTACAAAAATTGTTGAAAATTGATTTGGGATTATGTTGAATCTGTAGATCAATTTGGGGAGAATCGAGATTTTAGCAATATTAAATTTTCTGGCCCGTGGACATAGTTTATCTTTTTATTTATTTATATTGTTTTTATTTTCTCTTGTCAGTGTTTTGTAGTTTCAGCACACAAATATTGCACACTCTTTGTTAAGATTTTCCCCTTAAGTATTTCATGGTTTTTGATGCTATTATAAATGGTGACTTAAGTTTTAATTTTTTATTTTTAACATACAGAAATGCAATTGATATTGATCTATTTACCTTGCATCCTGAGAACTTGCTAAACTTATGTATTGGTTATGGTACCTTTTCTGTAGATTACTTAAGATTTTCCAGGTACATGTATCATAATGAACTAAAGACATTTTACTTCTTCCTTTCCAATCCGTGTGCCTTTTATTTCTTTTTCTTGACTTATTGTATTGGATAATGCCTCCAGTGCAATGTTTTGCAGATGCTTTTTTGCAGGTTAAGGAAGCTCTATTCTGTCCCTGGTTTTCTGAGAGTTTTATCATGAATGGATGTTGAACTTTGTTAAATACTTTGTTTATATCTGTAGATATGTTCATATTATTTTTCCTGCTTATGTTGATATGATGAATAATACTGATTGGCTTTGAATGTTGCACCAATTTTGTATTCCTGAGATAAATTCCACTTGGTTATGATGCATTATCCTTTTTATATATTTCTTGACTCAATTTGCTAACATTTTGCTGAAGATTTTGTAACTGTATTTATGAAAGATACTGGTTTGTGGCTGGGCGCGGTGGCTCATGCCTGTAATCCCAGCACTTTGGGAGGCCAAGGTGGGCAGATCACTTGAGCTCATGAGTTTGAGACCAGCCTGGGCAACATGGCAAAACCCTATCTCTGCAAAAAATACAAAAATTAGCCAGTGTGGTGGTGTGCACCTGTAGTCCCAGCTACTTGAGAGGTTGAGGTGGGAGGATGGCTTGAACCTGGGTAGCAGAGGTTGCAGTGAGCAGAGATCGCACCACTGCACTTCAGTCTGGGTGACAGAGCCAGACCTTGTCTCAAAAAAAAAAAAAAAAAAAAAGATATTTCTTTGTAGTTTTTTTTTTTTTCTTGTAACACTTTGTCTGCTTGTCTGCTTTCGATACCAGTTAATGATGATCTTATAAATTGATTTGGAAAGTGTTCCTTATTTTCTGGAAGAATTTATGTAGAATTAATATTATTTGCTCCTTAAATATTTGGTAGAGTTCCCAGCAAAGTCACTGGTGCCTAGAGTTTTCTTTATGGACACATTTTTAATTAAAAAAAATCAATTAAAAATATAATCAGGCCATTAGGTTGTCTATTTCTTCTTCTGTAAGCTTTTGTAGTTTTTATGCTTCAAGAAGTTGTCACACTTAATTTATTTTAACAAATTTACTGGTATAAAAATATGATCCCCTTATATTCCTTTTAGTGTCTGTAGGATTTGTAGTGATAACCCCTCTTTCATTCCTTATATTGTCGTATGTGGTTTTTTTTTTTTTTTTTTTTTGAGATGAAATCTCGCTTTGTCGCCCAGGCTGGAGTGCAGTGGCATGATCTCGGCTCACTGCAAGCTCCGCCTCCCGGGTTCACGCCATTCTCCTGCCTCAGCCTCCTGAGTAGCTGAAACTACAGGCGCCTGCGACCATGCCCAGCTGATTTTTTGTATTTTTAGTAGAGACGGGATTTCACCGTGTTAGCTAGGGTGGTCTCGATCTCCTGACCTCGTGATCCACCCACCTTGGCCTCCCAAAGGGCTGGGATTACAGGCTTGAGCCACTGCACCTGGCCATGTGTTCTTTTTTCCCTAATTAATCTGGCTAGAGATTTATCAATTATATTAATACTTTCAAAGAAGTAGCTCTTGGTTTGGTTGTTTTTCTGTTTTCAATCGCTCTGATTTTTTTCCTTTTATTATTTTTTTCTGCTTGCTTTGGATTTAATTTGCATTTTTTAAGCTATTTAGGTGAAACAGATTTTTGATTTGAGACCTTTATTCTCTTCTTATTAAATGCTCTAAATTTCTTTCTACGTATTGGTTTATCTGTGTCTATAAATTAGGATGTAGTCTATTGCCATTTTCACCCAATTAAAATTTAAAAAAATTCTCTTGTGATTTTATGGGTTCTAATAACCCATAGGTTATTTATCAATGCGTTGTTTACCAGTATCTTTCTTTGATTGATTTCTAGTTTAATTCTCTTATGGTCAAGAATAAAATATGTATGATTTTAGCTATTTTAAACTTACTTACTTTTATGATCCAGAATATGTTTTATCTTGTTTGTTTCATATGTACTTGAAAAGCATGCTTATTCTGCTGTTTCTGTTCCATAATTGTCAATTAGGTCTAGTAGACAATTTTGTTTCAGTATTTTATATCGTTACTGAGTGTAGGGGCTTCAGTCAATATAGACAAGGATCAAGCGGGGTTTGGGTTTTGTTATTGTTGTCATTACCTTCACTATATCACAGGCTTCAGATTCCTTTGAAACTAGTGGTAGTTAGGAGGCTGAGGCAGGCAAATCACTTAAGGCCAGGAGTTTGAGACCAGCCTCGCCAACATAATGAAACCCTGTCTCTACTAAAAATGCAAAAATTAGCCAGGTGAGGTGGTACATTCCTGTAATCCCAACTACTCAGGAAGCTGAGGCAGGAGAATTGCTTGAACCTGAGAGGTGGAGGTTGCAGCGAGCCAAGATCGTGCCACTGCCCTCCAACCTAGGGGACAGAGTGAGACTCCATCTCAAAAACACAAACAACAACAACAACAAAACCCAGTAGTAGACTGCTGTTACTTTGTGCTTGGCATAGATCTTAGGGTACTACAGAGATTTTCTCATTGTTTCTACTACATCCTTGACTTTCTTCTGTCTCCTTGCCTGTTCCTCAGGGGGAGATCTCTCTGTGCTCTTGTCCCCAGCAGAAGTCTGTTTTTTGTTATTCAGTCCTAGGCTCACAGTAGGTGCAGGAGTCGTCTGTTTTTCTGACTCAGTCCATGTGCTTTATCCTTGGGTGTGGAGCTTTCCCATCTTTGGCATGTTCCATCCCCTTATCCCTTTAGCAGCCCAGTTCTGCCTTGTATTTGTGGTAAGTATTGAGTGAAAGACCCGTACCTGCCCTGCCCTAGTGCTGGTTTACCTCTGCTTTGTATTGTTGTAGGATCCTGGGCCCAAGAGAGTTTTCTTATTTGCCTATGAGGTTGAGGGTTTTTGTATATATCCCACCCCCAGAAGCAGTGAATTACTGCCTTGTCTTCAGAATGGGAGGGTTTCTGAACCTTCCCCAGTGTTCTTAGTCCTTTGCTTCAGATGAGAGGAGAGTTTGGTCAAGGTAGCAGTTTTATGCTTGTCCTGCAGTGGCAGCCTGTCTCTTTTTGCACACCTGTGCCACCAGAGTGCTCTTTGTAGATTTCTGCTCTCAATCTTTTGTATGGGCACCTGGCACAGACCTATGGAAAAGAGTATGCAAATGTGTGTGAATTCCCCTTGCATTTTGGGTTCCAAAATTATTCCAAACTGACACACTAGCCTACATCTTGTTTATAATAGTTAACATTTTAGTTCATTTCTTACTGTCTTGTATGGTAGCTTCCTTTTCCTCCTGTGCTCTGCCAAAGGTGAAGTAGTTTGGAATCTCATTTGTCCTTGAAGGAGCTTGTTACTACTTGGAATTGAATTCACTTGGTTGTCTTATAGCTTCAGTTTCCTGATGGGTTCAAAATGTATGATTTTTGAATATTGTACTGTTTTTCTTATTATTTGGCTGGGGGTGACATTCTTTTGTAGTGGCTTTCTACAGTGGAGCTAACAGAACTCAAGAATTAGGGTATGAATATTGCTATAATGTCGTGAGAAGGATTGTTATGTAATGTTCCTTTCTTGTAACCATCTTTCTCAAGTTTTATATCAGTAGGTTATGCTGGCCTCATAAAATTAGTAGAGAAGGGTTGCCTCCCTTTTAAAATTTTATTTGCCCTGAGAATGTTATGAGATTTGTTATTTTTTAAATGTTTGGAAGAATTCTTCAATGAAGCCTATGTCTGGAGTTTTCTATTTGAGAATATTTTTAAATTAATAGACTTTAGATTTACAGAAAAATTGAGCAGAAAGTACGGTTTCCATTTATCCCTCTCTTTTGCACAATTCTCATCTATTATTAACATCTTGCATTAGTGTGGTACATTTGTTTCAGTTGAACTAATATTGATACATTATTATTAACTAAAGTTCATGGTTTACATTAAGGTTCACTCTTTGTCTTGCATTTTGCAGGTTTTTTTTTTTTTTTCTTTTGTGAGACAGTGTCTTGCTATATTTTTCTCACTAGGCTGGTCTCAAGCTCCTGGGCTCAAGGGATCCTCCTGACTCAGTCTCCTAAGTAGCTGGAATTCCAGGTGTTCACCACTGTACATGGCTACTGTGGGTTTTGACAAATACATGATGTCCTGTGTTTATATATTCACAATTCCAGTATCATACAGAATAGTTTCAGTGTTCTAAAAATCCCCTGTGGCTTACCTGGTCATTCCTCCCTTCTCCCTGAGACTCCGGCAACCACTTTTTACTGTCTCTATAGTTTTGCTTTTAAGAATGTCATATAGTTGGAATTATATGGTATGTAGTTATTTCACTGGCATCTTTCACTTAGCAATATTCACTTAATGTTCCTCTCTGTCTTTTTGTGGCTTGATAGCTGATTTTTTTTGTTTAGTAATATTTTATTGTATGGATGTACCACAGTTTGTTTATGCATCCACCTATTGATAGACATCTTGCTTGCATACAAATTTTAGCACTTATGAATAAAACTGCTATGGTGAGCTGAGATCGCACCACTGTGGAACAGGAATGAAAAGAAATTAAAGAATGTGTAAGCAGAAACTCAGTTATATGTAAGAAAACCCAGTTGCCCCTGAGAAAGAGAAAGAGCTGGAGTCCTTTAAAAATTAACTGCCTGAACTGAAGGAAATAGAGACACAAAAAACTCTGCAAAAGATCGATGAATCCAGGAGCTGGTTTTTTGAAAAGATCAACAAAATTGATAGACCGCTAGCAAGACTAACAAAGAAGAAGAGAGAAGAATCAAATAGATGCAATAAAAAATGATAAAGGGGATATCACCACCGATCCCACAGAAATACAAACTACCATCAGAGAATACTATAAACACCTCTACGCAAATAAACTAGAAAATCTGGAAGAGATGGATAAATTCCTCGACACATACACTCTCCCAAGACTAAACCAGGAAGAAGTTGAATCTCTGAATAGACCAATAACAGGCTCTGAAATTGAGGCAATAATTAGTAGCTTACCAGCCAAAAATAGTCCAGGACCAGACGGATTCACATCCGAATTCTACCAGAGGTACAAGGAGGAGCTGGTACCATTCCTTCTGAAACTATTCCAATCAATAGAAAAAGAAGGAATCCTCCCTAACTCATTTTATGAGGCCAGCATCATCCTGCTACCAAAGCCTGGCAGAGACACAACAAAAAAAGAGAATTTTAGCCCAATATCCCTGATGAATATTGATGCAAAAATTCTCAGTAAAATACTGGCAAACCGAATCCAGCAGCACATCAAAAAGCTTATCCACCATGATCAAGTGGGCTTCATCCCTGGGATGCAAGGCTGGTTCAACATATGCAAATCAATAAATGTAATCCAGCATATAAACAGGACCAAAGACAAAAACCACAGGATTATCTCAATAGATGCAGAAAAGGCCTTTGACAAAATTCAACAGCCCTTCATGCTAAAAACTCTCAATAAATTAGGTATTGATGGGACGTATCTCAAAATAATAAGAGCTATGTATGACAAACCCACAGCCAATATCATACTGAATGGGCAAAAACTGGAAGCATTCCCTTTGAAAACTGGTACAAGACAGGGATGCCCTCTCTCACCACTCCTATTCAACATAATGTTGGAAGTTCTGGCCAGTGCAATCAGGCAGGAGAAGGAAATAAAGGGTATTCAATTAGGAAAAGAGGAAGTAAAATTGTCCCTGTTTGCAGATGACATGATTTTATATTTAGAAAACCCCATTGTCTCAGCCCAAAATCTCCTTAAGCTGATAAGCAACTTCAGCAAAGTCTCAGGATACAAAATCAGTGCGCAAAAATCACAGGCATTCTTATACACCAATCACAGACAAACAGAGAGCCAAATCATGAGTGAACTCCCATTCACAATTGCTTCAAAGAGAATAAAATACCTAGCAATCCAACTTACAAGGGATGTGAAGGACCTCTTCAAGGAGAACTACAAACCACTGCTCAACAAAATAAAAGAGGACTCAAACAAATGGAAGAATATTCCATGCTCGTGGATAGGAAGAATTAATATCATGAAAATGGCCATACTGCCTGAGGTAATTTATAGATTCAATGCCATCCCCATCAAGCTACCAATGACTTTCTTCACAGAATTGGAAAAAACTACTGTTTATATGGAACCAAAAAAGAGTACATTGCCAAGACAATCCTAAGCAAAAAGAACAAAGCTGGAGGCATCACACTACCTGACTTCAAACTATACTACAAGGCTACAGTAGCCAAAACAGCAGGGTACTGGTACCAAAGCAGATATATAGACCAATGGAACAGAACAGAGCCCTCAGAAATAATGCCACATATCTACAACTGTCTGATCTTTGACAAACCTGACAAAAACAAGAAATGGGGAAAGGATTCCCTATTTAATAAATGGTGCTGGGAAAACTGGCTAGCCATATGTAGAAGACTGAAACTGGATCCCTTCCTTACACCTTATATTAAAATTAATTCAAGATGGATTAAAGATTTAAATGTTAGACCTAAAACCATAAAAACCCTGGAAGAAAACCTAGGCAATACCATTCAGGACATAGGCATGGGCAAAGACTTCGTGTCTAAAACACCAAAAGCAATGGCAACAAAAGCCAAAATTGACAAGTGGGATCTAATTAAACTAAAGAGCTTCTGCACAGCAAAAGAAACTACCATCAGAGTGAACAGGCAACCTACAAAATGGGAGAAAATTTTTGCAATCTACTCATCTGACAAAGGGCTAATATCCAGAATCTACAATGAACTCAATCAAATTTACAAGAAAAAAACAACCCCATCAAGTGGGTGAAGGATATGAACAGACACTTCTCAAAAGAAGACATTTATGCAGCCAAAAGACACATGAAAAAATGCTCATCATCACTGGCCATCAGAGAAACGCAAATCAAAACCACAATGAGATACCATCTCACACCAGTTAGAATGGCGATCATTAAAAAGTCAGGAACAATAGGTGCTGGAGAGGATGTGGAGAAATAGGAACACTTTTACACTGTTGGTGGGACTGTAAACTAGTTCAACCATTGTGGAAGTCAGTGTGGCAATTCCTCAGGGATCTAGAACTAGAAATACCATTTGACCCAGTCATCCCATTACTGGATATATACCCAAAGGACTATAAATCATGCTGCTATAAAGACACATGCACACGTATGTTTATTGCGGCACTATTCACAACAGCAAAGACTTGGAACCAACCCAAATGTCCAACAGTGGTCGAGTGGATTAAGAAAATGTGGCACATATATACCATGGAATACTATGCAGCCATAAAAATGATGAGTTCATGTCCTTTGTAGGGACATGGATGAAGCTGGAAACCATCATTCTCAGCAAACTATCGCAAGGACAAAAAAACACCACATGTTCTCACTCATAGGTGGGAATTGAACAGTGAGAACACATGGACACAAGAAGGGGAACATCACACACTGGGGCCTGTCGTGGGGTGGGGGGAAGGGGGAGAGATAGTATTAGGAGATATACCTAATGTTAAATGACGAGTTAATGGGTGCAGCACACCAACATGGCACATGTATATATATGTAACAAACCTGCACGTTGTGCACATGTACCCTAAAACTTAAAAGTATAATTAAAAAAAATTAACTGCCTGTTTTTCTGTGACTAGTGAGCCTTATCTCTCCCTTCCTCAGGCATTGTAAAGACCCTGTTTCTCTAGCTGTGCACCTGCAAGGTCACTAGACAGATAAACTCAAGCCGTAAAACATGTTTTTCCTTGAAAAGTAAGAAATGATGTAATGCATGTCTCAATTAATTGAATAACTGTCTTTATTTCTTGCTTCTGTTATATGCTTCCCCCTGCACAGATCTCCCCCTACCCCATGAAATGCTAAGGTAACTTAACTCTTTGTTCAGGTCTCAGTCCTTTGAATGTTAATCCGACTGAGCCAGTGCACCTAAATAATAAATATCCTCAACCCCTCGGTCTCTCTGATTCCCTAAAAAATCCCACTACAACTGCACTTCAGCCTGGTGAAAGAGCGAGACTCCATCTCAAAAACAACAACAACGAAAACCTGGTTTAAACCTTCATGTGTAGGTTTTTGTGTGGACATAAATTTTCAGCTATGTTAGGTAAATACCAAAGAGTGAAATTGATAGATTGCATGGTAAGAGAGTGGTTAACCATCAGAAACTGACAACCTGTCTTCCAGTGAGGCTGTGCCATTTTGCATTCCCACCAGCAAGAAATGAGAGTGCTGGTTGCTCCACATCCTCCCCAGCATTTGGTGCTATCACTGTTTCGGATTTTAGCCATCTTAATGTGTGTTGTGATATCTTATTATTTTAATTTGCAATTCCCTAATGACATATGATATTAAGTATCCTTTTATGTTTATTTGCCATCTGTGTGTCTTCTTTGGTCAGGTGTCTATTCAGATCTTTTGCCCATTTTTTAATTGAGTTGTTTTCTTATCGTTGAGTTTTAAGAATTTTTTGTATATTTGGGTACAATTGTTTTGCAGATATTTTCTTCCGATCTGTGGTTAGTCTTTTTATTTTCTTCAATATCTTTCTAAGAGCAGAAATTTTTAATTTTAATGAAGTCCAATTGATCAATTGTTTTCTTTTATGGATCGTGCATTTGGTATTGTGTCTAGAAATTAATAGCTAAACCCTAAGGTCATCTAGATTTTCTCCTATGTTATCTTCTAGATGTCTTATATTTCTGTGTGTTACATTTAGGTCTGTGCTTCATTTGGAGCTAATTTTTGTGAAAGGTCTGAGGTCTGTTTCTAGATTCCATTTCTTGTCCCCCACTCCCACCACCCACCCTCTCTTTCTCTTCCTCCCCCATCCTTTGCATGTGGGTGTCCCAGTACCATTTCCTGAAAAGACTGTCTTTCATCCTTGAATTGCCTTTACTCCTTTGTCAAAAATGAGTTGGTGATGTTTATGTGGATCTATTTCTAGGTCTCTATTCTGTTCTATTGATCTATTTGTCTATTCTTTCACCAATACCACACTGGCTTGATTGCCTACCCTTATAAATCTTGAAGTTGGTGGTGTGAATTCTCCAACTTTGTTGTACTTCAGTATTGTGTTAGCCAGATTTTTAATACAGATTTATTTATTTTTAATTAAAAAAATTTTTTTTGAGAGAGAGTCTCACTTTGTTGCCCGGGCTGGAGTGCGGTGGCATAATCTCAGCTCACTGCAACCTCCCTCTCCTGGATTCAAGCGATTCTCCTGCCTCAGCCTCCAGAGTAGCTGGGATTACAGGCGCGTGCTACCATGCCTGGCTAATTTTTGTATTTTTAGTAGATACGGGGTTTTGCCATGTTGGCCAGGCTGGTCTCAAACTCCTGGCCTCATATGATCCATCTGCCTCGGCCTCCCATGGTGCTGGGAGTACAGGCATGAGCCACTGTGCTCGGCCCATACAGATTGCATTTTGATAGACATAGAAGTATTTGGATTTTCTATGCTTCTATTGTCTGTTCTGATAGGTTGCATTTTTCAAGGAATTTGTTTTTATTTAAATTGTATAAATTATTTGCCTAAAGTTGTTTATAGTAAACCTCTATTTCTTTTTAATGTCTGAAAAAATCTGTTACCATTTCTGATAATGGTAACTCGTGTGTGTGTGTGTGTTTGAACAATTTTGCTAGGGGTTTATTAATTTTATTAGTCTCATCAATGAGCCAGTTTTGGGGTTTACTAATTTTCTCTTATTTCAGATCAGTTCTTTATTATTAATTTCCTCATATTTTTTTTTTTTTGAGATTGATTTGCTGTTCTTTTTCTAGTTTCTTAAAATGGAAGCTTGTGCCATACATTTGAAGTCTTTCCTCTTTTATAAAACATGCATGCAAGGTTATAATTTTTCTTCTGAGCACTGCTTTGAATGCATTCCACAGTCCTAATGAGTCATATTTTTATTATCCTCTTGTTTAAAATGTTTTCTAATATCTTCTAAATTTTTCTAATATTTAACTCAAGGGCTATTTTGAAGTATATTGCTTAATTTCCAAGCAATTGAGATACTTTAAAAAATATTTTGTTATTGATTTCTAGGCTGAAGCTTGCTTTGCTGACTGGAAAACAGTCTCTTCACTTAAACATAATTTTTATCAAGTTCCTTGTTTATTTTGCATCCCAAGTATCACCCTGGCATTAATTATTGCTTGACAAAATTATATTGACCATACTACATTCTACTTTTTACCCAATTTCCTCCCCTCCAAAACAAGGAACTTGTTAAAAACAAAGAAAGGGGTGAGTACATTGTTCTAAGTTCTAGCATTATATTACAGGAAAATAGTAAAAGTAATAATTTATGTAAAACTATAATTAATCAGGAGTAAGTGCTGTAACTCTCGTGTAGCTACCTAAAGAACAGTACAACAAGCTAATGAAGAGGAAAATGTAATAAAGAATTTGAATAATCCAAAAGAATGCAAAAATGAGAGAAAACAGAATATGAAGTAGATCAAATAAGAAACAAACATTAATATGAGTTATAAAACCATATAGATGTGAATTATAAATATAGATCAGTAGATTCATTAAATGTAAATAGACTAATGCAATTAAAAGACTATTTAAAAAATACAAAGGCCAGGCGCAGTGGCTCATGCCTGCAATCCCGGCACTTTGGGAGGCTGAGGCGGGAGGATCACCTGAGATGAGGAGTTCCAGACTGCCTGGCCAACATGGCGAAATGCAAAATAAAGACCCATTCCTTGCCTTTGAATTTATAGTCTAGTCAGAAAGATAAATAGGTGAGCTGAAAATTACCTTGTAATCTGATAATTGCTGAAACAGAGGAACATAATGTTCTATCCTTGCTGCCTGGCCTAGGGAAAGGAAGTGATATTTGAAGGATGTCTTGGAAGCTAGCAGGTGTTTGCTAAGGTAGTGAGAGAGCACTTCCATCTGAGGAAATAGGAACAGCCCTTAAAGGACTGACAGTTGGGAAATCAGTGAATATAGTTCACTGTGGCTAGGGTGTGTGTGGGGAGGAGGTGTGAGAAGAGGATGTTGTTAACTTGGTGGAGCAACAGCAGGAGATGAATTTGTAGAGATAAGTTGGGTCTACATTGTGAAGGACGAAGTATGCCCTGTTAAAAAATGTAGACTTCTTGTGTAGGTTGTGAAGAGCCACAGCTGGGAAAGACTTATGTTTTAGAAAGAAATGCTGGAAGATAGATTGGAAAAGGGAGAAATTGGTTCATTCATTCAATAAACATTTATTGAGCACCTACTGTGTGAAAACAACTTAGGTTCTAGGCACTTGGGATACAGATAGTAAAAAAAAGGCAGAAATATCTGCCCTAATGGAGCTTACCGCTTGCAAGGTAATGAGATAGATGATATACCAATAAACATAGTAAATAAATTAATCGTACAGTATAATAGAAGGTGACAAATGCTAAGAAGAAAAAGTATAGTAAGGGAGTTTTGAGAATGCCAGGTGGGAGTGGTCACAATTTAAGTAAGGTGGCAAGAAGCCCAATTTAGAGGTTGTTGCAGTAATTCAAATGAGAAAGACTTGTCTTAGGCTAAATGTGGGACTTTAAAATGGAGAGAAAGTATAGATTGGGAGGACATTTTTTCCTGTCTTTTTTGAACCTTTTTAGCCCGTAAGTATATAAATTTATATTTATATTATAGATACAAATCTGTAATGTATTGTTATGGGGTGAAGGACTTTGTAATGACCATCCTGTAAGTGAAACTTTGCCAGCCACACTGGAAACCTCTCCATTTGCCGCATCACAATCACAAACCCCTCCGTTTCTGATAACATGATATTTATGGTAATCATTTTTCTGCATTTCTTTTTTTTTTTAGCTGTTCTGTTAGATATTTTATTATTCTTAACTTTTAGTTTCAGGGGCACATTTGCAGGTTTGTTATATAGGTAAATTGTTTGTCACGGTGGTTTGGTGTACAGATTATTTCGTCACCCAGATAGTGTGCATAATACCCAATCGGTAGTTCCATTCCTCATCCTCCTCCCACCCTCTACCCTCAAGTAGGCCCTGGTGTCTATTGTTCCCTTCTTTGTGTCCATGTGTACTCAATGTTCAGTTTCCACTTATAAGTGGGAACATGTGGGTTTCATTTTTGTGTCCCTGCTCTTAGTTCATTTAGGATAATGGCCTCCAGCTTCATCCATGTTGCTAGACGTGATCTCGTTTTTTATGGCTGTGTAGTATTCCATGGCGTATATGTACCACATTTTCTTTATCCAGTCTACTGTTGGTGGGCATTTAGGTTGATTCCATTTCTTTGCTATTGTGAATAGTGCTGCAATGAACATAGGTATGCATGTGTCTTTATGGTAGAATGATTTATATTCCTTTGGATATATACCAGTAATTGGGATTGCTGGGTCAAATGGTAGTTCTGTTTTAAGTTCTTTGAGAAATCTTCAAACTGCTTTCCCCAATGGCTGAACTAATTTACATTCCCACCAGCAGTGTATAAACGTTCCCTTTTCTCTACAGCCTCCCTGGCATGTTATTTTTTGACTTTTTAATTGAAGACATTCTGACTGGTGTGAAATGGTATCTCATTGCACTTTTGATTTGCATTTCTTTAGTGATTAGTGACATTGAGTATTTTTATGTTTTCTGCATTCCTTGATAATTTTATTAATCAAATATATGTCTCTAGACACTATAGCTTAGTCCTGCCTATTTTTTAAATGTCTTTGTCTTTTTTTTTAAGCTATAGATTTTCTCTCCTTCCTTTCTTTTTCGTTACAGTTTATCAGCTGAAGAACTAGGCTATGTGACTTTAGAATTTCCCATAGCCTGGAGACTTTTCTTATTATAAATTCACGGTATAGCTCAACATGTTCCTCTGCCCTTTGTAGGTCTTATAAGTTGACAGTTGGACCCAGAGGCTTCATCAGACTCAGGTGTTATCCCTTTGGCCTGACAATAGCAGTAGAGTGTTCTTTCATTGAAAACCACATCATGTCTAATTATCTCTTTTGCAATGTTAGTAGCTGTTTTTGCTCAATGCCTAGAATTAGTAATTCATTGGGATTGCAAAGTTGTGATATTCTAATTATATCATATCTGTTTTAGTTATTAGCTAGAATTCTTTTGCAAAGAGTCATTTCCCCTTTTACTGTGTGGATATCCAGTGGTATAGTGCCAATAGGAAAGGCAGCATAAATGCCTTTTTCATTATTTACCAGTGTTTAAGGTAATGAGTTAGTTCCCTAACATTCTCCTTTTTTATTACTCTATCAACATTTCCAGACTTTGGAAAGGGAGCCTTGATTGGTCAGTTTTCAGAATTTATAGGTACTAGATTGCTCCAGTCTCTTCGGATATCACCTGGCTATATTTGAATCAGGCAAAACCCTTCCCTGTTTTAACTTCTGCTCTAAAGTTGGCTCATCATGTGTTCAAGTGTATGTTTGTTGACTACTTTGGGCTTCTTTTGTTTTCACTACCTCAGATAGCCAATTGCTTTCTTCTGCTTCTTCCTGTACAGATGTTGATATCTTACAGGTCTTGTGGCAGTTCGTTTATCCTCAGCTGCTTGTATTTCTGGGGGATAGCTTATCATCTAGTTTTGTTGTGAATATTTTCCAAGGGATTTGGCTTTGCTGTCTAGTTGCTTGGTCTGTTTTTATGTGGAAATCAAGGAGGTTTTTAAAAAAATCTCACTGCCACCAGTGCCATCTCCCAGAAAGGGATTGAATCATGGAAGAGTTAGTGTGGAATTGAGAATAAATTTGAAGTTTTTAACTTGGAAGATCTGGTAAATGGTAATTTTATTGATGAAGATTTAAAAAATGTAAGAGAAGGAACAAGACAGTAAGTGGAGGATAAGACCAATTTTTGATTTCTTAGGTTTGAAATACTCTATTTGACATCCTCTAATAGAAATTCCTTCTGAAGAAGTATGCTGCTAGAATTTGACAGAGCTAGGTGATGGAACATCAACACTTTGAGAGTAATCAAAGCCATTACAAGTAGGAAAAATTATATTTTTGGTAAAAATTAGTGTGAAAAACCAGTAGAATAGGAAACATGCACTTGAAGATAAAACACTAATAACACAGGCCAGGCGTGGTGGCTCACGCCTGTAATGCCAGCACTTTGGGAGGCTGAGGCGGGTGGATCACCTGAGGTCAGAAGTTCAAGACCAGCCTGGTCAACATGGTAAAACCCCTTCTCTACTAAATATACAAAAATTAGCCAGGCGTGGTGGCGGGCGCCTGTAATCCCAGCTACTCAGGAGGCTGAGGCAGGAGAATCGCTTGAACCCGGGAGGCAGAGGTTGCAGTGAGCTGAGATTGCACCATTGCATTCCAGCCTGGGCAACAAGAGCAAAACTTCGTTCCAAAAAATAAAAAAACACAAAACACTAATAACACACATTTATGAACTAGTAGTTTTATGTATTTTCTACAAATATACACAATGCATTTACATTGAGAAGCAATCCAAAGAGGAAGACAATGTGCAAAGATCTATTTACATGGATGCAACTGGTTTTTTAGTCATTAGGTACAGGTGCCATATATATTTAATGTAATATCAAGGCAATGGATTTATAAAATCTGAGTATTTTTCCAACTTGAGACCCTAGATAAAGATGATAAGGACTTATAATCTCCAAGTTTTTATAATTTTAGTAGACTTTAGTATACTATCACAGATCCTTTAAGAGTTAGTGAGAAAGTCTTCTTTCTTATAAGCTATTCTAGATAGTTCTAAGCTCTATCTTCAAAGAGGATTTTTCAAATAGTATACATTTTTGGACACTCCTTTTTAAACATTTCCTTTGTTCTAAATATCAACCCAAATGATTTACTTTGGATGTCTTTTCCTTCCTTATCTTTCTTTTTTATTATTATTATTATTCTTAGGCCAGTCTTCAGAGACCTGAGATAAAACTTGAATCACTGAAAGAAGATATTAAGGAATTCTTTAAAATATCAGGTTTGTAATTTTTTTCCTAATAACTTAAGGCAAAATAAGAAAATGTTTTATTTATTCCTAATTCTTTAAGCCCTCAAGCTTGTACAACCACCTTACTTTGTTGTCGTTGTTCTGTTTTGTTTTGTTTTAGGCTTTTAGCAGCCTGAAGCCATGGTTTTTGGTTTCTGTCTCTAGTGATAAGCAGAAAAGAGAGATGAGGAAAGGGCTTTACTGGCCCAATCAGAAACAGAAACTAAGAAGCTGTGACTATTCTCTCCCTTGGATACCATTACAAGGCAAAATAAATAATATTTTATCCCCAGTCTTCCAATTACTCATTCAAAATTGTGAAAACTATGGCCAAATAGGTTTCTATTTAGGGAGAATTAGAACTATTAGACATTTTAACAAAATGGTGCAAAAATTCAAGAACTCTGTGAGAAAGACTCCTTTGCATTAGTTGGATTTAAATACTGTTTACCTTACTGGTAATATCCTGATGGATAAATACATCCATAAGGTATTAAGTATCTCCTTAGTTAAGTAATTTTTCATTTTACTTTTCAGTTGTGACTTTTTTCCTTTTATGCTTTCACAGAAAATAAAAAGAAAATTCTAACTTTTCATAGAGCAAGAGGAGAGAGAGGTTCCCTAGTCCAACATCTGCATATGGGAACTGAGATGTTAAGTGGTTGACCCAGATAGTTAGCAGCTGAGCTAACTGGTCTGACTATTGGTAACTCACAATAATCTGCCTCTGTCGTCCAGGACTTTGCCAATGAGTTAATTATAACTAGATACTTGTCATCTATCTTCATCAGGTGGCTGTTTTTTGCCGTTCCCTTGGCACATTCCTTATAGCTTTAGTAGTACAGCATGAAGATTGTGACATTCATTGAGCACTTTGATAGTGAAAAAGGAAATGTTCCTCCCAACCTGATAAAATGGTGCAATAATGATATTATTTTAAAATATCATGTTGATGACTTTGCTACTCAGTGTTAGCCAAGGGATATGGTAAGTGAATAGGAAATAATGTTTAATAACGCTTTACATAGGGATTGGCAGTTGACAAAATTCTTTCACAAATAAATATGATGCCAAAGTTTTATTAAAATAAATTTAATTATGATGTATGTTTATTTAAAAACTAGTATGTTCATATATTTTATTCTTTTTTTAAAAAACAGGTTGGGAGAAGAAACTTCAGAATGCTGTTTATAGTGAACTGAATGTGTGAGTTTTCCCACCTATTTTACAATAGTGTTTTGTTTAGCTATATTTACTTTGTGAGTAACAAAACCAGTATTGTTATATATACTTGTTGTATTATTATTTATCATTAATATTTATACAGCATTTCAAGTAAGTTAATACAATTAAAAATTACTACCGTCTTGCCTGACAAATAATAAGAAATAGGTGTTTTTTTTTTTTTTTTTTTTACCACCCACCCACTATTTAATTTTTTTAGTTTTCTTTCTGAGATGGAGTCTCACTCTGTTGCCCAGGCTGGAGTGCAGTGCAATGATCTTGGCTTAACTGAAACCTCTGCCTCCCAGGTTCAAGTGATTCTTGTGCCTCAGCCTCCCAAGTTGCTGGGATTACAGGCCGCTGCCACAACACCTGGCTAATTTTTGTATTTTTAGTAGAGATAGGGTTTCACCATGTTGGCCAGTCTAGTCTCGAACTCCTGACCTCAAGTGATCCACCTGCATTGGCCTCCCAAAGTGCTGGGATTAGAGGTAGGAGATACTGCATCCAGCCCCACCCATTATTTTATATTAACAATTCATTTATCTAGTGTAATTAGGGAATAAGATGTTTCTCTGAAGTTAATATTTCAGATAACTGAAGCTTACTAACATTCTTCTTATTGTTGTCATTTTGGGTATTACACTTTTTTGTGTCTTTATAAGCTGTCCATTCTAAACATGATTATCTTTTTTGTTCTTTGGCAAAATTGGTGTCATTATTAAGAATGTCCATGTTTTTGTTTATTTAGATTTAACATCAGGGTCTATTAAGGTGTATAGAACTGTTTGCCATTTTAAAAAAATGTAGATCCAGAATGTTAGCTTTTGTAGTTTCTTCAACGTTTGTTACTTGTCAATTATTTATTGAATACCTACCATGTGGCAGCACCATACTAAGCACTAAGCATATAGTATAGAACAATAAACACAATTTCTGCCCTCATGGAGTTCATAGTCTAACAGAGTTCCCAAGTCTAATTGCATTCCCATGTCTCCTTTTTTTTTTCCTTTACTGCTATCACTGTATTTATGTCTGTAGCATTCTCTAGTGTTTAACATTCCCATTTTCAACTTGACCTTTCCAGTTCGTTAACTGGGAAATGACATAATGCAGCTTACCAGAATTGTTTCTAAAATTAAGAGACTCAGATGAACCCCTATGCACATGTGCTTTAGATACAATTTTTAAAGATTAGCATTTGCTTCTTTGCTTTGCTCAAATCCGTCTTCCCAGTTGGATTTGAATTCTTAAATAATGTTAGATATAAGTGTATCTAATAATTGAAGTTGACTGTGACCATACCTTTGACAGTACTGTGACAGTACCTTTGGCAGTCACCAAAAGAATAGACATTTATCATGACAAGTAAGGTTTTAAATTTACAATATGTACTAAAGGTGCCTGTTGTGTATAATTCCAAACACTGGATTCTCAATCTGAGGTGATATTACTAATATTCCTGAAAATTGTTCTGTGTGACAGACTTGACCTTTTACTTGATAGAGGAGGGACTGTGTTTTATTCATTATCATATTGTTGGCATTCTGTACAATAGAACTTTAAGTATATATTTTCTGAATAACTCGTTGGGATTTTTTTAAGGAGTCCAGTGATATTATTTTTATTCCTCACTTGGGTTCTGAACAAATTAAGAAACAAGATAAAACAAAAAAGCAGATAGGAGATCAAAATTACACTTTTATTACTGATAAAGACTAGATAGGAGGACATAGCTTAGTATGAGAGCAAAATTAGTCTTTCAACTGAACTCCAGAATTAAATAGATTTAACCTTCCAGTCAAATAGCATTGGATCAGGGGCAGTATGTTCAGTTTATTCTTCTCAAATTTAAAAGTTGAATAAGGCATTAAACCTCTTCTGTAGTGTACTGAGTTAAGCCTTAGAGAGAGTCCAAGAATGTTACAGTAATGGCACTCTTTTCACATGGAAGTGCACATCAGGGATGGGGAAGAAACATTTCCCCTAACATAAGTCAAAAGAATAAAGAAGACTTAGTGTATTCTGTTGCATTTTTCATTGGCAGCAACTGTTAGATGGATGAATAAGGAAAGCAAAAAGGAAAGTATGAATATTCATTAGGTAATATTAAACAATGGGAGATAAAAAATACACATCCTCATGCCTAATAGAGGTATAGAACACATGAGCTATACAGACTATACAGACTGAAAACAGCACGCTTCGTTTTACTTGTTTTAGTAAGCATTACAAAGATTTTAGTCAGTTTCTTATTTAACAAATACACTAGAAAATTTTCTGTATTTTCTTATTTAAATGAAATTTTAAACTAGTCTAGGTTAGCACTCTCCATTTCAGATTGCATACTTTAATTATCTTTTCCATTCATTTAAAACAGTTATATATTTATTATTGTGTTAATAACTATTTAGTATTATATTAATGATAATTTACAGTGATTGAATGCTTATTTTATGCCAACACTTTATATGCATTGGCGTAGTCAATATAATCTTCATTACAACCCTATGAAGTAAAATTTATTATGATCACCATTTTACGGAAGAGAAAAATGAGGCTTAAACCATGTTTTAGTTTGTCTTGTGATGCTATAACAGAATACCTGAGATTGGGTAATTTATAATAAACAGAAATTTATTGGCTCACAGTTCTGGAGGCTGGGAAGTCCAATATCAAGGTGCCAGCATCTGGTGAGAGCCTTCTTGCTGCATCATCCCATGGCAGAAGGTGAGAGGGCAAGAGGGGGTTTAACCCACCCTTTTATAATGGCACCAATCCCACCCATGTAGGTGAAGCTCTTATGGCCTAATCACTTCTGAAAGATCCCACCTCTTAATACTGTTACAATCGCAAATTTTAACATGAGTTTTGGAAAGGACAAACATTCAAACCATGGCAGAACACTTACTTGTTGAAGATCATATAGCTAGCAAATGGCAGTGCTAGGGCTTAACCTCCAGCTATATGATTCCAAAGCCCATGCATTTTACTACGTGTCACATAGGTCTGTGTCTTATCTCTTGACTGGATTAAAAATGTTCTGGAGCAAAAATTGTGTCTTACATTTCTTTCGTATTTCCTATAGCATCAAATAGATGACATTGAGTCAGCAAATAGTTATTGAGCCACCTACCAATGCTAACACATGACAAATATTTGTTGAATTGAGGAGACAGTGCAATTATTAGTCTTAGTCTTACTGTATTTAAGACAATCTTTACATGCAAAATGAAAATAGGTCAGTTTATTTCTGTGTCTTAGTCTTCATTGTACTTTGTACAGAGTAGTTTATAAGAAATTAGATGACCTATTCTTTTTCCCTCAAAGAACATAAAGAAGTACATAAACCTTAACAATCTTATTCTATATGTGCATGTTATAAAAACATATAGCATAGTTTGCTGTTATAGTAGATACATCCAAATGTCTACCATACCTTAGAGAGTTATGAGTGTCAAACAGTAGTGGGCCTAAAATGGAAGGATGTTAGATAATGGATACCTTACACTAGACCACAGATTTGGGTAAGTCTTCGTACACATTCATGGCTTTCACTGGGAGAATGCTCAAGCAATAGACCTGGGTACCTCTGAAACATCCTAAATGTACAGTTCTTATTTGCCCTCTTAGTTTGAAATGCTACTGTATGTTTGCTATTGTGCACAGAACCAGGTGCTGTTGATAATGAACAGGCTAGACAGTCTTTGTCTCCTGGAACTTACATCCCAGTTGGGCATACAGACTTTAAAGAGGCAATTACAGTGCAGTAAAATAAGTGCAACGATTAGGGAAATACAAGGAACACATAAGGCCAGCATTTAACTTAGATTTGGGGATGCCATGGTGGCTTACCAAAGGAAGCAATATCCAGGCTGAGATCAGAAAGCTAAGCTAGAGTTTGTCAGGGGAAAGAGTAGAGAAGAAAAGCACTTTAGGCAGAAGGGAATAGCAGGCTCAGAGATTTAGAAGTGGAAAAGAGTGTGGTGCAAACGTGGTAGAAAAGTTTGTATGGCTGAATGGTAGCAGGTGAAGGGATCATGGCTAAGGATGATTCTAGATTTATAAACAGGATTGTGCTTCTTAAGACTTTGTAGACTGGATCCTAAAAGCATTTGGGTGCCATTTTAAAATTATAAGTAAAATAGTAACATGATCAAATTTGCATTTTATTCATTCAACAATATATTGGTTATCTACTGTGTACCAGGCATTATGCTAGATGCTGGAATTACAATTACTGGTGAATAAGGAAGACATCACTTCTGGCCAACATCCAGGCAAATTGGTGAATAGGTTGAAAACAGTCTGGAAGCACTTAGGAACCTGCTGGATAAATGTAGGCAAGGAGTAATGGTTGCCTAAAATAGTTTACTGTCAGTAGGTAGATCATCTTAAGTTATTTAGGGAGACTTGGGGGACAAGAAAAAATAGAGTCAAGTGTGCTGTATAAGTTTCTGTGCATTTTTCCTATCTGGCAACTCTTATCTCTGCATATTACTAAATGTAAGCTCCATGAGGGCAGATATTTTAGCCAGTTTTGTTCACTTCTGTATCTCTTTTATATTGTGTAGGTTGTCATTAAATATTTCTGAAAAAATAAATATCTAACTTGATTTTGGTCTTAATATGAATGACTTTCAAGTTGCCTCCTCTTGTTACCTGTATTTTGGATACCTTTCTTTGATCATTAACTATTAAGATCATCAGTAAAGTCTGTCCGATTTTAATCCTAAATTCCTTTTTTTTTTTTTTTTTTTGAGATGGAGTCTTGCTCTGTCGCCCAGGCTGGAGTGCAATGGCGCAGTCTCGGCTCACTGCAAGCTCCACCTTCCAGGTTCACGCCATTCTCCTGCCTCAGCCTCCCGAGTAGCTGGGACTACAGGCATGCGCCACCACGCCTGGCTAATTTTTTTGTATTTTTAGTAGAGACAGGGTTTCACCATGTTAGCCAGGATGGTCTCGAGCTCCTGACCTCATGATCCACCCGCTTCGGCCTCCCGAAGTGCTGGGATTACAGGCGTGAGCCACCGCGCCTGGCCTTAATCCTAAATTTCTAAGCTTTATTAAATTTAGACATAATTACCATTAAAAGTGGAAGCAAATGGTATATTGGACAATGTGAGATAGTTTTTAAACTATCTTACATGTAAGACAAGAAATATCAAGGTATCTAGAGACTTAACTTTTTTTTCATTCGTGAATGGGAAAGGTACATGAAATGTAGATTTTAGTAGAAAAATAATTTGCCAGAAATAATCAATTTGTGAAACTGTCTTATAGATTAGGTGGGATAGGTTGCCTTTCTCTATTCCAGCAATGTTTCTATGGACAGTTTAGCCTTTTACATGTAGGCTCCAGGACAGATGCAAGTGGTTTCGAATATTATTAACCTTTTACATGCTTTTGTCCCACTTTGTACCAGGAATTTCTTGAGAATTCAGTCTATGGTTCTTGATTATTGGAACATGACTGTTTTGCTGTAGGTACAAGTCTGATGACTAATTTCAAGAGGAGTTATATATTGTTGTGAAATGGATTGGAATCTCCAAATAAATATTGAACCATCATGTCTTCCTACTGCCTTTTCTATCTGTGATTTCATACCACTCTGCACTTCAGTCATTATGTTCCAGTGGCCCTGACTTTTTCTGATCCTTAAACATTTCAAGCATTACCTCCTCAGAATTCTTGTGCTTGCCATCCCTCTGCTTGGAATATTCTTCCCCCAGATCTTTGCATGGTTGGCTCCTTCACACTGATGTCTTGGTTTAAGTATAAAATCCCCTAAGAGGACTTCACTGACCTCCAAATTTATTGTCTTATTACCCTGCTTTCATTTTTTCACGGCACTTATTACAATCTGATATTATTTTATTTGTATGTGTTTGTGATTATTGGCTTTCTTCATGAGAATGTTACGTCCATGAGAACAGAGAATGTTACCTCAATCACCACCTTATACTTAGTACCTAGAATGGCCCAAGTATTTGTTGACTAAATCAATCTATTTTCTTAATAAAAACAATATATTTTGAATATAAAATGAAATGTTACTGGAAAAACAGTTTATAACATGGACTACAGAGGTAAGTAATATCTAACCAAGAGAATAATGTGTGATATTTAGCTGCCTCTTTTTGCTCCTAGGTTTCCTTTACCTAGTCATCCTGCTGCACCTCCTGAACATCTTAAAGAACCTTTGGTATACATGAGGAAAGCACAGGTTGGCTATTGTTCCATTTCACTTTATTTTTTCATGCCAAGTTATGTAATACAGAGCAAAAGATCATTATTGATGTCAGGAGTGTGTATTATTAATTATGAAATACTGGGCTAGAACCACTAAATTTATGTTAATGGTATTTGTATATTCTCCCATTTTATTTTCAGTAACCAAGGATCATACCTATTTAACTATGGCAACCCTGGGAAAAATGGGGTAGAAGGGGAAAAAAATCATCTACTATACTGGCCTGCAATTTAAAATATGGTACAAGTATAATGTGGCAATCTATTCTTCATGGCCTGTGATATTAAAGGAATGAAATGTGAATGAACTGACACCCTCTTTCCTTAAAATTTTGGCCTTTGAAACCAGTGTTATTGAAAGTGTATTTAAAATATATTTGTTCTCACAGTAGGCTGTCACCTATTAATTGTATGCTGTTATAGAACTCTGATAAGCCTGCTATCAAAATGGGTTGGCAAAAAACTAAGAATAAAATGACAAAATAAAATAATTTAAGCATAAAGACTATGAATAGTTGTTAAAATGGAAGCTCAAGAGGTTCTAGCGCATGCCCCTAGCTCTTTTAACTGTCCTTCATCTCAGCATAGCCTCACTCACCTCCCTCAGTCCAGTCCTGTCCGTAAGCCTTCCTCACAGTGCTGGTTGAGCAGGATTCTGTGACTGCCACTGCTGAGGCACGTAATGAGCACCACAGTCAGTCGACCATCATTCTTCAGCATAGCCTCAGAGATGGATTTTTAAAACCTTTTTTGGTATGAAATATTTCAAAGGTACCTCAAAGAACTCCCACGAACCCATCACTCAGCTTCCACAGTTATCATCATGGTTCTTCTGCTCTTGAAAATTTTCTGCAGAGTCATCACATTCCACAACAGTGGAAATTAGGCACTTTTTTCAACTTTTATTTTTATTTAAAATAATCATCAAAATTAGATGGTGAAAAGAAGCAATATAAATAAAAACCTTGGAGATATTTGAGGAAATATATATTTCTATCTCTAGGTGGTATCTTTTAGGGCTGGAAATCAGTTAATGTTTATTTATCAATTTGTCATAAAGCATAATAAATAATACGTATTTGAAAAAATTGTGGGTTTTTTTTGTTATGAAGATTTAAACTCAATAAAATAAAACTAAGAAGGTTGGGCCTGAATATTTTTTAGTGAAATTGAAAATTTCTAAACAGTATAGAGAAAGTATCAGTTTTTACATACTACGTGTAAGAAACAAAACATAAAGGTTTTTTTTTTTTAATCATGACTGAAAAGAAGAGATAGAGAGGTAAATAATAAGTCCACTCTTAGAGCTTACTGCTAGTTGCTGAGAATATATGTGAGTGATAGGTACATGTATGATACTCCTCTCTTTTCTTTCTGGACTTTGCCATGTATATCAGCGATCTGCAAACTACAGCCCCTGGGCCAAATCCAACCTGCCACCTATTTTTATGGGGTTGGCAAACTAGGAATTTAATTTCTACTTTTTACATTTTTAAGTGGTTGAAAAATCAAAATAAGCATAATCTTGTGACACATGAAAACTATATGAATCACTAAGATATGTTTTATTGGAAAATAGTCATGTTCATTCATTTGCATATTGGTTGTTGCTGCTTTTGCACAACAGTGACAGCCTGAAGTGGTTGCGATAGAGACCCATGGACTGCAAAGCCTAAAATATTTACTATCTTCCCTTTCATACAAGGTTTGCCAATCCCTGCACTAAATTATTCATTCTTCAATAGCAGGGATTGTGCTTTTTATCCCCAGCATCTAGCATAGTACCCAGCCCACAGAACACTCTTGATAAGGTTTGCTGAGCTAATTGATTCTTTAACCATGGCCATACTGATTACCTCCCCTATCAGTAAGTGTCTACCTGTCTTTCTATATTTGTTCTTTTTGAGACACTTAGTTGCTTAGCTCCCTATTTTGGGGGGCAATTCTCTCTTCTTTCCATGAAAGCTACCTAGTCTGGATCACATGACTTGTATTGCATCATGTTCTTCCTTATGTTTCATAATCTCTTCCCCAACAGACTTCTGTTCTGTCTGCCATTCTACTCCTTAGTCTAAGGCTACTTTTACTGTTTACTTTCTCTCTTCTCCCAAACTTTTTGACCACTTCAAGAGAAAATCTTGTAATTTCTGTGTTAACCATTATCTAGTCTCAATTCATTTATTTAACTTCCAGTGGATTCTTTTTGCTGTCTGCCAATATTATATTTGTTACTCATTGTCTGTCTTCCATTTAGGTTGTTCTAAAACTTTTTCATGCTTGTGTGGCCCCTAATTCAACCTCTGTCTCACTCATTTTAAGCATTTCTCACTTACATTTTATAAAGAATATTCAGGTTATCTCATTCAAGCTTCCACAGCTTCCTTCTTTTTTGTTGCCACATCTCTTTTTGCTCCAATCCTCTGAGATCAACTGTCTGCTGCACATTTTTTTCTGTGAGATCAAACTTAGCATGTCTAAAACTGTTTAAGTTCTTTTTAAAATGACCATCTCTTCCTGACCTTCCTGTTTTTGTTACTAGTGATCAAGTGCTATATATTATTTCTTCCCATAGTCTTATAATCTCCTCTTTCTTTTCATTACCAAGGCTGTTACCATAGTAGTCACAATAATGATGATGATGGTGATAATGCTGATAATGTTGCCTTTTGTTTATTTTAGACATTGTGCTTTAATTCACATCCTTATCTTATTTTTATACCTCCCAACTTTCAGTCTATCTCTCCCAATCTCCTTATGTACTCTCAATACTATTAACTTTAATTATAAGCAGACGAACCCTTATAGCTCACTGCCTTTTAACAGACCTTCAGTGATTATTCCCAGTTGCCTAAAAAATGAAGTTCCGATTCCAGAGCCCAGCATTTAAGAATTTTTACTATCTGTCCTCAGCCTTCCCCTTCCACTTTGTCAGTCTCTGCTGTCTTATAACTGTCCTATGTGCCTGTCCAAGTGAATCATTTTGCCTTTCCCTCTTGCATCATTAACACTTATTTTCCTGTCCTGGAAAGCCCTTTCTCCCTGTTTTGTGTTACAGAAATCCTATCTATTTTGTGAGGGTCAGCTCAGATGGCATCTCTTCTCTGATGTTATTATTGATTATCCCTGTTGAAAGGGATCTCTCTCTTGAACTCTGTTGAATAGCTCCCTGTTGTTTTATGGCCCTTTGCACAAATTGCAATTTATTATAGTAATTGATTTTTTTTATTTTTATTTTTTGAGACTGAGTCTTGTTTTATCGCCCAGGCTGGAGTGCAGTGGTATGATCTCAGGCTCACTGCAACCTCAGCCTCTCAAAGTGCTGGGATTACAGGCATGAGCCACTGTGCCCGGCCTATTATAGTAATTTCTGTATACATCTTTCTGACATTTATTATATGTCTTTTGAAAGAAGTAACAGTTTAAAAACATTTTTACATAACTGCTGCATCTAGTACACTGGACTTTATGTAGCAGGAGCTTAGTAACTTTATGTTGGATTGATAGTAAAGGAGTTAGCCATCTATTTTCCCAATTATTACACTATTTATTTTAAGGATATTTACTGAATACCTACTCAGTAGAAGATTCTATGCTGCAGAAATTCAGAAATAAATTAGATACAGATTCTGCCTTCAAGTAATTGCAAGGTTTAGTAATTGAAATAAGACTTGGACACTAGATGTAATACAAAGTAAAAAGTGCTGTGTGACTAGCGGGAAGTGACTAGGAAGTTTCATCCGCGCACTGGGAAGGAGTAGTATACAAGTGGTTTCTTACCAGGTTATTCTTTGCCCTTTTTAATGAAAAAGAAGCTTTAAAAATCCAGTTAGTGTTTCTTTTCACTTTGTATTCAGTAAAACATGGGCAGAAAATATTTTGAATTGTACCCTGGAAAAATTCAATTCATTTTTTTTTCAATTAAAGTTTTATGAATTACTTTAACTTCACTTAGCTCTTGATCGTGTCTTCAGAGTTGGGTTATAAATCAGCTTCCTGCAGTTTCTGGCAAGCTACACTGGTACTTAATTTTCTGGGCTCATGAGGTTATGAAGCTTCTTATTCTGTATCAGCATTTCCCAGAATGTTTTCTGCTAAGTACTAACCTTGAGGGATGCTCCACAAAAAAGGGTTCCTTGGACAAGGAAGTTTGCAAATTGGGGAACACTGCTTTCCTTTTGATGACTCACAATTTGTTTTACTATTTTTGCTGGACTTCATATTTTGGAAGAGTTTTGAGAAGTTAGCACAGAGTTCTTATAGATCTCATACCCAGTTTCCCTTATTATTAACATCTTAACATTAGTATGGTACATTTGTTATAATTAATGAGCCATATTGGTTGACACATTATTATGAACTGAAGTCCATAGTTTATTCAGACTTCCTTAGTTGTAACCTAATGTCCTTGTTCTGACCCGGGATCCCATCCAGGACACCACATTACATTTGATTGTCATGTCTCTGTAGACTCTCTTGGCTATGACAGTTTATCAGACTTTCCTTGTTTTTGATGACTTTGGCAGTTTTGAGAAGTACCATTCAGATATTTTGTAGAGTATCCCTCTCTTGGAATTTATCTGATGTTTTCTCATGATTAGACTGGGATTGTGGGTTTTTTGGAGGAAGATCCCAGATGTAAAGTGCCATTTACATTTATCACATCATATCAGGGTACATACTATTAGCATGATTTATCACTGTTGGTGTTAACCCTGATCATCTGACTGAGGTAGTATTTGTGAGGCTTTTCCACTGTAATGTTACTCTTTTTCCCTCTTTCCATACTGTACTCTTTGGAAGGAAGTCACTACATATAGACCATACTTAAGGAGTGGAGAATTATGTTCCACCTCTTTGAGGGAGGGGTATCTACATAAATTATTTGGAATTCTTCTGCATGAAAGAGTTTCTCTCCTTCCCCATTTATTTATATATTCAATTATTTATTTATATCAGTATGGACTCAAGGATATTCATTTTCTACTTTGAGTTTTAATATTTTTTAATTTTGTTGCTCACAATTTATTTCGGCATGTTAAAGGTTTGGAGAAGTTCTGCAGGAAAGAAACCTGTTTAATTTTATTTAATCCAGTGTTGTTCAAGCTTACTGATCATGAAACCCTATTTTCATGTAAAATACCTTGGGAACTACTTTGCTATGCCCTTCAGTGAAAGCTGTATTTGAAGATATACAGCGTGATAAATATAAGTGCATGAGTTTTCTTGTGAAACAATACTAATAAGCTATATAGATCCCTAATTATATCCTAGGTACCATTCTAGTGCTATACATGTACTCACTCATTTAATATTCATGATAACCCTATGAGGTGGGTTACCAATGTGGTCTTAGGTCTCACTTTACAAAATGAGAAAGTGGTAGAGCTGAGATTTGAACCTGGTCAGCCTGGCTCCAGAATTTACATTACCTGATATTCAGTCTGTTTATCTAGCTCAGAAATGCTCAGGCAAACTCAAGATGTACTATGTGGTTGAATTTATTCTGTTCTCTATCAGTCCAGTAACCTTGGCAAAAATGATAATTTTGTTAATTTTGCATTACTTCAGTTCTCACACCCTTCCTAATGGTCTTTTTGCCTTCTATACTGTCACTCCATTTCCTAAAATTTCCAATACCTTGAGGATACAGCTCAAATTCTTTATTATGGCTCACAAAGCTAGAAATGATCTAGCTTTGTCTCATCTCTTGCCTTCTCACACCGTTTTTCCCCAACCTGCCATGCACATACTTTCTCTCTCTCTAATCATACTTGACCTCTTCCACTTGTTGCAATAGGAGAACTTTTGCTTATGCCACTGCGTCTGTTTGAAACTGCCTCCTCTCATCCCATATATTTCTGGCTATACTTGAAACTGCCTCCTCTCATCCCATATGTTTCTGGGTGTACTTGAAACTGCCTCCTCTCATCCCATATATTTCTGGCTAGCTTCTGCACATCATTTATGTTATCAAGTGAGATGATAGATTGTTTAGGATGGCTCTCTAACTCCCAGATCTCAGATACTCAGGTACTTTTCCTGTCTCATCCATCCTCCACATTAGAGGCCCCCTATACTTCTCTACTATAATACTTGGGTTGTTCGTATCATCATTTAGATTATTTAGTCTCTGTGAAGTAGGACCTGAGTCTCTCTTTTCACCACTGTATCTCCAACATCTAGCACAGTCTCTAGCCCATAGTAGATAATAGATATTTTTAAAAAATTATGAATGAATAGCATAAACAAAAAATAGAGAATACTCCTAGAAAATATTCAGACCCTTTGACTTAGTAATTCCACTTCTAGAACCTTGTATAAAAGAAAGAATCAGAAACACAGAAACTTATGTTTGTAATAATAGTAAAAAATTTAAAAGAATCTAAATGAATAACAGTAGAGCTTGCTTAAATATGACATGCTGTTTCTGAAAGAAACAATGTTATATAGGCATCAAAAACGTCCATTTTTGAAGAATTATAATGAATAGGAAAAGGCATACATTATAATCTTACATGGAGAAAGCAAAATATAAAACAATATAATTTCAGTTTAATCCAAAATATATGTGTTTTTATGTCTCAATTACACACATATACATGCATAGAAAAATGAAAGAAAAATATTAATATTGGTTGTTTTTGTTTGATATATTATTTTTATAATCAGAGAAGAATTACTAAAATGTTTTTCTATTAGATAGCTGGGTTATAATTAGTTTTTTTGTCAGAGTGAATAAAATAGTTTTCTGATTTTATAATTTCATAAGTTTTTTTACATGCTATTTGTTTAATATGTGGTTTAAAAGACATTTTGTTTACCTTCATTGTTATTAAAAAGTACTAATGCTATACTAACTTAAAAAAATCAGTATAATCATGAATCTTTTATAATTTTTTGCTTCTCATACTTAGAAATTGCTTTATTTATGAAATTCCTGAAATCCTTTGAGTCAATACCATAGATTCCAATTATTAGGGAAATTTACTTGAAGGCAACAATAATTTCATTTAGAGAGGATATAGGTTTGGGTAAAAGGTAGATGTCTTCCTATCTGAACATTTTAAATGTTAAGAACCATTCACTTTCCTTTTGAATAACATGAAAGCTTTGAATTTATTTTGTAAGTCTTTTGGGTAGGAACCATCTATTTATTTATTTTGGGGTACTAAATGTACATTGAAATTATTAAATAATAGCACAGGCATAATCATGATTTTTTTTTTGGCATTTCTTCTAAGACTTAGGGCCTAATTATCCACCTCCACGAATAGGACCTGAGAAAAATTGTGTCTATAAAACTGGAGCTAGAGTGGACCTCAGGTTTATCCAGTCTAAACTCTGGCAAGGGTTCACTTCTCATCTCCTTTTGCTCCAGGACTTCTGGAATCAAGGAGGTCATAATTTCACTGAGTTAAGTTATATTTGAGGTAAATATTTCTACTTTTGCAAAGTGTCTTTTTCATATTAAATGGTCATCTGCTCCTTACTACATTTACTCACTGGTCCTCCTTTTGTGCTTATCACATAGACAGCATTCAGTATATTAATATATTAGTCAGTGAGTCAGTGAGTGAACAAAGGAATGAATGGATACCACTTAATTAAGATTAGAGTTCTTGAGGAAACCTAAAGGATGGCCAAGCTTGAAAGCAGCTGCTTGCTTCTTCATCTTGGATTTCCCCTCATTGTCAGGAAATTCTATTCCTGTTTCTGATAACTATGGAACTGACTCCTTTGACCATCCAAGATTTCAATGGAAATGACTTCACTTACCATCTGACTGAAGTTCTTGCAAGAGATACCTTGGAAAAGACCTCTCCACCTTGACATAGTGTTATAGATATGGGACAGAGGATAGACATGGCCAGCAACTGGGGTCACTTTTCTTTCCTTATTTTTAGGATTTTCAAGGAAGTGGTATATGTTCAATTGACAATGTTCAAGTTTAGCCATATCTAGCTTTTCTGTTTGCTCATTCTTTCATGTTTTTTTCTGTAGTTTATGACATATGGACTGATACAGATCTTATGAACTTTTTGCAAACTATCTCTGTCCCATATTATTTGTATATCTGTCTTATCCTCCTGACTTCCACCACAAAAGTGATGTGTTTCTTAGTGACAGGAATGCTGTTTTATTCATCTTTAGTGGCATGTATTTTATAGGTGGCTAATAAATATTTGCTAAATCAATGTAGTTTCATCACTTAAAATCTCAGATAATATACCTCATTTCCCCCATTCTAGTTATTAAAAAACCCTATTTTTCTGAATTGGACATGCTCTTTTTTTCTTTCCTCAATGCTTAGTCATAGTATTTCTCTGTTCTGGGTCATTTCTAAGTTCCTGCTTTAATTGTATAGCTCAGAAAAAAATGGTAATCAAATAAGTTTTTATTATTATTATTACTATTATACTTTAAGTTTTAGGGTACATGTGCACAATACGCAGGTTTGTTACATATGTATCCATGTGCCATGTTGGTGTGCTGCACCCATTAACTCGTCATTTAGCATTAGGTATATCTCCTAATGCTGTCCCTCCCCCCTCCCCCAACCCCACAACAGTCCCCGGAGTGTGATGTTTCCCTTCCTGTGTCCATGTGTTCTCATTGTTCAATTCCCACCTATGAGTGAGAACATGCGGTGTTTGGTTTTTTGTCTTTGCGATAGTTTACTGAGAATGATGGTTTCCAGTTTCATCCATGTCCCTACAAAGGACATGAACTCATCATTTTTTATGGCTGCATAGTATTCCATGGTGTATAGTGCCACATTTTCTTAATCCAGTCTATCATTGTTGGATATTTGGGTTGGTTCCAAGTCTTTGCTATTGTGAATAGTGCCGCAATAAACATACGTGTGCATGTGTCTTTATAGCAGCATGATTTATAGTCCTTTGGGTATATACCCAGTAATGATGGCTGGGTCAAATGGTATTCCTAGTTCTAGATCCCTGAGGAATTGCCACACTGACTTCCACAATGGTTGAACTAGTTTACAGTCCCACCAACAGTGTAAAAGTGTTCCTATTTCTCCACATCCTCTCCAGCACTTGTTGTTTCCTGACTTTTTAATGATGGCCATTCCAACTGGTGTAAGATGGTATCTCATTGTGGTTTTGATTTGCATTTCTCTGATGGCCAGTGATGATGAGCATTTTTTCATGTGTTTTTTGGCTGCATAAATGTCTTTTTTTGAGAAGTGTCTGTTCATGTCCTTCGCCCACTTTTTGTTGGGGTTGTTTGTTTTTTTCTTGTAAATTTGTTTGAGTTCATTGTAGATTCTGGATATTAGCCCTTTGTCAGATGAGTAGGTTGCGAAAATTTTCTCCCATTTTGTAGGTTGCCTGTTCACTCTGATGGCAGTTTCTTTTGCTGTGCAGGAGCTCTTTAGTTTAATTAGATCCCATTTGTCAATTTTGGCTTTTGTTGCCATTGCTTTTGGTGTTTTAGACATGAAGTCCTTGCCCATGCCTATGTCCTGAATGGTATTGCCTAGGTTTTCTTCTAGGGTTTTTATGGTTTCAGGTCTAACATGTACGTCTTTAATCCATCTTGAATTAATTTTTGTATAAGGTGTAAGGAAGGGATCCAGTTTCAGCTTTCTACATATGGCTAGCCAGTTTTCCCAGCACCATTTATTAAATAGGGAATCCTTTTCCCATTGCTTGTTTTTGTCAGGTTTGTCAAAGATCAGATAGTTGTAGATATGCGGCATTATTTCTGAGGGCTCTGTTCTGATCCATTGATCTATGTCTCTGTTGTGGTACCAGTACCATGCTGTTTTGGTTACTATAGCCTTGTAGTATAGTTTGAAGTCAGGTAGTGTGATGCCTCCAGCTTTGTTCTTTTGGCTTAGGATTGACTTGGCAATGCGGGCTCTTTTTTGGTTCCATATGAACTTTAAAGTAGTTTTTTCCAATTCTGTGAAGAAAGTCATTGGTAGCTTGATGGGGATGGCATTGAATCTATAAATTACCTTGGGCAGTATGGCCATTTTCATGATATTGATTCTTCCAACCCATGAGCATGGAATGTTCTTCCATTTGTTTGTATCCTCTTTTATTTCCTTGAGCAGTGGTTTGTAGTTCTCCTTGAAGAGGTCCTTCACATCCATTGTAAGTTGAATTCCTAGGTATTTTATTCTCTTTGAAGCAATTGTGAATGGGAGTTCACTCATGATTTGGCTCTCTGTTTGTCTGTGATTGGTGTACAAGAATGCTTGTGATTTTTGTACACTGATTGTGTATCCTGCGACTTTGCTGAAGTTGCTTATCAGCTTAAGGAGATTTTGGGCTGAGATGTTGGGGTTTTCTAGATATACAATCATGTCATCTGCAAACAGGGACAATTTTACTTCCTCTTTTCCTAATTGAATACCCTTTATTTCCTTCTCCTGCCTGATTGTCCTGGCCAGAACTTCCAGCAATATGTTGAATAGGAGTGGTGAGAGAAGGCATCCCTGTCTTGTGCCAGTTTTCAAAGGGAATGCTTCCAGTTTTTGTTCATTCAGTATGATATTGGCTATGGGTTTGTCATAGATAGCTCTTATGATTTTGAGATACGTTCCATCAATACCTAATTTATTGAGAGTTTTTAGCATGAAGGGTTGTTGAATTTTGTCAGAGGCCTTTTCTGCATCTATTGAGATAATCATGTGGTTTTTGTCTTTGGTTCTGTTTATATGCTGGATTACATTTATTGATTTGCATATGTTGAACCAGCCTTGCATCCCAGGGATGAAGCCCACTTGATCGTGGTGGATGAGCTTTTTGATGTGCTGCTGGATTCGGTTTGCCAGTATTTTATTGAGGATTTTTGCATCAATGTTCATCAAGGATATTGGTCTGAAATTCTCTTTTTTGGTTGTATCTCTGCCGGGCTTTGGTATCAGGATGATGCTGGCCTCATAAAATGTGTTAGGGAGGATTCCCTCTTTTTCTATCGATTGGAGTAGTTTCAGAAGGAATGGTACCAGTTCCTCCTTGTACCTCTGGTAGAATTCGGCTGTGAATCCATCTGGTCCTGGACTCTTTTTGGTTGGTAAGCTATTGATTATTACCACAATTTCAGAGCCTGTTATTGGTCTATTCAGAGATTCAACTTCTTCCTGATTTAGTCTTGGGAGGGTGTATGTGTCGAGGAATTTATCCATTTCTTCTAGATTTTCTAGTTTATTTGCGTAGAGGTGTTTGTAGTATTCTGTGATGGTAGTTTGTATTTCTGTGGGATCGGTGGTGATATCCCCTTTATCATTTTTTATTGCATCTATTTGATTCTTCTCTCTTTTCTTCTTTATTAGTCTTGCTAGCGCTCTGCCAATTTTGTTGATCTTTTCAAAAAACCAGCTCCTGGATTCATTAATTTTTTGAAGGGTTTTTTGTGTCTCTATCTCCTTCAGTTCTTCTCTGATCTTAGTTATTTCTTGCCTTCTGCTAGCTTTTGAATGTGTTTGCTCTTGCTTTTCTAGTTCTTTTAATTGTGATATTAGGGTATCAATTTTGGATCTTTCCTGCTTTCTCTTGTGGACATTTAGTGCTAAAAATTTCCCTCTACACACTGCTTTGAATGTGTCCCAGAGATTCTGCTATGTTGTGTCTTTGTTCTCGTTGGTTTCAAACAACATCTTTCTTCTGCCTTCATTTCGTTATGTACCCAGTAGTCATTCAGGAGCAGGTTGTTCAGTTTCCATGTAGTCAAGCGGTTTTGAGTGAGTTTCTTGATCCTGAGTTCTAGTTTGATTGCACTGTGGTCTGAGAGACAGTTTATTATAATTTCTGTTCTTTTACATTTGCTGAGGAGAGCTTTACTTCCAACTATGTGGTCAATTTTGGAATAGGTGTGGTGTGGTGCTGAAAAAAATGTATATTCTGTTGATTTGGGGTGGAGAGTTCTGTAGATGTCTATTAGGTCCACTTGGTGCAGAGCTGAGTTCAATTCCTGGGTATCCTTGTTAACTTTCTGTCTCGTTGATCTGTCTAATGTTGACAGTGGGGTGTTAAAATCTCCCATTATTATTGTGTGGGAGTTTAAGTCCCTTTGTGGGTCACTCAGGACTTGCTTTATGAATCTGGGTGCTCCTGTGTTGGGTGCATATATATTTAGGATAGTTAGCTCTTCTTGTTGAATTGATCCCTTTACCATTATGTAATGGCCTTCTTTGTGTCTTTTGATCTTTGTTGGTTTAAAGTCTGTTTTATCAGAGACTAGGATTGCAACCCCTGCCTTTTTTTGTTTTCCATTTGCTGGGAAGATCTTCCTCTGTCCATTTATTTTGAGCCTCTGTGTGTCTCTGCACGTGAGATGGGTTTCCTGAATATAGCACACTGATGGTTCTTGACTCCTTATCCAATTTGCCAGTCTGTGTCTTTTAATTGGAGCATTTAGCCCATTTACATTTAAAGTTAATATTGTTATGTGTGAATTTGATCCTGTCATTATGATGTTAGTTGGTTATTTTGCTCGTTAGTTGATGCAGTTTCTTCCTAGCCTCGATGGTCTTTACAATTTGGCATGTTTTTGCAGTGACTGGTACCGGTTGTTCCTTTCCATGTTTAGTGCTTCCTTCAGGAGCTCTTTTAGGGCAGGCCTGGTGGTGACAAATCAGTCAGCATTTGCTTGTCTGTAAAGTATTTAATTTCGCCTTCACTTATGAAGCTTAGTTTGGCTGGATATGAGATTCTGGGTTGAAAATTCTTTTCTTTAAGAGTGTTGAATATTGGCCCCCACTCTCTTCTGGCTTGTAGAGTTTCTGCTGAGAGATCAGCTGTTAGTTTGATGGGCTTCCCTTTGTGGGTAACCCGACCTTTCTCTCTGGCCGCCCTTAACATTTTTTCCTTCATTTCAACTTTGGTGAATGTGACAATTATGTGTCTTGGAGTTGCTCTTCTCAAGGAGTATCTTTGTGGCGTTCTCTGTATTTCCTGAATCTGAATGTTGGCCTGCCTTGCTAGATTGGGGAAGTTCTGCTGGATAATATCTTGCAGAGTGTTTTCCAACTTGGTTCCATTCTCCTCGTCACTTTCAGGTACACCAATCAGACATAGGTTTGGTGTTTTCAAATAGTCCCATATTTCTTGGAGGCTTTGTTTGTTTCTTTTTGTTCTTTTTTCTCTAAACTTCTCTTCTCGCTTCATTTCATTCATTTCATCTTCCATCACTGATACCCTTTCTTCCAGTTGATCACATCGGCTACCAAGGCTTCTGCAATCTTCACGTAGTTCTCGAAACTTGGCCTTCAGCTCCATCAGCTCCTTTAAGCCCTTCTCTGCATTGGTTATCTTAGTTATACATTCATCTATTTTTTTTTCAAAGCTTTTAACTTCTTTGCCATTGGTTTGAATTTCCTCCCATAGCTCGGAGTACCTTGATCGTCTGAAGCCTTCTTCTCTCAACTCATCAAAGTCATTCTCCGTCCAGCTTTGTTCCGTTGCTGGTGAGGAACTGCGTTCCTTTGGAGGAGGAGAGGTGCTCTGCTTTTTAGAATTTCCAGTTTTTCTGCTCTGTTTTTTCCCCATCTTTGTGGTTTTTTTTTTTTTCAGTATATGCTACTTTTATTAAGCAGTATTTTGTCAATAAGTTTAGCAATATATATTCTTTCATGAGTCTAGCATAAAGATGATAATGAATCTACTTGTCTTTATTTAATTATTCTAATGTATTTAGAGCTCTTTAAAGGGATATGTAATTAAATTACCAAGAATTATTGTCTATTTCCACTGACAAGAATGAACTTTGATGATTTTTTTCCTTTTGTCACAGTAACCTAGTTAGAAATCAGACTTTCACTTGAAAAAGCAAAAACAACGCCATATTCCTAGCACCAGACTCAAACAAATACCATTTCTATAATAGGCATATACACGAAGTTTTCAGATGCCTTGAGTTAATAGCCTTTCACAATAAATTATTTTTTAATGTTTAATTATTATGGCTACATAATAGTTACATGTACTTATGTGGCACATATAATAATATTTTGATACAAGCATACAATGTATAATGGTTAAATCAGGGTAACTGGGATATCCATCACCTCAAGCATTTATCATTTCTTTTTTTTTTTTCTTTTTTTTTATTATTATACTTTAGGTTTTAGGGTACATGTGCACAATGTGCAGGTTTGTTACATATGTAGCCATGTGACATGTTGATTTCCTGCACCCATTAACTCGTCATTTAGCATTAGGTATGTCCCCTAATGCTGTCCCTCCCCCCTCCCCCAACCCCACAACAGTCCCCGGAGTGTGACATCTTTGTGGTTTTATCTACTTTTGGTCTTTGATGATGGTGATGTACAGATGGGTTTTTGGTGTGGGTGTCCTTTCTGTTTGTTAGTTTTCCTTCTACCAGACAGGACCCTCAGGTGAGGGTCTGTTGGAATTTGCTAGAGGTCCACTCCAGACCCTGTTTTGCTGGGTGTCAGCAGTGGTGGCTGCAGAACAGCGGATTTTTGTGGACCGCAAATTCAGCTGTCTGATTGTTCCTCTGGAAGTTTTGTCTTAGAGGAGTACCTGGCCGAGTGAGGTGTCAGTCTGTCCCTACGGGGGGGTGCCTCCCAGTTAGGCTGCTCGGGGGTCAGGGACCCACTTTAGGAGGCAGTCTGCCCGTTCTCAGATCTCCAGCTGTGTGCTGGGAGAACCACTACTCTCTTCAAAGCTGTCAGACAGGGACATTTAAGACTGCAGAGGTTCCTGCTGTCTTTTTGTTTGTCTGTGCTGTGCCCCCAGAGGTGGAGCCTACAGAGGCAGGCAGGCCTCCTTGAGCTGTGGTGGGCTCCCCCCAGTTCGAGCTTCCTGGCTGCTTTGTTTACCTAAGCAAGGCTGGGCAATGGCGGGTGCCCCTCCCCCAGCCTTGCTGCTGCCTTGCAGTTTGATCTCAGACTGCTGTACTAGCAATCACCGAGACTCCGTGGGCGTAGGACCCTCCGAGCCAGGTGCGGGACACAATCTCCTGGTGTGCCGTTTTCCAGGCCTGTTGGAAAAGCGCAGTATTAGGGTGGGAGTGACCCGATTTTCCAGGTGCCGTCTGTTACCCCTTTCTTTGACTAGGAAAGGGAACTCCCTGACCCCTTGCGCTTCCCGAGTGAGGCAATGCCTTGCCCCGCTTCGGCTCACGCACGGCACACTGCACTGACTGTCCTGCACCCACTGTTTGGCACTCCCTGGTGAGATGAACCCGGTACCTCAGATGGAAATGCAAAAATCACCTGTCTTCTGCGTCGCTCACGCTGGGAGCTGTAGACCAGAGCTGTTCCTGTTTGGCCATCTTCAATCAAATAAGTTTTAATCAGCACTTCTTACATTCTTAATAGTCTTTCTCGTTGTGCTTTCATGTGTTATTTTTTAAGTTTCTTCATTTGTAAAATGATAGTAATGATACACATCTTATAGGTTAGTAAAATAACATACATTAACACATGTAAATCACATAGTTGTGTTTCATCAAGTAAAATAACACATGTAAACACATGTAAATCATATAGTTGTGTTTCATCAACTCTTTCCATTCAGAATACTTTCTTATGATGTCTAATTTCTTTTCTGTGTAACTTTTTCTATTGACTGTTTTCTCTATATATTACATCTAATGTTAAATTTAGAGTTGGTAAATTGAAATTCTTGGTACAATGGGATATCTATTTGGAGAACTGTGATTCATCACTTTACAGAAAATACCTGAATGAGCTGTTTTTGCCAAAATAATTATTTAAAGGATAATTTAACAAATATTCAACATCTTGTCTAGGTGTCATTCCAAAAGTTATCTTTCTATTTTGAATGGCCTTCATGTTTGAATTTTTAGTAAGTTTTATGCTGTTTTAAAATTGTGTATTGCAGTCTTGAAAATTTGTATAGTACAGCTGACCCTTAAACAGTGTGGGGTTTAGGGGTGCTGACCCTTTGTGCAGTCAAAAATTCACATATAACTTTTGACTCCCCCAAAACTTAACTACTAATAGGCTACTGTTGACCAGATACCTCACTGATAACATTAAGTGGATTAACACATATTTTATATGTTATATATATTATATACTATATTCTTACAATAAAGAATGCTAGAGAAAGGAAAATGTTATGAAGAAAATCATAAGTAAGAAAAATATATTTATTATTTATTAAGTGGGAGTAGATCATCATAAATATCTTCATCATAAATGGTCATAAATCATCTTCACGTCGAGTAGGCTGAGGAGAAGGAGGAAGAGGAAGGGTTGGTCTTGCTGTCTTGCCTGGCAGAGGCAAAAGAGGTAGAGGAGGTGGAAGGGATACAGGAGAGGCAGGCACACTTGGTGTAATTTTACAGAAATACATTGTAACTCCCATCTGACATTTTTACTTTTTCATTTTTCTAAAAATATTTCTATATGGTTCCAGTCCTCTTTCACTGTTTGCTTTAGTTTCAAGGGTCCATGTTGCAAAATCTTGATACGGACACTGAAGTCATGGGTCCATGTTGCAAAATCTATGAAACGGACACTGAAGTCAAAAGCAGTCTTGAATAATCAGAACTCTTCTGCCAGATTGTCCAATGTCAATTTTTTTTTTGGCACCACTTCTTCTACATGTTCTTCCTCATTTTCTGACAGTGGTCTGGAAGCACTCATCTCCATCAAGTTGTTTTTAATTAATTCCTCCGGTGTGGTGTCTATTAGCTGTTGAATTTCTCTAAAATCAGTATCTTGCAACCCTTCACTCCCAACCTTTTTTGGTCATATCTACAATCTCTTTCATTATTTCCTTGATTGACTCTCTTGTAAATCCTGTGAAGTCTGTACAACATCTGGAAACAGTTTTCTCCAGCAGGAATTTACTGCTTTGGGCTTGATGGCTTTCACAGCTTTTTCCATAACAACAACGGTGTCTTCAGTGGTATAAGTCTTCCAGACTTTCATGACGATCTCTGTATTGGGTTTCTCTTCCATAGCATTGGCAAATCTTTTCCATAGGGTGCTGTATATAATGAGCCTTAAAGGTCCCTATGACCCAGACCTAGAGGCTGAATTAGAGACGTTGTGTTTGAGGGTAAGTAGACGAATTTGATATCTTCTATGTTGAACTCACGGTGTTCTGCGAGGCGAAGGGCATTGTCCAATATCAAAACAGCTTTAAAAACAGTCCTTTACTGACAAGATACTTCCTGACATCAGGGGCAAAGCATAAATTGAACCAATCCAGAAAAAGTGTTCTTGTTGTCCAGGCCTTCTTGTTTTAAAACCAAAAGCCTGGCAATTGGTGTTTATCTTTTCCCTTCAAGGCTCAGGGGTTAGCAGCTTTACAGATAAGGGCAGTCCTGTTCCTAAACCCAATTGCATTTACAAAAAAATGGTAGAATTAGCCTATTTCTTCTTGCCTTAAATCCTGGTACTTGCTTCTCTTACTTACTAATAAAAGTCCTATGTGGCATTTTTCCCCCCTAGAATAAGGCACTCTCTTCTGCATTAAAAACCCATTCAGCCAGATATCCTTTTTCCTCAATGATTTTAATGGCGTCTGGGAACTCATCTTCTGCCTCTTGGTCAGCAGAAGCTGCTTCTCTTGTTATCTTGACATTTTTAAGCCAAACTGATTTTGAAAATTGTCAAACCATCCTTGGCTGGGATTAAATCCTCCAGCTTTAGATCCTTTACGTTTCTTTTGCTTTAAATTGTCATCTAATGACTTCACTTTTTCTCAAATCATATTTGGAGTCTATGGGTATGCCTTTTAGTAACCCTGCACCCACATAAAAGCTGTATTTTCAATACTAGATAAAAGTATTTTGCAAAAAAAATGCAAGATTTTCACCACTGGTTGTGTAGCTACAGCAATGGCTTCATGAATTTCCTTTTCTTTTTTTAACAATGGTCCTTATGCTGGATTCATTTCTCTTGAAGTGATGGGCAACTGCAGCTGCAGACCTCAATCTTCTGTACGTATCAAGCAATTCAATGTTTTCTTGCAATGTCATGACTTTTCTTCTTGGGAGCATTTCTAGCATCACTAGTGGCTTTTTGTATGGGTCCCATGGTATTATTCAGGGACAATATTGTGCTCAACACAATTAAAAAATGTGAGACTGCGAGAGATCACATTTTACTGCAATACACAATTTACAGGCCTGTGGAACTGCTCACATGGAGATGATTAGCATCACCCAGGGTTTCAAGCAGATACTCACAGCACTTGAATTCACTGTGAATTCAATAGCAAGAGGAGGTGGCTACAAAATTGTTACAGTAATATAGTATGTGCTACAGTTAATTTTATGCAGTTGTGATTTCATACTGCATCTTTATGTTTATATTTCTCTCAACTTCAAATGGTACCATGTATAGTCTGAAAGTATATATACATTTTTAATAAAACTTAACTTTTTATAATAGTTTTATGAATACTTTATGGTAGGAAATGATAAAATAGTCTACTAGTATCTACATATATTTTATGCATTCAGATCAAACCCAACTCTTTCTTAAAATTTTCAATATGTCTAGGCTATATGGTTTGTCTGTGAGGTTTTTTGAAATTGTTGCTGATCTCCAGAATTTTTTCCAATATATTTATTGGAAAAAATTTAAATATAAGTAAACCCACACAGTTCAAGCCTATGTTGTTCAAGGGCCAACTCTGTATATTATGAGCTGCACATTGATGTCTATTGTATTTAATAACTTTAATTTTGTTTTTATGTTTGAGAGTTAATGCCTTTTTATCAATTCTAGAGCTCTTTGCATGAGTGATTGAAAATGAGAATATTTGTAACCATAATTTAATAGCGAGCAATTTGGTTCCTTATAATAGGATAAATAAAAATCCAGGGATTGGATTTTTAATATGTATGCAAATTTTATTTTATTGTGATCATTTAATTAGAAGTATTTTTTAATAAGCTTTTTCTTACCTGTTTCCTCCACCATTTGGGGTGGGAGGCGGCAGGTAACAGAAGGCTTGTTAGAGGAAATGATACTTAATCTGACATCAGAAAGGTGAATGAGATTTATCTAAATAAGGTGGGTGTAAAGATATTGAATGTGGAAGGTAGGTTGTATCATTATAATTAATGTTTGCTCATTAACAATGTACCCAAATGAGAGGTACCAAATAAGTCTTGGATCTAAGAGAATTATTTATAGTTAAGGAGAGAATTAGAATGAGCCAATAAATAGAGTTAATTTGGGAGCTATTTCATGTAATGTGTTGAGTATGCTTTTATTCTTGAAAATCTATTTCTATAAATGTAGTAAACTGAACTTTATACATTTCACATAGCTCGATATTTATCCTTCAGAAGAATTTTTTCTGTTCATTCACTGCTTGGGCCATTGCATTAAAATTTTTTAAAATACTTGCAACATTACTTAGGGTAGAAATATGTTTAATTATTGAGCATCTATTATGTGCTGGACACAGTGTGATTTGTACCATGATAGGTGGAGGACAGGGTGTTATGAAAGCCCATAAGCAAAGTCACCTAATGCTATCTTGGTTGGGGACCAGGTGAGAAAAGTCTTAATGGAGGAAGGGATATTTAAGCTGATACCTAAAAGGTGAATAAGATTTATTTAGACAAGAATAAGAATGTTGGAGGTGGGAGTTGAGCTTGGAGAGCAAATTTCAGATAAAGAGTAATGTATTTGAATGTGTGTGTTGAAGAAGCTATGAATAATGATAGCTGTAGTAAAAGCCATCACTTATTGAATGATAATTATCATATTATGCCACTGTTTGAGTCAGTTTACATGTGTTAACATCTTTTAATCTTTGTAACAGCCATATAAGGGAACTGTTGTTATTATTCCACTTTCATTAATTGATTATTGATTATTAATTGTTCTTTATGAGTAATATACAGTTCTCTCCTTGTTTCCTTATTAGGTCTGAATTTTGGGACTTTGGTATTATTTTATTTTGGTTTCAGTGAGCTAGAAGTGGTCTGTAGGCACATTTATTAAAAAAACAAAAAATATTATTATGGCATTTTAGCTTGTCATTGAAAAGAATATTATATTAAAATGTGGTATTTATGGATGATCAAACCTAGGACTATTAAAACTTAATTTCCATGTTATAAGAAATAGAAGAGATAATGAAGAAAGTAATCAATACTATGAAAAATAGTGAGACAAATCCAAATTGTGACACATTCTGAAAGATAACTGGCCTGGACTTTTGAAAAAAGTCAGTATCATAAAAAAAAAAAAAAGAATAGAGAGATTCTAGATTTAACTGCTGTGAAAGACAGAGACATAACAACCAATGAAATGTAATGCATGAATTTTGAATGGATCCCAGATTTTAAAAAACTATAAAAGATATTTTGGAGACAACTGGAAAATTTGAATATATATGGACTAAGTATGACATCATGAAATATTAATTTTCTTAGGTATGATAATGATATTGTGATATGTTGGAAAACGTCCTTATTCTAAGAATATGCATGCTGAAGTATTTAGGGGTAAATTTTCATTTTTGGAAAAATTACAGTGTAATAATTTCTGTACATTTTTACCTTTTACTAGGTCATTAATGAGATTCCTAAGTATTAAACATTTATAAACTGCTTAAATTTAACTTATCTTTTTATCTGATATTTTCCATATAATGTTTATTACCACATGACTTCTTGACATTTTAAAAAATCTATCCTCATTCCCATCCTCAACCAAAATGTCAGTTATTTGAGGACTGAGGCTTTCTGTTATTCACTGCTTAATTCATAGCACAAAGGATAGTATCTGGCATATAGTAGGCAATAGTCAGTATTTGTTGAGTGGACTAGTAAATAAGGATAACCAATCTCAACCAGCCTTACCATTTCTATATAATTTGTAATATCTTTAATTTTTTTTATTAGTTTTAGTGTTGTTACTGGAAAAGATAATTGATTGTTTATTATGTTTCAGGGAAGTTGGGAAAAAAGAATTTTGAAGAGTTTAAATAGTATGTGCACTGAACTGAGTATCCCACTGGCACGAAAGGTACTTTTAAACATTTTTCTGTTTAAGTATTTCATTGTGAATCAAATACTAGAAAGTATCATGAAGTTATATAACTGTTAGGCACATTTATTTATTTATTTATTTATTTAGGGGCAGAGTCTTGCTGTGTCACCCAGGCTGGAGTGCAGTGGCGCGATCTCGGCTCACTGCAACCTCCGCCTCCTGGGTTCGAGCAATTCTTCTGCCTCAGCCTCCCAAGTAGCTGGGACTACAGGCACCTGCCACCAGGTCTGGCTAATTTTTTTGTATTTTTGATAGAGACGGGATTTCACTGTGTTAGTCAGGAGGGTCTTGATCTCCTGACATCATGATCCGCCCACCTTGGCCTCCCAAAGTGCTGGGATTACAGATGTGAGCCACCGTGCCTGGCCTATTTATTTATTTTTACTAGTATATCAACTTGGTTTGAAACAAAAATCTGTAAAAGGCCAATTATGTGGGTATATTCTATATAGATTTCTATTTTGTGTGCTATAATAATTATTATAACAAACCTGTATCTTTGCAAATAAACAGAAATATGAATCTGTAGTATAGATGAGTTAGACATTTGGCTGTAAAGATTAGGAATGTGCTTTAAAGATTTTAATTACCTTTAGTCTCCTTACTTTTTGGCTAATTAGCACAATAGCCATATTCCTTGAATCACAGTTAGAGTTCAGGCATACTATGATCTTGTAATAGGTAATACGGTACCATCTTTCGGTATTAACATAGGAAACAAAAAGGATAATTTGTCATCTCTCTGTAGAACTGGAATTCTATTTAGATCTAATACTCAACATTTATGTTACTCTGGGCATTGAGGAGAAAAGATGAGAAAGAAAAGAAAAAACACTTGAGGGATGTTCTGTATTCTTTGTAGCTGCTCACAAGTAGGAGAGAGTCAGTTTCCCTTTACTTCATTCTCCCTACCTGCTATTTATTCCTTGTTGTTGGACAGGATGTAGTGGGTATACTTTGGATAATATCCAAGGGAAAATTACTGAAGGCACCAGAAGGATAGTGTTTAAAAAGGGATACATTTATATTAAAAACTGTCTAAATACGTAGTATTGTATATACTGCCTTTCTTATAGGAAGATGATGCTACTGACTCTTAGTCACACTCTCTTGGCCAGTCCCCCTTGTGATGCTTTTCTGAGACTGCTGGATGGGGGTAAGAGATGTAGTATGTGGCTGAGGAGCAGTTTTTCTTTGTGAAATTTACTGGCCAGTACAGATCACTTGCCTTCTTTTATTGGACTCATTAGCACCATGTTCTAACTAAGCCATTGAGACTAGATATAACATAATAGTTAAATAATAATTTAAATGCAGTTACCCCCCAAATTCAACATGTTTAATGAAATTATCCTGTTATAGTCGTTTATTTAGCTTTTAAATAAGTTATTGATTCTTGTTTTTAGTTGTATTGCTAGACTTCAAAAAATGAAATGAAACCAGTTTCAAAATTACCTTTTCCAGAGGCCAGTTGGAGAACAGAAAGAACTTCTTAATAAATGGAATGAAATGGGAACTGATGAACCAGGTATGTGAACAGTTTTTTCTGAATGTAGTAGTGGAAAAATAATTGCCTTCTTAACTGTGGATCTAAAATAACATAATTAACAATTCTTTTGGGAAGATTGCAATTTTCCTTCTCATTAATTTTCTGTCATCTGGAAAACCAGAATTAGACTGGCCTACTCAAACTCCCAGACACCACATGCAACTAATAAATACAGACATCAGGAGCAGCTTTTTGTTTGTTTGTGTTTTTAGAGACAGGTTCTTGCTCTATTACCCGTGCTGGAGTGCAGTAGCATGATCACAGCTCACTTTAACCTCAAGCTCCTGGGCTCAGAGTGTCCTTTCACCTCAGCCTGCTGAGTAGCTAAGACTACGGGCACACATCACCATGCCTGGCTAATTTTTTTATTTTTTGTAGAGATGGGGTTTTGCTATGTTGCCCTGGCTCTCTCTGTTGAACTCCTGGCCTCAAGTAATCCTCCCATCCTCCCACCAGAGCCTCCCAAAGTGCTGGGATTACAGGTGTGAGCCACTGCGCCTGGCCTTATTTATCCTTTTTTAAAGCAGCCTTTAAAAACATTTTTATAAAATTATAAATTATCCAGTGGATTTTTGAGATTCTTGTCTTTTAATTAAGGTAAATATTGTGCAAGCTTAATTATATTGGGTTGTTAAAAATAGGATAAATAGTGAAAAATACGTTTGAAGACTTTAAAATGTTTTAAAGAATTTATTTTTGTCCATTTTAATATTTAAAATCTAGTCAATTTTATAAATATAAAATGAATAACAACTATATTTCATTTACTATGATATATGGCTGTAATTGTATAGACAGACATGTACATAACCCTTCCTCCTCCCCTTCCTTTACCACTGCTAAAAATACATGTAGGGGACTAGGTAAGAGATAAATACCATAATAGAGTTATTATATATAGTTATTTGAGTTCAAAAGGGGGAATAGTTTAATACAACTGGAGGAATTCACTAAGAATGCATTGTTTGTATTTTAAGTACATTGAGAATTCTCATATAGAACCTTTATGTTACATTGACATCGTTTGGCCAGTTCAGTTATAAATAATTATAATTTGTGAATAGGATGCTCTTAATTTCTTCCAGAAAATGTCATCTAGGACGTTAAGGGAAGAAATTGTCTTTTCATTTTAGTGCTCTCTGTACTTAATGCAGTATATGACAAATAATTGATTCTCAAGAAATGATTGAATTAATCTATCTGTATGATAACATATGAAAGAATGATTAACATTTATTTAATAAGGCTTCATATATTATTAGCTGAAATTTTGTTTATAATCTATCTTATTCTAGATTTAAGCCTTTTCAGACCTGTTTATGCACCTAAGGATTTTCTTGAGGTAGGTTCTATTGGATAAATACACATATATTAATGAACAAATAATGTGAATAAATGATGATGTAAAAATATATCAAGGCAGAGGGATTAGCATGTAAAAAGCCCCAGAGTCATTGAAGCAGTAGAATGACATGATCAGATCTGTGTTTGAATATTACCCTTGGAAAATATATTGGAATATGGAAAGATTAGCATTGAGTAAATCAGTTAGGACAATTTTGATTAAAAAATAGTGACTGTAGGAAGTGGGTTCCAAGATGGCCAAATACGAACAGCCCCAGTCTGCAGCTCCCAGCGTGATCAACACAGAAGACGGGTGATTTCTGCGTTTCTAACTGAGGCACCTGGTTCATCTCATTGGGACTGGTCAGAAAGTGGGTGCAGCCCACGGAGGGTGAGCCGAAGCAGGGAGGGGCATCGCCCCACCCGGGAAGCGCAAGGGGTTGGGGTATTTCCCTTTCTGAGCCAAGGGAAGCCATGACAGACTGTACTGGGAAAATCAGGACGCTGCCAACTAAATACTGCACTTTTCCAACAGTCTTAGCAAACGGCACACCAGGAGATTATATCCCATGCCTGCCTTAGTGGGTCCCACGCCCACGGACCCTTGCTCACTGCTAGTCTGAGATCAAACTATGAGGTGGCAAGCCTGGCTGGGGGAGGGGTATCCGCCATAGCTGAGGCTTGAGTAGGTAAACAAAGTGGCGGGAAGCTCGAACTGGGTGGAGCCCACCACAGCTCAACGAGGCCCGCCTACCTCTGTAGACTCCATCTCTGGGGGCAGGGCATAGCTGAACAAAAGGCAGCAGAAACTTCTGCAGACTTAAACATCCCTGTCTGACAGCTCTGAAGAGAGCAGTGATTCTCCCAGCACAGTGTTTGAGCTCTGATAACAGACAGACTGCCTCCTCAAGTGGGTCCCTGACCCCCGTGTAGCCTAACTTGGAGACACCTCCCAGTAGGGGCCGACTGACACCTCATACAGCCTGGTGCCCCTCTGAGACAAAGCTTTCAGAGGAAGGATCAGGCAGCTATATTTGCTCTTCTGCAATATTTGCTGTTCTGCAGCCTCCACTGGTGAAACCCAGGCAAACAGGATCTGGAGTGGAAAACTCCAACAGACCTGCAGCTGGGGGACCTGACTGTTAGAAGGAAAACTAACAAACAGAAAGGAATAGCATCAACATCAACAAAAAGGACATCCATACCAAAACCCCATCTGTAGGTCACCATCATCAAAGACCAAAGGTATGTAAAACCACAAACATGGGGAGAAACCAGAGCAGAAAACTGAAAATTCTAAAAACCAGAGTGCCCCTTCTCCTTCAAAGGATCACAGCTCCTCGCCAGCAACAGAACAAAGCAGGACAGAGAATGACTTTGATGAGTCAACAGAAGTAGGCTTCAGAAAGTCAGTAATAACACACTTCTCCGAGCTAAAGAAGGATGTTTGAAGCCATCACGAGGAAGCTAAAAACCTTGAAAAAAGATTAGACGAATGGCTAACTAGAATAAACAGCATAGAGAAGACCTTAAATGACCGGATGGAGCTGAAAACCATGGCACGAGAACTACGTGATGCATTTACAAGCTTCAGTAGCTGATTCGATCAACTGGAAGAAAGGGTATCAGTGATTAAAAATCAAATGAATGAAATGAAGCGAAAAGAGAAGTTTAGAGAAAAAAGAGTAAAAAGAAACGAACAAAGCCTCCAAGAAATATGGGACTATGTGAAAAGACCAAATCTACATTTGACTGGTGTACCTGAAAGTGACAGGGAGAATGGAACCAAGCTGGAAAACACTCTTCAGGATATTATCCAGGAGAACTTCCCAAACTAGCAAGGCAGGCCAACATTCAAATTCAGGAAATACAAAAAACACCACAAAGATACTCCTCAAGAAGAACAAACCCAAGGCACATAACTGTCAGATTCACCAAGGTTGAAATGGAGGAAAAAATGTTAAGGGCAGCCAGAGAGAAAGGTCAGGTTACCCACAAAGGGAAGCCCATCAGACTAACAGCAGATCTCTCAGCAAAAACCCTACAAGCCAGAAGAGAGTGGGGGCCAATATTCAACATTTTTAAACGAAAGAATTTTCAACCCAGAATCTCATATCCAGCCAAACTAAGCTTCGTAAGTGAAGGAGAAATAAAATCCTTTACAGACAAGCAAATACTGAGAAATTTTGTCACCACTAGGCCTGCCTTACAAGAGCTCCTGAGGGAAGCACTAAACATGGAAAGGAACAACCGGTACCAGCCACTGCAAAAACATACCAAATTGTAAAGACCATCGATGCTAAGAGGAAACTGCATCAACTAATGGGCAAAATAACCAGCTAACATCATAATGACAGGATCAAATCCACACATAACAATATTCACCTTAAATGTCAATCGGCTAAATGCTCCAATTTAAAGACAGACTGGCAAATTGGATAAAGAGTCAAGACCCATCAGTGTGCTGTATTCAGGAGACTCATCTCATGTGCAGAGACACACATAGGCTCAAAATAAAGGGATGGAGGAAGATCTGTCAAGCAAATGGAACGCAAAAAAAAAAAGCAGGAGTTGCAATCCTAGTCTCTGATAAAACAGACTTTAAACCAACAAAGATCAAAAGAGACAAGGCCATTACATAATGGTAAGGGATCAATTCAACAAGAAGAGCTAATTATCCTAAATATATATGCACCCAATACAGGAGCACCCAGATTGAAAAAACAAGTCCTGAGAGACCTAAAAAGAGACTTAGACTCCCACACAATAATAGGAGACTTTAAGACCCCACTGTCAATATTAGACAGATCAATGAGACCGAAGGTAAACAAGGATATCCAGGACTTGATCTTAGCTCTGCACCAAGCCGATCTAATAGATATCTATAGAACCCTCCACCCCAAATCAACAGAATATACATTATTCTTAGCACCACATTGCACTTATTTCAAAATTGGTCACATAGTTGGAAGTAAAGCTCTCCTCAGCAAATGTAAAAGAACAGAAACCACAACAAACTGTCTCTCTGACCACAGTGCAATCAGATTAGAACTCAGGATTAACAAACTCACTCAAAACCACACAACTACATGGAAACTGAACAACTTGCTCCTGAATGACTACTGGGTAAATAACGAAATGAAGGCAGATATAAAGATGCTCTTTGAAACCAATGAGAACAAAGACACAACATACCAGAATCTCTGGGACACATTTAAAGCAGTGCGTAGAGGGAAATTTATAGCACTAAATGCCCACAAGAGAAAGCAGGAAAGATCTAAAATTGACACCCTAACATCACAATGAAAAGAACGAGAGAAGCAAGAGCAAACACATTCAAAAGCTAGCAGAAGGCAAGAAATAACTAAGATCAGAGAAGAACTGAAGGAGATAGAGACACAAAAAACCCTTCAAAAAATCAATGAATCCAGGAGCTGGTTTTTTGAAATGATCAGCAAAATTGATAGAGCGCTAGCAAGACTAATAAAGAAGAAAAGAGAGAAGAATCAAATAGACACAATAAAAAATGATAAAGGGGATATCACCACTGATCTTACAGAAATACAAACTACCATCAGAGAATACTATAAACACCTCTATGCAAATAAACTAGAAAATCTAGAAGAAATGGATAAATTCCTGGGCACATATGCCCTCCCAAGACTAAACCAGGAAGAAGTTGAATCTCTGAATAGACCAATAACAGGCTCTGAAATTGAGGCAATAATTAATAGCTTACCAACCAAAAAAAGTCCAGGACCAGATGGATTCACATCCGAATTCTACCAGAGGTACAAAGAGGAGCTGGTACCATTCCTTCTGAAACTATGCCAATCAATAGAAAAAGAGGGAATCCTCCCTAACTCCTTTTATGGCACCAGCATCATCCTGATACCAAAGCCTGGCAGAGACACAACCAAAAAAGAGCATTTTAGACCAATATCCCTGATGAACACCGATGTGAAAATCCTCAATAAAATATTGGCAAACCGAATCCAGCAGCACATCAAAAAGCTTATCCACCAAGATCAAGTCGGTTTCATCCCTGGGATGCAAGGCTGGTTCAACATATGCAAATCAATAAACGTAATCCATCACATAAACAGAACCAAAGACAAAAATCACATGATTGTCTCAATAGATGCAGAAAAGGCCTTTGACAAAATTCAACAGCCCTTCATGCTAAAAACTCTCAGTAAACTAGGTATTGATGGAACGTATCTCAAAATAATAAGAGCTATCTATGACAAACCCACAGCCAGTATCATACTGAATGGGCAAAAACTGGAAGCATTCCCTTTAAAAACTGGTGCAAGAGAGGGATGCCTTCTCTTACCACTCCTATTCAATGTAGTGTTGGAAGTTCTGGCCATGGCAATCAGGCAGGAGAAAGAAATAAAGGGTATTCAATTAGGAAAATAGGAAGTAAAATTGTCCCTGTTTGCAGATGACATGATTGTATATTTAGAAAATCCCATCATCTTAGCCCCAAATCTCCTTAGGCTGATAAGCAACTTCAGCAAAGTCTCAGGATACAAAATCAATGTGTAAAAATCACAGGCATTCTTATACACCAATAGCAGACAGAGAGTGAAATCATGAGTGAACTCCCATTTACAATTGCTACAAAGAGAATAAAATACCTAGCAATCCAACTTACAAGGGATGTGAAGGACCTCTTCAAGGAGAACTACAAACCACTGCTCAATGAAATAAAAGAGGACACAAACAAATGGAAGAACATTCCATGCTCATGGATAGGAAGAATCATACTGCCCAAGGTAATTTATAGATTCAATGCCGTCCCCATAAAGCTACCACTGACTTTCTTCACAGAATTGGAAAATACTACTTTAAAGTTCATATGGAACCAAAAAAAGAGCCCGCAGTGCAAAGACAATCCTAAACAAAAAGAACAAAGCTGGAGACATCATGCTACCTGACTTCAAACTGTACTACAAGGCTACAGTAACCAAAACAGCATGGTACTGGTACAAAACAGGGATATAGACCAACGGAACAGAACAGCGGCCTCAGAAATGACACCACACATCTTCAGCCATCTGATCTTTGACAAGCCTGACAAAAACAAGAAATGGAGAAAGGATTCCCTATTTAATAAATGGTGCTGGGAAAACTGGCTAGCCATATGTAGAAAGCTGAAACTGGATCCCTTCCTTACACCTTATACAAAAATTAATTCAAGATGGATTAAAGACTTAAATGTTAGACCTAAAACCATAAAATCCCTAGAAGAAAACCTAGGCAATACCATTCAGGACATAGGCATGGGCAAGGACTTCATGTCTAAAACTCTAAAAGCAATGGTAACAAAAGTCAAAATTGACAAATGGGATCTAATTAAATGAAAGAGCTTCTGCACAGCAAAAGAAACTACCATCAGAGTGAACAGGCAACCTACAGAATGGGAGAAAATTTTTGCAATCTACCCATGTGACAAAGGTTTAATATCCAGAATCTACAAAGAACTTAAACACATTTACAAGAAAAAAAACAACCCCATCAAAAAGTGGGCAAAGCATATGAACAGACGCTTCTCAAAAGAAGACATTTATGCAGTCAACAGACACATGAAAAAATGCTCATCATCACTGATATCAGAGAAATTCAAATCAAAACCACAATGAAATACCATCTTACACCAGTTAGAATGGCGATCACTAAAAAGTCAGGAAACAACAGGTGCTGGAGAGGATGTGGAGAAATGGGAACGCTTTTACACTGTTGGTGGGGGTGTAAACTAGTCGAACCATTGTGGTAGACAGTGTGGTGATTCCTCAAGGATCTAGAATTAGAAATACCATTTGCCCCAGTGATCCCATTACTGGGTATATAGCCAAAGGATTGTAAATCATGCCACTATAAAGACACATGCACAGGTATGTTTATTGTGGTACTATTCACAATAGCAAAGACTTGGAACCAACCTAAATGTCCATCAATAATAGACCGGATTTTAAAAATGTGGCACATATACACCATGGAATACTATGCAGCCATTAAAAAGGATGAGTTCATGTCCTTTATAGCAACATGGATGAAGCGGGAAACCATCATTCTGAGCAAACTATCGCAAGAACAGAAAACCAAACACTGCATGTTCTCACTCATAGGTGGGAATTGAATAATGAGAACACTTGGACACCGGGTGGGAAACATCACACACTGAGGTGGGGGAATGGGGGAGGGATAGCATTAGGAGAAATACCTAATGTAAATGACAAGTTAATGAGTGCAGCAAACCAACATGGCACATGTATACATATGTAACAAACCTGCACGTTGTGCACATGTACCCTAGAACTTAAAGTATAATAAAAAATAAAAGTAAAATAATGAAAAAAAATAGTGACTGTACATCACGTAGCCTGCTGCCTGGCACATACACATACTCAGGAAATCTTTTTCTTTTTTATTCCATTCCCTGTTCTAGTAGTCCAGAAGACATGATGAGTGTCTGAACTAAGAGAACAACACTGGAAATGGAAACAATTTGACGGATTTAAAGGAGATTTTAAGGATGATTTGGGAACTGATCAATTATGGGGTCTATGAGAAAAAGAAAAGATAATGATCGCCTTCAAGTATCTAGGTTGTGTAATTGGCTAGAAGTTACTTGACGTGAGATAGAGGATACAGGAGGCGGAACAGGGCTGTTAGTGAAGGTGATAAGCTTAGTTAAGTTACAGAGACATCAAATATTCAAGTGGAACCCTTCAGTAGACACTTGGAACTCATTATTTTAATTCACACGTTTGATTTCACTCTTTCTCTTGGACTTCACATGTAATCCTATTATATTTACCTTTGAAATATATCCAGAATACATCCAGTTTTTGTCACCACCACTGCTATATCCAAGCTTCCCAACTGGTCTTCCTACTTCTACCTTTGCCCACCTAGGATCTGTTCTTAGCACAGCTTCCAGAGGAAGGCCTTTAAATGCAATTCAGAATAAGCCACTCTTCTGCTATCCAGTGGCTTCCCATCTCATTCTACTTATTAAATAAAAGCCAAAGTCATGACAGTGACCTAAAATACCCCATTAGATTTGATATCCCATTACCTGTCTGAGTTCATCTCCGGTTACTGTCCTTCTGATTGGTCTTACTCCAGCTACTTTAGCCTCCTTGCTTACCCTTGGCTTCCTCCCAGCTGAGTGTCTTTGCTCTTTGTTTTATCTGCTGGCAAAGATTTTTCCCTAAATGTCTACCTGCATGTTCCCTCACTATTCGTGTCTTTGCTTAAATATCACCTTCTTAGTAAAGGTTTCACTGGCTTTTCTGCTTGGAACTCCTTATACCCTTTCCAGCTTTGTTTTTCTCCACAGCGTCTATCATGACGTATATAACATACTATTGATTTATTTTGCTTATTGCTTGCCTTTTTCCATTACAAAGGAAGCTCTACAGGGGCAAGAGCTTTTCATTCTGTTTTGTTCCCTGCTTCAACAGTCACACAGGGTCAAATAATTGACAACACTCACAAGACTTCTCAGGGTACACCCACATGTGGCTTTCTTTCAGCAAGAGAAATAATGAACCTGCAAACACAAAGAGATCCACACTTCCGACAGAGCTCTCAGGGCCCTTTCTCAGTTACACAGGTTGTGTTTAGACTTTCAGTTATAAACCATCAAGATACATGTGAGATATCTTGGTCTAGAGAGCCAAGACACAAGTTTTTTGAGGGGTCGTTTCTACCCCAACTGGTTATATCAGATGCAAACCACCAATCTACATTTTCAATAAACAAAGTAAATAAACAGATGTGGAATGCCTCCAGGTTAGTTTTGGTCATAAAAAATAGCATATTACAACTGACTAGTTAGTACATGTCACTGCATCTTGGCCAAGGGTCACTACTAGACTTCCAGGTATTCCTGGAGATTAGCATAACACTACCACAAGTCAGCTGTAAGTTAATCCTGTCCTTGACTGCACTGTCCCCAAGTAGAACAGTGCTTAGCACAGTCTGCTCAATAAATATTTACTGAATGAATGAATAAATGAATCAATGAATGAAGGTTTCACATTTTATCTGTTTACATTTGCTAAAGTAAAACTTTGTTAGACATTATTTCAGAACTTTTGGAATTGTAACCAGTTTACTTTTAATGTTGAAGAGACAGGTTAGTAAAAAACTGCCTCTATGATGATGGCTTTATTTCTCTTAGCTTACTAAAAGTTTCTCCCAAACTCTTCCTTTTCTAGCTCTTAAAAGCTGAAACTTTATGTAATTTTTATGTTCTTATTCTTATTATGTTTTCTCCTTAATAGCTCATAACATTGTGTCTTTGAGGACAGTTCCTTAATTGATCCTTTTATTACTGATGCTGAGATCTTTCTTAAATTCACGAATATTTTAAATAATTATTTCCTTAATTACAGTTTCTACATTTCTAATATTTTTATTTTTCTGTTACTCATGTATTTACAGTTTCCTCTCATTTTTCTATCTTTTATGTTTGTCAGTTTCCCTTGCAGTATGATTCCTTATTTATGTAATTAGGCTAAAATTGTGCTGTTAGGTAATTAGGCTAAAATTGTAGATTCTTTGCTAATGTTTTTAAAACAAATACTATTGATATTTTTAGTGTCAACATAGTGTTTGCAATTTTAGGACACTTTTTTGGTATTATAGCGTATATTTTATCAGCTGTTAGCTATCAGTTCATTAATGGCTTCCTCAAATATGATAGCGTTTCTGTCATCATAATCTCCTCCACTAGATTCTTTTTTTTCCCCAATACCCCCAGCATTTTCGACAGCTTTATTGAGCTAGAATTTTTACAGCATAAATTTCAGCCATTTATAATGTGCAACTCAAGTGGTTTTCAGTATATTTACAGAATTGTGCAACATCACCACATTTTTAGAACATTTTTATTACCCAGAAAAGAAACCTTATGCCCATTGGTAGTCACCCTTCATTCTCTTCCCCATGCAGCCCTAGGCAACCACTAATCTACTTTTTGTCTCTATGAATTTGCCTGTGCTAGACATTTCATAGAAATGAAATTATACCATATATGGTTATTGTATAACCAATGACTGGTTTCTTTTACTTAGCCTACTGTTTTCAAAGTTCATCTATGTTGTGGCATGATATCTCAACATTTTAACTTTTTTTTTATTATACTTTAAGTTTTAGGGTACATGTGCACAACGTGCAGGTTTGTTACATATGTATACATGTGCCATGTTGGTGTGCTGCACCCATTAACTCCTCATTTAACATTAGGTATATCTCCTAATGCTATCCCTCCCCTCTCCCCCCACCCCACAACAGGCCCCGGTGTGTGATGTTCTCCTTTGTGTGTCCATGTGTTCTCATTGTTCAATTCCCACCTATGAGTTGGAACATGCAGTGTTTGTTTTTTTGTCCTTGCGATAGTTTGCTGAGAATGATGGTTTCCAGCTTCATCCATGTCCCTACAAAGGACATTAACTCATCATTTTTTATGGCTGCATAGTATTCCATGGTTTATATGTGCCACATTTTCTTAATCCAATCTATCATTGTTGGACATTTGGGTTGGTTCCAACTCTTTGCTATTGTGAATAGTGCCGCGAAAAACATACGTGTGCATGTGTCTTTATAGCAGCATGATTTATAATCCTTTGGGTGTATACCCAGTAATGGGATGGCTGGGTCAAATGGTATTTCTAGTTCTAGATCCCTGAGGAATTGCCACACTGACTTCCACAATGGTTCAACTAGTTTACATTCCCACCAACAGTGTAAAAGTGTTCCTATTTCTCCACATCCTCTCCAGCACCTGTTGTTTCCTGACTTTTTAATGATGGCCGTTCTAACTGGTGTAAGATGCTATCTCATTTTGGTTTTGATTTGCATTTCTCTGAGGGCCAGTGATGATGAGCATTTTTTCATGTGTCTTTTTGCTGCATAATTGTCTTCTTTTGAGAAGTGTCTGTTCATATCCTTCACCCACTTGTTGATGGGGTTGATTGTTTTTTCCTTATAAATTTGTTTGAGTTCATTGTGATTCTGGATATTAGCCCTTTGTCAGATGAGTGATTGCAAAAATTTTCTCCCATTCTGTAGGTTGCCTGTTCACTCTGATGGTAGTTTCTTTTGCTGTGCAGAAGCTCTTTAGTTTAATTAGATCCCATTTGTCAATTTTGGCTTTTGTTGCCATTGCTTTTGGTGTCTTAGACATGAAGTCCTTGCCCATGCCTATGTCCTGAATGGTATTGCCTAGGTTTTCTCCTAGGGTTTTTATGGTTTTAGGTCTCACATTTAAGTCTTTAATCCATCTTGAATTAATTTTTGTATAAGGTGTAAGGAAGGGATCCAGTTTCAGCTTTCTACATATGGCTAGCCAGTTTTCCCAGCACCATTTATTAAATAGGGAATCCTTTCTCCATTTCTTGTTTCTGTCAGGTTTGTCAAAGATCAGATAGTTGTAGATAAGTGGCATTATTTCTGAGGGCTCTGTTCTGTTCCATTGGTCTATATCTCTGTTTTGGTACCAGTACCATGCTGTTTTGGTTACCGTAGCCTTGTAGTATAGTTTGAAGTCAGGTAGCGTGATGCCTCCAGCTTTGTTCTTTTGGCTTAGGATTGACTTGGCAATGCGGGCTCTTTTTTGGTTCCATATGAACTTTGCAGTAGTATTTTCAAATTCTGTGAAGAAAGTCATTGGTAGCTTGATGGGGATGGCATTGAATCTATAAATTACCTTGGGCAGTATAGCCATTTTCATGATATTCATTCTTCTTACCCATGAGCATGGAATGTTCTTCCATTTGTTTGTATCCTCTTTTATTTCATTGAGCAGTGGTTTGTAGTTCTCCTTGAAGAGGTCCTTCACATCCCTTGTAAGTTGGATTGCTAGGTATTTTATTCTCTTTGAAGCAATTGTGAATGGGAGTTCACTCATGATTTCGCTGTTTGTCTGCTATTGGTGTGTAAGAATGCCTGTGATTTTTGCACATTGATTTTGTATGCTGACACTTTGCTGAAGTTGCTTATCAGCTTAAGGAGATTTTGGGCTGAGACGATGGGGTTTTCTAGATATACAGTCATGTCATCTGCAAACAGGGACAATTTGACTTCCTCTTTTCCTAATTGAATACCCTTTATTTCCTTCTCCTGCCTGATTGCCCTGGCCAGAACTTCCAACATTATGTTGAATAGGAGTGGTGAGAGAAGGCATCCCTGTCTTGTACCAGTTTTCAAAGGGAATGCTTCCAGTTTTTGTTCATTCAGTATGATATTGGCTGGGGTTTGTCATAGATAGCTCTTATTATTTTGAGATACATCGCATCAATACCTAATTTATTGAGAGTTTTTAGCATGAAGGGCTGTTGAATTTTGTCAAAGGCCTTTTCTGCATCTATTGAGATAATCCTGTGGTTTTTGTCATTGGTTCTGTTTATATGCTGGATTATGTTTATTGATTTGCATATGTTGAACCAGCCTTGCACCCCAGGGATGAAGACCACTTGATCATGGTGGATAAGCTTTTTGATGTGCTGCTGGATTCGGTTTGCCAGTATTTTATTGAGGATTTTTGCATCGATGTTGATCAGGGATATTGGTCTAAAATTCTCTTTTTTTGTTGTGTCTCTGCCAGGCTCTGGTATCAGGATGATGCTGGCCTCATAAAATGAGTTAGGGAGGATTCCCTCTTTTTCTATTGATTGGCATAGTTTCAGAAGGAATGGTACCAGCTCCTCTTTGTACCTCTGGTAGAATTCAGCTGTGAATCCATCTGGTCCTGGACTTTTTTTGGTTGGTAAGCTATTAATTATTGCCTCAATTTCAGAGCCTGTTATTGGTCTATTCAGAGGTTCAGCTTCTTCCTGGTTTAGTCTTGGGAGGGCGTATATGTCCAGGAATGTATCCATTTCTTCTAGATTTTCTAGTTTATTTGCATAGAGGTGTTTATAATATTCTCTGATGGTAGTTTGTATTTCTGTGAGATCGGTGGTGATATCCCCTTTATCATTTTTTATTGTGTCTATTTGATTCTTCTCTCTTTTCTTCTTTATTAGTCTTGCTAGCGCTCTGTCAATTTTGTTGATCATTTCAAAAAACCAGCTCCTGGATTCATTGATTTTTTGAAGGATTTTTTGTGTCTCTATCTCCTTCAGTTCTTCTCTGATTTTAGTTATTTCTTGCCTTCTGCTAGCTTTTGAATGTGTTTGCTCTTGCTTCTCTCGTTCTTTTCATTGTGATGTTAGGGTGTCAATTTTAGATCTTCCCTTCTTCCTCTTGTGGACATTTAGTGCTAAAATTTTCCCTCTACACACTGCTTTGAGTGTGTCCCAGAGATTCTGGTATGTTGTGTCTTTGTTCTCTTTGGTTTCAGAAAACATCTTTATTTCTGCCTTCATTTCGTTATATACCGAGTAGTCATTCAGGAGCAGGTTGTTCAGTTTCCATGTTGTTGAGCGGTTTTGAGTGAGTTTCTTGATCCTGAGTTCTAGTTTGATTGCACTGTGGTCTGACAGACAGTTTGTTATAATTTCTGTTCTTTTTACATTTGCTGAGGAGTGCTTTACTTCCAACTATGTGATCAATTTGAAATAAGTGCGATGTGGTGCTGAGAAGGATGTATATTCTGTTGATTTGGGGTGGAGAGTTCTGTAGATGTCTATTAGGTCCACTTGGTGCAGAGCTGAGTTCAATTCCTGGATATCTTTGTTAACTTTCTGTCTTGTTGATCTGTCTAATGTTGACAATGGGGTGTTAAAGTCTCCCATTATTATTGTGTGGGAGTCTAAGTCTCTTTGTAGGTCTCTAAGGACTTACTTTATGAATCTGGGTGCCCCTGTATTGGGTGCGTGTATATTTACGATAGTTAGCTCTTCTTGTTGAATTTATCCCTTTACCATTATGTAATGACCTTCTTTGTCTCTTTTGATCTTTGTTTGTTTAAAGTCTGTTTTATCAGAGACTAGGATTGCAACCCCTGCCTTTTTTTATTTTCCATTTGCTTGGTGAATCTTCCTCTATCCCTTTATTTTAAGCCTATGTGTGTCTCTGAACATGAGATGGGTTTCCTGAATACAGAACACTGATGGTTCTTGACTCCTTATCCAATTTGCCAGTCTGTGTCTTTAAATTGGAGCATTTAGCCCATTTACATTTAAGGTTAATATTGTTATGTGTGAATTTGATCCTGTCATTATGATGTTAGCTGGTTATTTTGCTCATCAGTTGATGCAGTTTCTTCCTAGTCTGGTCTTTACAATTTGCCATGTTTTTGTAGTGGCTGGTACTGGTTGCTCCTTTCTATGTTTAGTGCTTCCTTCAGGAGCTCTTTTAGGGCAGGCCTGGTGGTGACCAAATCTCTCAGCATTTGCTTGTATGTAAAGGATTTTATTTCTCCTTCACTTATGAAGCTTAGTTTGGCTGGATATGAAATTCTGGGTTGAAAATTCTTTTCTTTCTTAAGAATGTTGAATATTGGCCCCCACTCTCTTCTGGCTTGTAGAGTTTCTGCCAAGAGATCAGCTATTAGTGTGAGGGGCTTCCCTTTGTGGGTAACCCGACCTTTCTCTCTGGCTGCCCTTAACATTTTTTCTTTCATTTCAACTTTGGTGAATCTGACAATTATGTTTCTTGGAGTTGCTCTTCTCGAGGAGTATCTTTGTGGCGTTCTCTGTGTTTCCTGAATTTGAATGTTGGCCTGCCTTGCTAGATTGAGGAAGTTCTCCTGGATAATATCCTGCAGAGTGTTTTCCAACTTGGTTCCATTCTCCTCGTCACTTTCAGGTACACCAATCAGACGTAGATTTGGTCTTTTCACATAGTCCGATATTTCTTGGAGGCTTTGTTGATGTTTCTTTTTATTCTTTTTTCTCTAAACTTCTCTTCTCGCTTCATTTCACTCATTTGATCTTCCATCACTGATACCCTTTCTTCCAGTTGATCACATCGGCTACCGAGGCTTGTGCATTCATCATGTAGTTCTCGTGCCTTGGTTTTCAGCTCCATCAGGTCCTTTAAGGACTCCTCTGCATTGGTTATTCTAGTTAGCCATTTGTCTAATCTTTTTTCAAGGTTTTTAACTTCTTTGCCATGGGGTCAAGCTTCCTCCTTTAGCTTGGAGTAGTTTGATCATCTGAAGCATTCTCTCAACTCGTCAAATTCATTTTCCGTCCAGCTTTGTTCCGTTGCTGGTGAGGAGCTGTGTTCCTTTGGAGGGGGAAAGACGCTCTGATTTTTAGAATTTTCAGTTTTTCTGCTCTGTTTTTTCCCCATCTTTGTGGTTTTATGTACATTTGGTCTTTGATCATGGTGATGTACAGATGGGGTTTTGGTATGGATGTCCTTTCTGTTTGTTAGTTTTCCTTTTAACATCAGGACCCTCAGCTGCAGGTCTGTTGGAGTTTGCTGGAGGTCTACTCCAGACCCTGTTTGCCTGGGTATCAGCAGCGGCAGCTGCAGAACAGTGGATATTGGTGAACAGCAAATGTTGCTGCCTGATAGTTCCTCTGGAAGTTTTGTCTCAGAGGAGTACCCGGCTGTGTGAGGTGTCAGTGTGCCCCTACTGGGGCGTGCCTCCCAGTTAAGCTACTCGGGGTTCAGGGACCCACTTGAGGAGGCAATCTGTCCGTTCTCAGATCTCAAGCTGCATGCTGGGAGAATCACTACTTTCTTCAAAGCTGTCAGACAGGGACATTTAAGTCTGCAGAGGATTCTGTTGCCTTTTGTTTGGCTATGCCTGGCCCCAGAGGTGAAGTCTAGAGAGGCAAGCAGGCCTCCTTGAGCTGCGGCGGGCTCCACCCAGTTCGAGCTTCCTGGCTGCTTTGTTTACCTAGTCAAGCCTCGGCAATGGCACTTGCCCCTCCACCAGCCTCGCTGCTGCCTTGCAGTTTGATCTCAGACTGCTGTGCTAGCAATGAGCGAGGCTCCGTGGGCGTAGGACCCTCCGAGCCAGGTGCGGTATACAATCTCCTAGTGTTCCATTTGCTAAGACCATTGGAAAAGCGCAGTATTAGGGTGGGAGTGACCCGATTTTCCAGGTGCCGTGTGTCACCCTTTTCCTTTGCTAGGAAAGGGAATTCCCTGACCCCTTGTACTTCCTGGGTGAGGCAATGCCTCGCCCTGCTTCAGCTCACACTCGGTGCACTGCAGCCACTGTCCTGCACCCACTTTCCGACAATCCCCAGTGAGATGAACCTGGTACCTCAGTTGGAAATGCAGAAATCATTCATCTTCTGCGTCGCTCACGCTGGGAGCTGTAGACTGGAGCTGTTCCTATTTGGCCATCTTGGCTCCACGCCCTCCACTAGATTCCTAATGGTTTTTTTTCTCTCAAGAGTTTTACTTAAAAATATTTTAAAAAATTATTATTATTCTTTCTCGAAAAATGCATGTTATTAGAAAAATAAGAAAGCATACCTAAGATTAAAATTTGAAATAAAATAATGCACAATGTTATTGTACAGCAATAACTACTCTTTTATTCTTACTATATGTGAGAATAAAATTTGAAATAAAATAACGCACAATGTTATTGCACAGCAATAACTACTATACTTTTAAAATAATAATATATTATGAACATTTTTCATGTCATTACCCATATTAATTGAGGCATATTATACTGTATTTTATTATATGAATTAACCATACTTTATTTAATAATCCTTCTAATGGGTTAAGTTGTTTCGTATTTTTCCAATGTAAGCAGTAGTTCACTAACATTATTTCTTTACAATCCTAGCAGACACTTTTATTTTCCTTAGAATCGTATTCTATGTTTATACTTACAGAAGTAAGATTCCTACATTAAATGGTATGTCAGTATCTAAGTTGGCTTTTATCTGCTTTCTTTTTTTTTTGAGATGGAGTGTCGCTCTGCCGTCCAGGCTGGAGTGCAGTGGCACGATCTTGGCTCACTGCAACTTCCCCCTCCTGGGTTAAAGCAATTCTTCTGCCTCATCCTCCCGAGTAGCTGGGACTACAGGTGCACACCACCACACTCAGCTAATTTTTTGTATTTTAGTAGCGACAGGGCCTCACCATGTTGCTCAGGCTGGTTGTGAACTCTTGAGCTCTGGCAATCTGCCTGCCTCGGCCTGCCAAAGTGCTGGGATTACAGGCATGAGCCACTGCACCCAGACACTTATTTTTGAAAATTATATAAATGACCTTTTTTTAAGCTCTGCTTTTCAAATTTTTTTTCCTTGTGAGTTTGGTTTAGAGGAGATGCCCTGCAATCTTTATAATTATAATTATAATAATAATTATTATTATTTTATTTTATTTTTATTTTACTTTAAGTTCTGGGATACATGTGCAGAATGTGCAGTTTTGTTACATAGGTATACACGTGCCGTGGTGGTTTGCTGCACCCACCAACCTGTCACCTGCATTAGGTATTTCTCCTAATGCTCTCCCTCCGCTTGCCTCTAACCCCCTGACAGGCCCCGGTGTTTGATGTTTTCCTCCCTTTGTCCATGTGTTCTCATTGATTAACTCTCACTTATGAGTGAGAACATGCGGTGTTTGGTTTTCTGTTCTTGTGATAGTTTGTTGAGAATGATGGTTTCCAGCTTCATCCATGTCCCTGCAAAGGACATGAACTCATCCTTTTTTATGACTGTGTAGTATTCCATGGTATATATGTGCCACATTTTCTTTATCCAGTCTATCATTGATGGGCATTTGGGTTGGTTCCAAGTCTTTGCTATTGTGAATAGTGCCTCAATAAACATACATGTGCATGTGTCTTTATAGTAGCATGATTTATAATCCTTTGCGTATATACCCGGTAATGGGATGGCTGAGTCAAATGGTATTTCTAGTTCTAGATCCTTGAGGAATCGCCACACTGTCTTCCACAATGGTTGAACTAGTTTACACTCCCACCAACAGTGTAAAAGCGTTCCTATTTCTCCACATCCTCTCCAGCATCTGTTGTTTCCTGACTTTTTAATGGTCACCATTCTAACTGGTGTGCGATGGTATCTCATTATGGTTTTGGTTTGCGTTTCTCTAATGACCAGTGATGATGAGCATTTTTTCATATGTTTCTTGGCTGCATAAATGTCTTCTTTTGAGAAGTGTCTGTTCACATCCTTTGCCCACTTTTTGATGGGGTTATTTGTATTTTTCTTGTAAATGTGTTTAAGTTCTTTGTAGGTTCTGGATATTAGCCCTTTGTCAGATGGATAGATTGCAAAATTTTTCTCCCATACTGTAGATTGCCTGTTCACTCTGATGATAGTTTCTTTTGCTGTGCAGAAGCTCTTTAGTTTAATCAGATCCCATTTGTCAATTTTGGCTTTTATTGCCATTGCTTTTGGTGTTTAAGATATGAAGTCTTTGCCCATGCCTGTGTCCTGAATGGTATTGCCCAGATTTTCTTCTAGGATTCCTATAGTTTTAGGTCTTATGTTTAAGTCTTTAATGCATCTTGAGTTTGTTTTTGTATAAGGTGTAAGGAAGGGGTCCAGTTTAAGTTTTCTGCATATGGCTAGCCAGTTTTCCCAGCACCATTTATTAAATAGGGAATCTTTTCCCCGTTGCTTGTTTGTATCAGGTTTGTCAAAGATCAGATGGTTGTAGATGTGTGGTATTGTTTCTGTGGCCTCTGTTCTGTTCCATTGGCCTGTATATCTGTTTTTGTACCAGTACCAGGCTGTTTTGGTTACTGTAGCCTTGTAGTATAGTTTGAAGTTAGGAAGCTTGATGTCTCCAGCTTTGTTCTTTTTGCTTAGGATTGTCTTGGCTATGCGGGCTCTTTTTTGGTTCCATATGAAGTTTAAAGTAGTTTTTTCCGATTCTGTGAAGAAAATCAGTGGTAGCTTTGGGGATAGCATTGAATCTAAAAATTACTTTGGGCAGTATGGCCATTTTCACGATTTTGATTCTTCCTATCCATGAGCATGGAATGTTTTTCCATTTGTTTGTGTCCTCTCTTATTTTGTTGAGCAGTGGTTTGTAGTTCTCCTTGAAGAGGTTCTTCACATCCCTTGTAAGTTGTATTGCTAGGTATTTTATTCCTTAGTAGCAATTGTGAATGGGAGTTCATTTATTATTTGGCTCTCTGCTTGTCTGTTATTGGTGTATAGGAATGCTTGTGATTTTTGCACATTGATTTTGTATCCTGAGACTTTGCTGTAGTTGCTTATCAGCCTAAGGAGATTTTGGGCTGAGACGATGGGGTTTTCTAAATATACAATCATGTCATCTGCAAACAGACAATTTGACTTCCACTCTTCGTATTTGAATACCCTTTATTTCTGTCTCTTGCCTGATTGCACTGGCCAGAACTTCCAATATTATGTTGAATAAGAGTGGTGAGAGAGATGCCCTGCAATCTTTATTCATTATCTTTCTACAAATATTGTCAATTTCTGTTTTTAAATGTGTTAGAATTGATTCTAAAATTTTTCCTGATAAATATTACAATCAAGCAAGATTTTTTTCTTATCACCTTCTCTGGTAAAGTGTTATAGTCAAGCAATTTTTATTTTTTCTAACCACCAAAAGGTTTTTATTTTTAAGTAAATTCTTAACTTGGTAGAGTTTTATATTGTAGATCATTCATTGGAATATAAAAGCATCCTAATTAAAGTATATTTATAGCATTATATTTTAATATTTCAATATACTTTTATACTATTTTAGAATGTAATTAAAGTATGTTCATCACCCAAATAGTAATTAATTTTGTGGTGATACACTAAGAATATCCCTGCTAATTTTATAAGTGTAAACATCCTATAAAGAAACTAACCAATTTTGTTGGATTTGTTTTTAAAGGTATTAATTAATCTTCGAAACCCAAATTATGAAAACGGTGATTCTCTTAGTTTCCGGACTCATTTGGGTTTAATTCAAGTTCCACTGAAAGTAAAAGACATCCCTGAATTGGTAAGTGTAGAAACTTAAAAATAAACATCATTTAGAAGATAACCATTAGAAAAACGTTTTAATACAGCATGTATGTAAAGCAATAGGGTACTCTACTCATTAAACAAATTAATAAAGTGACATTTATTGTTTTATTGCAAATATGTATATAGAGAGAGCAAGTTGCTTTGCTAATAGGACTAAAAATGAGTTCACATTGACATATAAATGCTTTTGCTTATTTTGTATTTTAATAAGCAGCATAGATTTATTGGACAGCTTGTTGGGATTCAGTTGCCCGGTGGATGGTTATAAAACTGATTGAGAAAAATTGTGAGTTTTCTAAAATTATTTTTAAAAAAGTACATTTTATTTAATTTCACAAAATTTATGGAGCTTGTAACAAGATGAGGCACTTAGGGAGATGGAGAACATAAGAATTAATTAGAGACTGGCTTTGCTCTGGAGACCATAATATTTTTGTGAGGAAGCTCATTTTAAAATGAAAAGTAGGGAGATTTCCTGATGGTGGAATTAAGAAATTATCACTCCTTTCAAAGTCACCCTAAAACAATAAGGAGCATAGAAATATAAATACTGCCTTTGGTGAAACTAGGAAGCCACTTATAAATCTGGGCATTAATGTATTAAGATAGAGTGCTGATGATAAATGACTTAAACAGGGGAGAAGATTAAACCTAAATGTCTCTATAAGATAGAAAGTGTGAATGAGATTAAAGTATATTTATGGCATTATATTTTTTGTCAGTCATCAGTTTATTATCTTTCAGCTCCAAATTCTCCTTTTTGCTCTGCTTTATCATGCTGGAGCTGGACCCTATAAACATTTCCCCTTTGCCAGCAGGCCTGATGTTAGGCTTTGTCAATAGAAGGTTCTAGAGGGACACTGCAAGGCCATAGCAGGAGGAAGGGGCTTCCATTTCTAGTTCCTGTGTGTAGGAGTCAGCAGATTGGGATGCAGAAGGCTCAATAACACTCACCTTAGTGGTCCTCAATAGTCCAGCTCTAAGCTACCCCTTGACAAGTTTTTCCACTACCCCTGGTCTGCCTTTGTGTGGCAGCTACACTGCCTCTCTACAGAGGTATGAATCTCAGCATTCAGGGCCAGGGGACCCTTTTCTAAGTTCTTAGTTTCTTCTTTGTTTACTTTCCTTTAGCCTAGAAGTCGTAGTTGCTTTCTGCATTTGCTTCTTCTGTTTTTCCCTGTTCACATTTCTGGTATGACCTATTTCCTGACTAGACACTGACTGATGCAAGAAGCAGTATGATTTTCTCCACAGAGCCTTAGAAATGTTCAAGAATTAGAGGTACCACATGTCAGAGAAAACCATAGTGAGCCATAGGGCTGAAAATGGAGATTATGTGAAAGTCTGGATCAGGAGAAGTTAGTCCCCCAGATTCCCATCACCATGCATACTCAGATGACTCCTCCTCCCCCACAGAAGACCAGAGGTGTATTCACTAGAGATCCAGATGCAGAAAGACTGTGCACTCGGAGACCTCAGACATAGAGCAGGACAGGAATGAGCTATTGAAAACAGCGATTAAGTGAAAGTCTGCTGAATGGTGAGACTAATACTCTCATTCTTACCACCACTACCCTACCTTCCCCACCCTCCACCTTCTTTTTCCTTACCCTCAACCAACGCTAGAATGCCAGAGAAAACACTAACAGGGATTCAGAGAACCCTTACAAAAAAGAAGTTGGCTGGCTATAAAATTGCCTCACAGTGAAGCCTACTGCATTCTATGCCTGACCCTTGCCAACAGAGCTTCCAGTCAGTTTTTTATTACCTCATTTCTAAATAGGAATGACCAACCTAGAAACCCCAGACTTTTGAATTCTTCCGGTATGAGAGGGAGAGACCAAACTAAAACAAAACCAAACCACAACAATAATAGCAAAACCCAAATAGCCAAATTAGAGAATGACCACTAATAGGCATTTCAGGTTCTGATTTACATTCACACTCACAGGATACAATAGACGATAACCTGGCCCCAGGTGAACTTAAATTTGTGAATGAAACAGAATGGAAAACAGCATGACAGCATACTAGCATGCCATTAGCAGGTACATCATCACGGAGAGTCCTTACAGCCATCCAAATGCTACTTCCCAACCCTCACAAGGAAGGTATGCAACTGAAAATGACAAGTCACATAGGCACAACATAGGGAAGTCTCATACACAATAGGAATAATTTCTTGTAATGCACATAAACATAGCTCCTAAGTCCTCTCAAGAGACACCACACAGGTGGCTAAGGCCTGTGTTTTCCAGTCAGTTTTTATACTCTACTCACAGTTTTCCATTTCAAATGTCATTTACCAGTCAAGGATCGTATGTTTTCAGTAAATAACATTGCTTAGCAATATAGTGGGGACATTTCTCTTAGAATTTTTTTTTTTGTGTGATTCAGTACATTTTTAGGGCAATAGTGATGGGAGAAGATAAACCCAATGTCATCTTCAAATGGACATGTTAACCATTTATTCCCAGAAGGAGACTTTAATGAAACCATTAATATTCTCAGAAAGATAAGATATTACTCAAAGCAAGAACAGAATTTCATTAATGCAAGAAAACACTTGAGAATGAAAAGGAGGTTTTGGGATTAAGAATATATTATGAAAAAATACATACCAATAGATGAGTTGAAAACAAAGCTGAGGAAATCTTTATCAGAAGATGAAGCAAAAAGCCAAAGAAATGAAAAATAGGAGGGAAAAGATTTCTTAAATTACAAGATCAATCTACAAAGATTAACATCTGACCAAAAGGAGTTCCAGAAAAGGGAAACAAAGGGAATATAATTAAGTTTATAAGAATTTAAGAAAGATGTGGATCTCCAGTGAAAAGGCTTACCAAGTACCCAGTGCCATGAATGAAAGAAGATCCCCACCAAGGCACTTGAAAACGAGAAAACTGAAATTTTTTTATAAAAGAAAAGCAGAGTATATACAGTGTCAGGAATCAGAGTGGCATCTTACTCTCAGCAGCAACACTGGAAGCCAGAAGATTTTGAAGTAATGTCTTTAAAAACCTGAGTGATTTCAAGCCTGGAATTCTATATGTAACCAACAATCAATCAAATGTTAAGGAGAAGTAAACCTTTTCTGATGTACTGATCTAAAATAGTTACTCTTATTTAGGGAGCTCTTGGTAGAAGTGCTTCAAACAAGGTCATAAACAGGAAGCCAAACATGGGTCCCAGAAAACAGGATCCCAACCAAAGAGAAAGAGAATTTCCAGAAATGATAGTGAGGAGAACTTCCAGGACAAAGGCTGTACAACTGGACTGAAGCACAACAATCCTAGATTGGAGCAGGAGGTTGGAAGGTTCCAGGAGGGATGCCTGCAAGAGAAACACTAAAAGTACAGATGATCTCACAGGCTTGACCACATGCGAAATTTTATTAAGGAGGGTCTTTTCAGAGTTGTTATGGGTTTAGGAAAAAGAGGTAAATGATTAGAGAAAATTGTTTAAGTGAAAAATCAGTTTAATTATAAACAGTGTGGAAAAAAGTATAAGAATGAAAACATTGATAAGTACCACATGCCTCATCAGTGAAATATATACATAGTCACAATAATGCAAACTCTTAATATGGATTTAATTAAGAACTAATGATGACTGAAGGATGGAAAGAGAATGTGCATGAGCTAAAATCCTCATTTTCCATATAAAATCAATAGATGATATCTGAAACTGCTGCATGTAGAGGCAATTTCATATGAATATTAGGTGATGACACTCTAAAACCAGCCAACTTGAAGGAGTTTGCTAGGTAAAAAAGAAGGGAAAGGATAATTTAGACAAAGTTTCAGCTTATGTGTGAATGACACTACTATGTATTCTGTCTGAAGAGACCCTAAACTGATGTGAATGCATTCTTAGCTATTGGAGAACCAAAAGCTTGTAGCTAATTTTCAAGAAATTGTAGCTATATGATTAAGAGTATAGTTAGTCCTTTTATTCCTCAGTCATTACGGGTAGTTGTCCCTGCCTTGCCTATATCATGCAGCCTGGCAATGTAATGATTCTGACTCCAGGATGCATGGTTTATCTGTGACCCTGGTCTGCCTGTACGAGTATTGAACTTGGTGAGGCTTAGTGAGTCCTGTGATCCTATAATGGATAACCCTTAAACCTAATTACAAGGTTAAGTAGACTCATACATATTAAACAGAAATCCCTTATAACTGAGGTATATTAACTCTAAAGTGTAGTTGTGATAAATTCCTATTTACTAATTTGGTTATGTGGAGGCAGCTAGTTAGGACTAGAGCTAAGTAGTGCGGTTCAATATTTATTGAACCCCTTTGTTATGTCAGGCCCTGTGCCAAGTAGTGAAGCAGAGTGCAAATGTGTGTAAGAGACTGCTTGTCTTCCGAGAGCTGCAGGCTAGTGGAGAGATGGGCAGTAAAAATACAATTTCAATATGATGTGATTGTGCGCTTGGATAGAGGTTGATAAAGGATAATATATGTGCATAAAAAGTTGCTTATATCAGCCTGGAATATCAAGGGAGGCTTCTCTGAAGATGTGATACCTGGGGTGAGTTTTGAAGGAAATCTGAGATTAGGGTCCATGTCTGCTGACATTGAGTTAAAAATAGTCCAGAGCAATGAAGTAGGAAATGGATGTTCAGAGTTCTGTTTATGCTTTTTAACATGTCCTAGCCTAAGTAAAACTCTCCATTTTAATTATAGAACCTAATATCAAAGCATTTGTTGGGTATAAGTCCCTTTTGTAGTATGAAGATTAAGGTTATTTTTAAAAAGAGAAATACAAATGATTTCAATTACAGAAGAGTGCCTTAAAATAAATGGAAAACAATGGTTGAAAATGGAAGAATAACAAATTTTTACCTCTTCCGTCATTAAAAATTGGTAACATAAGATGCAGTACTTTTTTTTTTTCTTTAATAGAGTGAAAAAAGAGCTCCCATACAATGGGAAGGGCCCCAGCGGGGTTGCCCACTCCCAGCTCGAATGCCTGGGTTTATATCCCGATCATTGTCCCTCCCCCTGTGCCCTCAGGCGATATATGATTTGACTGTTTCTTTACCTCCTGCTTTTAGCCTAAGTTGTATTTTAGTGAGCCCTGTTGACTACCTGATTGGTCGAGTGTGAGCTGAGTTACAAGCCCCGTGTTTAAAAGTGGGTGCATTCACCTTCCCAGCTAAGCTTAGGAATTCTTGTTTGGCTTGGGAAATCCAGCTAGTCCTGGCTCTCAGTCCCCACTCTCAACAGGAAAACCCGAGTGCTGTTGGGGAGGTTGGCCAACGATCGCTCTAACTGCTTCCTGCTGAATTGGGGCATAGTAGGAGTCGTGCAGTTGAGATTTCCTCGGGAGGGGTGCCTTCGATGTCATTAACATCAGAACATGGGCTAGCAGGCCAGTCCAGGGGTCCGCGGTAGATCTTAGTCATGGACAAGATGCAGTACTTTTTAAAGGGTAGATAAAGATTAAAAATTGAAATATAGTAGTAGTTATTTAAAATCTATACAAAATGAAATGTGTATATGTGTATGTTAGGCTGAATAACTGTCTTGTAAAGGACATTAATAAATCACTAACTTAAGTAATAATAGATAATTAGTAAGGGTTAAAACTAATTCCGTTTTTTAAAGGACAAGGAAGCATGGGTTTAGCAATTAGAATAGTAACAAAATGCTGAGGAAAATATTAATAGAAATATTTAATTACTTAGGGCATAAAACTGTGAATAATGTGAGGTTTTTATATATTTAAAAAATACCGGACAAACATTATTATTTTCCCTAGACATTACTAGATAAGTAGAGGAAGTCTGGAGAATAAATCTGATTTATCCTTATTTTAGCAGAGCACTTGATGGTCCAATTGTACTTAAAAATTAATTTAAGTTGTTTTGGATATTTGCAGTGTTTAGTTGATTAAGATCTGAGTGAAGTACAGTACCATAGAAAACACAAATACAGGATCATAGTGTTAATTTTAAACAATGATTTTAGAAGATAAAATTGGTAAGTGATACGCATACTGAGTGTTTGTATGTGTGTGTGTGTGTTTCAGGAAAGGTTTAAAGTTAGTTTTTTACTGAAAGGATAATTATCATTCCTTACCTTACTGAGAAGTCTGTTACCTAAAAAGGCAAAATCAATAACTGTTTTTGGAAAACAGTTCTTTTAAACAATGGCAGCACTCATTGGTCAAAAGGCAAGAAGTAAAACTTTTATTAGTAGGAAAAATTAGGAGAAAGAAAAATATTGCTAATGGCTCTCCATTTGGATAAACATTATATGTTTGTGTCTTTCTCATTATATATTTATATTTCCTAAATGCTTATATCTTTTCTATTCATGATTATTTTATATGAAAATAATAAATATTATATAATAATCACTGGTTATTCCGTTCCTTAATTTTGGACTAATGCATTATTATTTAGATGTTTAATATGTCCATTTCTTTTTTAGGTATTTGAATAAAGCAAAGCCTCATTTCACATTGTGATTTTTATTCAAGCTAATGTTAAGGCAAAGGTGATCTTTTAACAATGTGCAGCAAAGTCTGAGATCTATTTTAATTCTACATATGCTATTTTTCAGAAAGAATGCTTTGTGGAACTTGGCTTAAATATAGGACAACTGGGTATAGATGATTCTACACAAGTGCCTCCTGGTTAGTATTTTTCCAATAGCATATAATTAATGATAAATGAGAGTGAGCCTAAGGTTTATATTGCTATTTCTGAGTTAATCTAGCAATTTTTTTATATCTGAAAACTAAGCATGCTTTTGCCTCTCCTTGGTTACTGTTATTTATTGAATAGAATCCTGTATGTTGTAATTATTAGAGTTCAACTAAATTTTGTCTTTTTATTTGAAAATCTTTAAAATGATTTTGAAAAGTCATTAGACACATAAGTTATTTTTGTTGTCAGAATCTTTGCTGGCAACATCCTTTCCTGACCATCAGTATCTGTTTTTACTTTTGTATCACCAAGTTAAGTGAGCACTGACGTCTACCTTGAGTCAACTTAGGCTTTAAAAATAGTGTGTTTTAAACCTTAATAATCCAAGCAGTTTTCTTAACTTTTCCCTTTTTGTGCATAAATTCAATGTACTTTTTATTAAATACTACATTGGTGTTTAGCTATAATAAAAACGAAGTAAAAATTTACTTAAAGTATGGGAGCACCATATTGTAGTGGAAATAATACTACATAGGGGTTAGGAGACTATTCTAGTCTTTCCTCTGCCACTGGCTAACTGTGTAACTTGCACAAGTCACTATACATCTTTGGACTTGTTTCTTCCTCTATAAAATAAGTAAGTTGGCTCTTACCACTATTATAATAGCAATATTACATAATTATTACTATTATTATTACTATATAATCAGAAATAACCATTGAGCACATACTATATGTTGCATCTATATAGTCTCATGTTAACCTCTCAGCAACTCTATATGGTATCAATTTTCATTTTTAAATACTTTATTAATGTATAATGCATATAAAAGAATACATATATAATAAGAGGACAGCTTAATGAATTTTTACAAATTGAATACACCTATTAAAATACCCAGAACACTAAACAGAAGCCCTCCTCCTACCCTCTTTCAATCTTTAATCCCCATTACAAAGATAACTACTATTCTGATTTCTGGCAGCACAGATTAGTTTTTCAAATTCTTGAACTTCATGTGAATAGAAGCATACAGTGTGTCTCTGTGATGTTTGACTTCTTTTGTTCAAATTATATTTGTGACATTTGGCCATATTGTTATATGTGTTTATAGATCATTTGCTTTCTGGTGTTCCACTGGATGCATATACCACACATTTATTTATCTATTCTACAGTTGATAAATATTTGGGAAGTTTCAAGTTTGAGGATAGTACAGATAAGGCTACTATGATCATTCTAGTATGTGTTTTTTGGTGAACGTATCTATATTCTGCTGTGGAGTATATACCTGGGAGTGCATTTTCTAGGTCCTAGAAATATTCATTCATTCATTCATTCATATTCATATTTGTATATGTTCATTTTTACTAAATAACTGCCGGTGAGTTTTCAAAAGTGTTAGTACCAGTTTACACTTCCACCAACAATGTATGAGAGTCGTAGTTTTGCTGTATGTCCTCACTAATGCTTGGTGTATTTCATCTTTGTCTTAGTCAATCTGGCAGTGTATAGTGGTACTGCAATATGGTTTTAATTTTCTTATATAATGTGATGTAGGATTATTATCTCCATATTAAAGTTGAAGATATGGACATGTTAAGTAACTTGCTCCAGGTCACAAAACTAGTAAGTGGTAGAGCCAGGATTCAAAACTAAGCAATCTGTCTCCAAAGTCTGCTATACTGTGCTGCCTCCCTCCTGCCACCTTTGACAGCTTTTTCTTATTTTATAAGAAGATGTAAAATATCTTATAAAATAAAATATCTTATACTTTTATTAATGGCAAATGATAGTCATATAAGAAAAGTAAAGGAAGTAGTAACATAGCCTTGAATTATATTTTTATTTTTTACTTTTGAAATAATCTTTAAGAGTTATTTAAAATTATTCTAAATCTCATAGTATCTATGCTTTAGAAGACTTAATATACTGTATTTTTAAACTTACGGTGCAGATTTTCCTTCTTTGATTCATTCATAATATAGCAAATGTGTTTGAGACCCTGCTGAGGGCCAGGGACTGGTGAATACAGAGGTATACATAGAATACATAGACATAAGACATAATCTCTGCTTTTAGGGGAAAAAATAGTGGTGAGTGACAGATAAGATACAGGTGGTATTTGCTGTTATTACATTTAAAGGGCAGTTGGAGCATAGAACACTAAGCCTGCTTGAAGGAGGCCGACGACCTCTTATTTTATATTTTAGTCTGTGTCTTCCACTTTGATTAAGTTGGAAATGTAATGCTAATGTTTGAAAATGTTGCTAATACTTGTGTTTGGCTAGAGGCAAGTTTTTTATATTCAGAATTAAGTTTAAGTGTGGCTTAAGGGAATTGTGTTCTTACGCATCTTTAAAATGTCTATTACCTATGTTTTATCATTACTGCTATTCAGTTATTATATTTGAAATGCATTTCTTACTTATGAGCTTTTATATAAAAGTCAGGAGAAAAAGTCCTTACAATTATACTATAGAATCCTTATTTAACAATAATAAAAAAGTCATAGCCATTATTTCTACAAACTCTCATGAACATGCATTGCATTTATTTTAAATACACACACACACATTTACTATGGAAACCATTTTATAAGAGTGATGTTAACAGAGTGAGCAAGCTCAGCGTTCTTTCATAAGCCTTCATGATAAAGGAGGTCATATGTCTGATATTATTGTCTGAATGCATGTAATAATGAATCTTATTAGATGAGGGTTCTACTAAATAGACATTTTCTTTCTAAAAGAAAAAATCATACTCAGTTAGTGCAGTATTTCCTGAAGCGTTATACTCAGGAGCACTCATAAGATGCCCTGTGAAAAAGAGAATCTTGTTGTCAAATAGGGTTTGAGAAGGGCTGTATTGTATACCTTCTTAAGATACACAGTGTATGTTACCATCTTATAAAGACTATGAGAAGTCTTAACTAAATTATTTTAGCTTAGCATCTTCCAAGATCATTTTAACAGAAGTTTTTTTCCCGAGCAAGATCTACTAATATGGATGCATCTGTTAACATAATGGTCCTCAGGGCACTCTGAAAAACACAGAATTAGAGTATAAGTTGGAGATTTTGGTTCTGACTTTTTAGCCTTCTTATTCTTAGGACAGAAAATAGCATTGAAAAAGCAAAATTATTGTATTTCACATAATTGACTAGTTAAATTTTTTAAAGAAGTCTGTTTGATTATTGTTATTTCATACTACTTTGGGTAATGAAGCACTGTTATCATATAGTAATATCCTCTGCTTTTATTAGAAAATGAGAATTGGCTGGCAACTTATTTTTACCTGATTATTCAACTGTTCTTTATTCATTCAGTGAAAATTAAGAATATAAAACATTTCTTGGCATATTATGAGAAGAAAATCTTGAACTGTATAAACTACATTAATTGAAATGAACATAAAGGATTATAATTCGAATCTTAAGAGAAATTTTAACTTAATCCTTAGTCAAGGAGGATGAAAAAAATCGAGTTGTTATGGGCAGTTTTGTGATGTGCTTATCAAGATAACTGAGAAGAACCGGTTATGGGGTTCTATGTGAAAACTATCTCCAGTGCCTGTAATATACTGTTTGTTATTTTCTGAAAGTTTACTGAACTTCGCCCCACTATAGTATGCTGCAGTATTACATCTGCTGTTTCATGCTATTATAGTGTTCACTGAAGCATTGTCTTCTTTGGTCACTAAGTCTCAGAAATCATAGCTGATTAAAATGAAACTGTATTGTTACTATATACATATATATGTAGACTATATATATTTTTATATATAATCATTTTATATATATAAATGATTTATGTTACAGATCCCAGACACTTTCCTTAGTCATTGTATAATCTGTTCAACTAATTACTTCCGAAATATTAGGACTACAATAAACTAAAAGAATAAGGCATTCTGGCTCAAATACTCTAGTGAAAAAACCATAATTCTCAGCAAACTATCGCAAGGACAAAAAACCAAACACCACATGTTCTCACTCATAGGTGAGAATTGAACAATGAGAACTCATGGACACAGGAAGGGGAACATCACACTCTGGGGACTGTTGTGGGGTGGGGGGAGAGGGGAGGGATAGCATTAGGAGATATACCTAATGCTAAATGACGAGTTAATGGGTGCAGCACACCAACATGGCACATGTATACATATGTAACAAACCTGCACATTGTGCACATGTACCCTAAAACTTAAAGTATAATAATAATAAAATTTAATAAATAAATAAATAAATAAATATGTTGTTAAAAAAAAAGAAAAAACAGCTTTATGGATTATTTTTTAAAACTAAAAAATTATCTAATACTGAAAATGTACCACACATACGTTAATCTTTCTTTAAGAGAATTCTGATTTTTCCTTAGTGTTGCAATTTTATATTTCAAAACTAGAGTTTTCAAGTACTGCAGGTAATAGAAAAATGACTGCTAATTTTTAAATGACTTTTATAGAAGTGCAATATACATACTGGATAGTACACAAATTATGTATATACAGATCAGTGAATTTTTACAAAGTGAATACACTTGCGTAACCTTCAGCTAGACCAAGAAACAGAATATTACCAGCATCTCGGAAGCACCCTTAGGCACACATTCAGATTCTGTCACTCTCATGGGTAAAAACTATTCTGCCTTCTGACATCATAGATTAGTTTTGCTTATTTTTGTACCTTATAGAAATGAAATCATATAGTATATACTCTTTTGTGTTTGGCTTCTTTTGCTTTTCTTTATAATATTCAAGGTGTTGTAGAGAATTATAAATCATTCATTCTCATTGCTATATTGTAATCTATTGTATGAATATGCCACTATCTAGTATCCTGCTGATGGTATTGTTTACATTTTCGGTTATTATCAATGGTGGTGCTGTGAATATTCTTGTATATGTCTCTTGGTGAACATATGTATGCATTAGGGTTTATAACTGAGAGTGGATTGCTAATTGTCATAGGATGTGCACATATGTTCAGTGTTAGTAGATATTGCTGGACACTTTTCCACAGTGTTTGTACCAAGTTCTACCCCCACTAGCTTTGTATGAGAAATTCATTTGCTCCACATCTTTTACATTTCGAATTGTCAGTCTTCATTTTAGCTACTGTGGTGGTTGTGTATTTCATAGTGGTTTTAATTGCATTTCCCTGAAGATCAATGTAGTTGAGCAACTTTTCATATGTTTGTTGGTTCTTCAAGTCACTTCTTTTGTGAAGAGCCTTTTATTTAAGTCTTTTGCCTGTTCGTGTCTGAGAGTCATCTATCTTTGTCTATGATGAGTTCTTTATATATTCTGAACAGGAGTCTTTTGCCAGATATATATACAGCAAATATATTCTTCCACTCTGTTACTTACATTTTCGCTCTCTTAACAGTGTTTTTTGATGAACAGAAGTTTTTTTTAAAAAATGTAATATAGTCTAGTTCATGAATCTTTTTCCATTATGATTGGTACTTAAAAAAATCTCATCATAGAATCTTTTAAAATGGCATTTGTAGAGTGAGATTTTTCCTATCTAGTAGTAAGGCTTTTATTAGATAGCCAATGGTAGAGTGGAGTGGAAGTAGGATTTTGTAAATGAAGCTGTCAATAAATTTTGTTTTTCTTTAAGAAAAAAATTAAAGATGAATGAATAGGAACATTTTTGTATCATGAGAAGATGTTTTAACAAAGGGAAAATTCATTCATCAATTTTTTGTTTGATTAAATGCTCATAACTGTTTTAATTTTAAACAAAAAATTGTTTAGCTTTATTATGAGATGTTTTAACAAAGGGAAAATTCATTCATCCATTTTTTTGTTTGATTAAATGCTCATAACTCTTTTAATTTTAAACAAAAAATTGTTTAGCTTTAAACAATTTAGAAAAAACTTTTTTACATATAAGATATTCTTGTAGTTTTCTGTAGAGCCATCTGGCTTTAAAAATCATTAAACGTATCAATACCAGAAAAGTGTATCTAATGTTGTTCTAAATGTGATTGCTCATACTCATGTCTAATAATTTTTTTTTTTAATTTTTAGAACTTTTTGAAAATGAGCATGTACGTATTGGGCAAAAAGGTAAGCTTTTAATTATAAATGTCATTATTTCTGAAAAGTGAGACAGTCCCAGGTAAATGTCTGCCTCAAATAACCTCCAAGTGAAATTTAATCTCTGAAAAGTGAAAAACCTAAAGAGGAGTAATATTTAACCATGCAGATTATATAATGAGAATCTTTATAAGTAGGGAAAATGCATCATTTTGACTTTATCAATAAATGTCAGAGAAAGAAGTACACAGCTGGTTCACTAAAAAGGAAATGCAGACACATATTCCTCAGGGATGTTAGTTTAATCCATTCGGCAGTAGAATTTCATTTTAAAATCAAAGAGGCAGGTTCTGTCTTTGATGCACCCACACACCTCTCATTAGAGTTAATGGGAATATGCTCCCGCATCAGGAGAAAATATAACTGTAATGGTTCCCAGTGACCATTCACAGTGGCGTGGCTTAATAACCAAAGTGGCTCTTAGTCTTCTGGGGAATAATTTTTCCCTATCTTTTGAAGATTCTTTTCCTTGTTTTTATGAATCCTTTTTTGTCTTTGAGATATGAAGTACAGATTGGTCTTTGTGTCAGAATGAACCTTCTATGGCAATTATATTGTCATGTACCAAATCCGTACTTCAATTTTTAAAAATTGTATTTATTTAGAATTTATTTGTATGATTTGACACTTTTATTAAGAGCAATTGCAAATCAAAGAATATGCTTCATCTCTTTTTTATTTCATGATTCCTTTGTTTCTTCTGCTCATGTCATTTTCATTTAATATAAGATTATTTTTTCCATATCCTTTTAAGAAGAAAATATAAGAAAACAATACTGGTTAGATAAACATTAGCAGTTGTTTTGGTATGTCTTTTTTTGGTTTTGCTTCATTTTGTTTTTTTGGACCTTTATTTCCAGACTGAATAGCTGACATTTTTATTAAAGAAAATAAAAATTAAAATGAAAGCAAAAGATAACATATTGATTGTGTGAACTTGGCTTCTTAAGAATAATTTGAGCCTTCTTACAAGGTTATGAGATCTTTGTTTCTACGTCTTTAAAAATCCCTGTTTTCTGTTGATTTTGGCAAATAACTAAGAAGTCATTAATATGATAGCTAACATTCTTATATATTGTAATTCTTAAACATGAAACTTCATGTACCATACATTTCCAAATATTAGAACATTCATGATGTAGTAGAATATGCATAAGAAATTTGGGGTTTCCGTAGCTATGAATTAACTTGATAATGGAATCTAAAAATTATTTCATATATATACATGCAGACACACACACACACAATACTAGTTTCAGATCCATAGAGCTATAGTTAAAGCAAAGTGATCTCAAAGTCCTTACATTAAGTCCCTCCTTATCCACACTGGGTAGGAGGTGGAAGAGCTTAAGGCGTGCAAGTGGGAGGGCTGCAAATAGGGCTGTATTGAAATCCGGAGAATAAATTTTAAAAGATAAAGATATGGTGTAATTATGTTAGATAGAAAGACTGAATTTCAGCTTCCCAAAAATTTATAATTGAAGATTTCAGTGATTTTCTTACATTCTGAGTTTTCAAAGGAGATTTTCATATACTTTTGATAGTTCTAGCAGAACAAGATAGTGCTGCTGCTCAACAGTACATCAGACAAGGAAGTCCCACGGCACTGAGAGCTGAATTGTGGGCTCTCATTTTGAATATTTCCAGCCAACCTGAGGTAAGAAGAAAAAAAGGGTGGGTCAGATTTTAGCTTTGGGGTATTTATTTTTCAAAGACCAGTTATTCAAAATTGAAAAAACTTTTGTTTCTTAATCTATTATGAACCCCCTTTTTAAATTTTCAAAATCACTTTAGTTTTAGGTTCTAAAATAAGATTTAACATATAGTTTAATCATTGTCTGCTTAATATTGAAGTTTTTGTTATTAATAATTAATGAAATGGTGCGACCTGACGTATACAACAAAACAGTAAGTAAAATTTTGAGAAGTGGAGACTGACAATTTAGATCCATGAAGATATGTGGTTGAATACAGATGTTAGACTACAGAGAAATAAAGAAGGGCAACTCACGTTAAGTAAATGAATTCTTTGTCCCTATAGGTACCTTTGAAATATGCACAATTTTTATGGTTCTAGAAATTGACAGATTAAGTGGGAATGTTATTTTTTCTATATGTAAGAATATTTTATTTTAGGAAATATGAATATGAAAAGAGATCACCAGCAGATGGGTAACAGAGTAAATAAAACAAAATTATGTAAGACATTGATTCTTGAAATATTCTTAGTGGGGATTTTTTTGTTTGTTTTTTGCTTAAGTCCATTAATCATAGAAGTTATCCATTTAAAAAATTTTAATGAATAGCACACTAATAGTTTTCTAGCCTGGTGGTTAAAAACATCGGTTTTGGAATCATACAGACCTGGTTTCAACTTCTAGCTCACCCAGCTTACTAGAAATATATCATTGAGCAAGTACTTAAATTTCTTCAAACCTCAGTTAACCCACACTTAAATATAGGTAATAATATTTATATCACATAATCGTCAGAATTAAATGAAATAATATACATGTACTTTTAACATAGTGCCTGGAACATAAATGATCACCATTAATAAAAGTAATCATAAAAGTTACATATTACATTTAATTATGCTATAAATTAATTATAATTAATAACTTTTAAAAGAAAATCAAATATTATTAATATTGTTACAAAAACTATACCTCTAACCCTTGCAAACTATGTATATGTGCATGTGTGTATACTGTGTTTTAAATCTCCCTCTGAACAGTTCTGTCAAAAATCACTTGCTTCCTTTGTGAAACAATAAAGCTTGCAATTTATTTCAGAGCAGTTTTAGACAAATGATATTGCTAACTTTTTATTGTGACACTTTAGAGAAAATAGTTTATAAAATAGGTTTGAGTATATATTGGGCCTTTTTTTGGTGAGTATATCAATTCTTGTAGAAGAAGATACAACTCTTGTCCTGATCTAACTTTGTTGATGCACTGCCAACTTAACTGTATAGAAATTGGATTAACAAATTCTATCTCTTAGCAGAAGAATTACTGCCATTTCTAAAACAAATTTAGAATATTTCCAGAAGTATCATCCTAATAATCCCACATAATAATAAAATAACAATCCCAGGTAATCATTTTTTACAGTGCTCAAAAGTCGTTTTTACTACTTGTAGATGTTTTCTTGTAAAAGTAAAAAAATTTTAAGGCGGTTTTTACCCTTGAATTTTGGAGCTAATAGCCGTCTGAGTTTTCTAACTGCAAAGTGACAAGTCTATTCAATATCTGTAAATAGAAATTAATATTTTCAGAAAAGCAACCCTGATTTTTTAATTAAAGCATCTTTTATCATTTGCAGTTAATTTCAGCTATACAAGTGTGACCCCAATGAACTATAGCAGTTCCAAAATAATTGTTGTAGGTGGTACATTAGAGAGACAGAAAGAGAGAAGGAAAAAGAATACTGCTTTTTATTAGGAATACCTTATTGGAATTTTTTGTTGAATCGCTTTTCAATCACATAAAATAAGCTGCACATATAATTGTAGTCATAGTTGAGGAGTTAGACGTAAATGGAAGATTCTACATTTCACAAACATAAAGCTGTTCTTTAAAATCTATTTCAATACAAAGACTTTGGATATAATACTTGTGGTTCCTAGTAGTTAATTCTTTTCATACCCTGAATAGAATATTATCTAACTTTCATTTTTTAAAGAAAATCTGATAGGTTTAAGAAGATTGCTTTTATATATTTCCTTTTCTACACATTTCTAGGTGTGTGTCAAAATATCCATATTTAGTAAACATTGTTTAATTTTTAAAATTTCAGTTTGCTAATTAAAGACAGAAAATGTTCCTCTACTTTTGCTCTAGGTACTTGCTTACTAATAACAATAGCCAAGACTAATATTAACATTTAAGATTTTCTTTAATGATTTCTTAGGAAGGTTCTTACAACCTTACGTTGGCTCTTAATGATGCCTGATCTGCCTAGATTTTTTTGGTCAGCTCACTTAGTCTTCACAGTGCCTGTTTCTGCCCTTCACTCTCTTCAGTCCCTTCTCTTCAGTCTTAGCAAAATACTTCATCTCCTGATACTTAGAGAAAACAGAAGTCATCATTAGAAATACATTCAAATTCTTCCTGCCAAACTTGTAAACTTAATTGCATGAGTACCTGGTCCTTTCCCCAAATACTTTTATTTAAATGGAAGAAATGTCAGGCTGGGCACAGTGGCTCAGGCCTCTAATCCCAGCATTTTGGAAGCCCAAGCCAGGTGAATCACCTAATTTTGTGAGTTTGAGACCAGCCTGGCCAGCATGGAGAAACCCTGACTCTACTGAAAATACAAAAAATTAGCCAGGCATGGTAGTGCATGCCTGTAATCCCAGCTACTTGGGAGGCTGAGGCAGGAGAATGGCGTGAACTCGGGAGGCGGAGCTTGCAGTGAGCAGAGATCGTGCCACTGCACTCCAGCCTGGACAACAGAGCAAGACTCTGTCTCAAAAAATAAATAAATAAATAAAATGTCTACCACTTAGACCTGTTGTCAGTGTTTAACCTCATTGACTATTCCTTTATTGAAATATTCCTTTGCTTTTGTGACACAGTGCTCTTTCTGGCATTCTTCATTTGTGGAGGGTCTTCTTTGTCTTATCAGTTAGGATTCTTGAGGGTCTGTCTCTTCTTCATATATTCCTTAGCAAATATTACAAACTCCCAGAGCCTCATTTACCAGTTACCTCAAATATATATGCCTTCTTAGATCTCTCTTTTCTAAACTTCAAATGCAGCTGCTTGGTGAACCTAAGCACTTGTATATCTCACAAGCACCTCAAATTCAAGATGTCAACACTCTTCCTAAATTCCTTTTTCAGTACCACTGTTCATCAAGGAACCATAGCCAGAAACCTGGTGTCATCCCTAACTCCTGAATATCATATTGTATTACTCAATAATTATATTACTCAATAATTCCCTCTTGATTTAACTCCTAAACATGTTTCGCTACCACTCTCATTTCAAAATACCGTCATTTCTTGCCTGGATTAAAAAAAAAACAAAACCTTCTACCTTATCTTTCTGACTTCAGCCTTGTTCCCTACAAATCTTTTTTTTTTTTTTTTTTTTTTTGAGATGAAGTCTCACTCTGTCTTCTAGGCTGGAGTGCAGTGGTGCGATCTTGGCTTACTGCAAGCTCCGCCTCCCAGGTTCACACCATTCTCTTGCCTCAGCCTCCCGAGTAGCTGGGACTACAGGCGCCCGCCACTATGCCAGCTAATTTTTTTTTTTGTATTTTTCAGTAAAGACAGGGTTACACCATGTTAGCCAGGATGGTCTTGATCTCCTGACCTCGTGGTCCACCTGCCTTGGCCTCCCAATACCCTGCTTTTTTAAAAACTGAAATCTGGTGATATGGTTTGGCTGTGTCCCCACCCAAATCTTATCTTGAATTGTACTTCTCATAATTCCTACATGTCATGGGAGGGACTAGGTGGAGATAATTAAATCATGGGAGCAGTTTCTCCCATCCTGTTCTTGTGATAGTGAGGGAGTTCTCATGAGATCTGATGGTTTGGTTTTATAAGGGGTTTCCCCCTTCACTGGGCACTCATTCTCTCCCCTGCTGCCCTGTGAAGAGGTGCTTTCTGCTATGATTGTAAGTTTCCTAAGGCCTCCTCAGCCATGTGGAACTGTGAGTCAATTAAACCTCTTTCCTTTATAAATTATCCAGTCTTGGGTATTTCTTCATAACAGCCTGAGAATGGACTCATATAGTAAATTGGTACTGCAGAGAGTGGGGTGCTGCTATAGATGTCTGAAAATGTGGAAGTGACTTTGGAACTGGTTAACAGGCAGAAGTTGGAATAGTTTGGAGGGCTCAGAAGAAGACAGGAAAATGTGGGAAAGTTTGGAACTTCCTAGAGACTTGTTGAATGGTGTTGACCAAAATGTTGATAGTGATACGGACGATGAAGTCCAGGCTGAGATGGTCTCAGATGGAGATGAGGAACTTGTTGGGAACTGGAATAAAGGGGATTCTTGTTATGCTTTAGCAAAGAGACTGGCAGTGTTTTGTCCCTGCCCTAGAGATCTGTGTAACTTTTGTCAGTCAAGAAAAATGACAAGACAAGTCTCAATTATTTTAGGAGGTTTGTTTGCCAAAGTTAAGGATGTGCATCCTGGAAACAGGCCTATGCCTTCTCCAAAGATAATTTTGAGGGCTCCAAATTTAAAGGGGAAAGAGCAAGGTATTGAGAAGTACACAATTTTTATGTAAGAGGTGGGCTGGGAAAAATAGTTATTCATGCCTGGCTCAGTGAAACTGCCTTTTTTTTTTTTTTTTTTTTTTAACCTCAGATGACATAGACAAATGGAGCCAGGAAAAATGTGGGGGATCTGCCTTTTTATATGAGATAACATAGATAAAAAATGGGGCAGGGCGGCCGGGCGCGGTGGCTCACGCTTGTAATCCCAGCACTTTGGGAGGCCGAGGCGGGTGGATCACGAGGTCAGGAGATCGAGACCACGGTGAAACCCCGTCTCTACTAAAAATACAAAAAATTAGCCGGGCGTGGTGGCGGGCGCCTGTAGTCCCAGCTACTCAGAGAGGCTGAGGCAGGAGAATGGCGTGAACCCGGGAGGCGGAGCTTGCAGTGAGCCGAGATCGCGCCACTGCACTCCAGCCTGGGTGACAGAGCGAGACTCCGTCTCAAAAAAAAAAAAAAAAAAAAAAAAATGGGGCAGGGAAACAATCAGATATGCATTTGTCTAGTGGGCAGGGAGGTGACTGCACCTGTAAAAATAAGCTATCAATTTACATTGCCATAGTGAAATTTTAACAGAAACACCTTACAGTAAAGATCTTCAAGCTCACTAGGAATTTCCTTGTGGGTAAAATATGGGGAAGGTAGGTAGCTTTTCATCTTATAATCATCTTTTTTAGGAAACAAAAGGGGAGGCAGTTTTGCATGACCCAGTCCCTAGCTTGACTTTTCCCTTTAGCTTAGTGATTTGGGGACCCCAAGATTTATTTTCCTTTCACACTTTGCACTCGAGAGAGATAATTTAGGGTAAGTATCTGGTGGAAGAAATTTCTAAGCAGCAAAGCATTGAAGAGGTGACAGAGCATAAAAGTTTGGAAAATTTGCAGCCTGACAAGGTGGTAGAAAAGAAAAACCCATTTTCTGGGTAGAAATTCAAGCTGGCTGCAGAAGTTTGCATAAGTAATGAGGAGCCAAATGCTAATTGCCAAGACAATGGGGAAAATGCCTCTAGGGCATGTCAGAGACCTTGACAGTAGCCCCTCCCATCACAGGCTCAGAGGCTTAGGAGGGAAAAATGGTTTCCTGAGCCAAGCCCAGGGCCCCCCTGCTCTGTGCAGCCTCAGGACATGGTGCCTTGTGTCCCATGCTTCAGCTCCAGCCATGACTAAAAGGGGCCAAGGTACAGGTCAGGCCACTTCTTCAGAGGGTGCAAGCTCCAAGACTTGGCAGCTTCCATGTAGTGGTTGTCTAGCAGGTACATGGAAGTCAAGAATTGAGGTTTGGGAACCTCCACCTAGATTTCAAAGGATATATGAAAATGCCTGGATATCCAGGCAGAAGTCTGCTGCAGGGGTGGAGCCCTCATGGAGAACCTCTGCTAGGGCAGTACAGAAGGGAAATGTGGGTTGGAGCTCCCACACAGAGTCCCCATTGGGGCACTGCCTACTGGAGCTGTGAGAAGAGAGCCACCATCCTCCAGACCCCAGAATGGCAGATTCACTAACAGCTTGCACTGTGTGCCTGGAAAAGCTGCAGACACTCAATGCCAGCCTGTGAAAGCAGCCATGAGCGGGGCTGTGCTCTGTAAAGCCACAGAGGCAGAGCTGGCCAAGGCCATGGGAGTCTGCCTCTTGCATCAGCATAGTTAATGCTGGAATGAGTTGAGATTTTGGAGGACTGTTGGAAGGGCATGATTGTGTTTTGAATTGTGAGGACATGAGATTTGGGAGGGGCCAGGGTGGAATGATATCATTGGGCTGTGTCCCCATCCAAATCTCATCTTGAATTATAGTTCTTATAATCCCTACATGTCATGGATGGGACCAGGTGGACATAATTGAATCATGGGTGTGGTTTCCTTCATTTTGTTCTCGTGATAGTGAGTTAGTTCTCATGAGATCTGATGGTTTTATAAGGGGCTTCCCCCTTTGCTGGGCACTCATTCTGTCCCCTGTGGCCCTGTGAAGTGGTGCCTTCCACCATGATTGTAAGTTTTCTGAGGCTTCCACAGCCATGCGGAACTGTGAATCAATTAAACCTCTTTCCTTTACAAATTACCCAGTCTCAGGTGTTTCTTCATAGCAGCATGATAATGGACTAATACATCTGATATCTCAGCTTCTGGTTAAACACTTAAAAATCCTGTATTTTAAACACCTTAACATACTTTCTCTTTTCCCTATGTTTGTACATGTTCCATCTACTCTTAAAAAATCTTTTTTTTTTGCCTCTTCCTCTATACTCACTCCTTCTCATAGCATTGTACATTCTCAAGTCTTTTCTATCTTAGGAATAAAAGTAAATCTTAAACCTCATGTCTTTCCTAGCCATCTCCCTCTCCCTTTCCTTCCTTTCACAGCTACACCTGTGAAACAAAATTCTGTGCTAGACTTAATTTCATTATTTACTTGATTGTATTAATATGAGTTAAGTAATGCTGAGCTAATCACTTGATCTCATTAATTACTCAGTTGATTGTAGTCTGACATACACCCACCCCCACTACATGACTACAACTACCCTAATTAAAGTCACCAAGGAATAGTGGACATATTTTAGTTCTTATACCTACAGTATTGATACCAGTGCCTACTTGATCCTTGAAATATTCTTGGTCTTTACTTTAGTTCACCCTGTTTTCTTAGCTCTTCTTTCTCTCGTTTTTCTTTGTTTAGTCTCCATTTGGATTCCTCTGCTGGATCTTAAGTGCATGTATTTCTCAGAATTCCATTTTGATCTTATTCTATTCATTTTCCCTGAACTGTCTCATCCACAAGTCACCTATTCCCTAATGGCTTCAACTGTGTTTTCAATACAAGCTTTTGTTTAAGCCTAAAATTTATATTTCTAGTTGCCTAGAATAGCAGTCTTCAACCTTTTTGGCACCAGGGACCAGTTTCATGAAAGACAATTTTTTCCATGGATGGGGGTGTGGGTGGGAATGATTTCATAATGAAACTGTTCCACCTCAAATCAGGCATTAGTTAGATTCTTGTAAGGACCATGCAACATACATCCCTTTCATGTGCAGTTCACAATAGGGTTCACACTCCTATGAGATTCTAATGCTGCTGCTGATCTGACAGGCAGTAATGCTTCCTGGCCCACTGCTCACCTCCTGGCCCAGTTCCTATAAGGCCATGGACTGGCCTGGTACCAGTCTGCACGCTGGGGATTAGGGACCCTGGCTAGAGAACTCCGTTATATGTTTCACATATATCAGACTCAAAAATATATCATATGTCTAAAAGAAATATATATCATGTCTAAAAGAAAAGGCATAATCTATACCTCAATATTTTCTACAAGACACGTTGAATTGTCTTTGCACCATGTTGTTCTCTCCCTGAAATGCCTTCTCTGCCTTTTGTCTACTCATCTTACAATTAGCTATAAACTGTTAGGAATTCTGTGGGTTTTTTCATTTCCCAAGAGTATATTTGTTTTTCTTAAGACAGTGTAAATCTGTGTAAAATACCAAAAAAGTACTGAAATTAAAATATTCTCTGATGCTAAAAATTGGGCTACTTTGTTTTTCAAAGATTGCTTTTTATAATCATGATTTATTACTCTTACATATATATACATTACCAGAGCTTATATCAAATAGCCTTTTAAACTATTCTGTTTATATCGGTAATCATTAAATTTTATAGATCCTTATATATTTTATTGGATAAATTAAAATATTAACATAAAAAAATTGTCTCATCGATTGTAAGCATATGGTGTAATTCTGACTTTCCTACCAATGTTTTCTCTCATGTTATGTGGATAAATTACACTAAAAACTATTGAAATCAAATAGCGTAGACTGAGGATTATGGAAACTATTTCCATCACCAGCTATGACAGTTAACTTGGCCAGATCTGATTTTTTAAATGTGAAAATTCAGAAAAGAAACTAGATATTTCCAAAGTCTCTTTTAGGTCTCAGATTCTCCGATATGTTTTTTCCCTCCAGAATTGAGAATAGATTTTTGTCTAAGCACTGTTATCTGTCTAAAGTCATAGATATTAATTTATTCATAGCATTTAGATTGTGTCTAATCTTTCAGGAAACATCTTTAGTTATTCAGATTGGTGAGTGGGGATCCTTGTATGAGTACAAATTATTAACTGCATACTCTCCTGCTATTCAGACAGCAGCCAGCCCCATAACTGGTTTAGATGCTTTTAGATCTTTAAGCACTATAATTGGGTGGGAAAATAATGTGTTTTACTTAATTCAGCTTACTATTTGCATCCATTTGTGAGAAAACTCACAATTTAAAATCCACATAAAAATTTTGTTGTGAAAAAATAAAGGGACCATGAGGTATATGATTTTGTCCATGTGTCAGTAAAATATACTGCACAATGGTTGATAAAGAACAGCTGAACTCTTAAGAACTCTGTCCAAGCTTATGCCTAAGTCACCAGTTAACAAAGGCCTTGATTTAGTCTAAAGCTCTGTGAGGTTAGGTTACTTGTCTATCTAGATTACTGCTATACTTCTATCTTCTAGCCAGGAATATTAATCATCCAATAAAATTTTAAATAAAATATACTAAAAGTTGAGTTAATGTCCTTTGCAGGGACATGGATGAAGCTGGAAACCATCTTTCTCAGCAAACTATCACAAGAACAAAAAAACAAACACTGCATGTTCTCACTTATAAGTGGGAGTCGAACAATGAGAACACATGGACACAAGGAGGAGAACATCACACTCCGGGGCCTGTCAGGGGGTAGGGGGTTTGGGGAGGGATAGCGTTAGGAGAAATACCTAATGTAGGTGACAGGTTGATGGGTGCAGCAAACCACCATGGCACATATATACCTGTGTAACAAAACTGCATGTTCTGCACATGTACTCCAGAACTTAAAATATGATTTTTAAAAATATATATATATATATACTAAAGGTTTAATACTGTTAAGCTATGTGATATGTTATTCAAGAGAATAAGGAAAAGTAAAAAAAAATTATTATGTATATAGTATATTTGTTAGATGCAAATATCAGTAAGTTTTTAAATTTACTTTATATTTTGTTAGACATTAAAAGGGTTATATTGGGGAAAGCCAATATATTTCAAGTAGTTACAATTATGTCAGTAGTTGTCAAATGACATTAATAAAACACAGCAGTCATTTGTAATCAAATCTTTAAATGAACTACTGAAAAATAATACAACTATTTCCCCAAACCAATAATAAATTTAAACAGAAATGTTGAAGCTCTTTTCATTAGAATTGGGAGTAAGGCAGTGATTATTCACCAGTATTATTTGTCATAGTTTTTGAGGTTCTAGCTGAAGATGTGGAAATGAGTTCGTGTATGTTTGGGGAAAGAAGAGATACAGTCGTCTTCTTTGCAGATGATCATGACTGTATACCCAGAAAACCCAATAGATTTTTTAAAAATTACAAACAGGGATATGAAATAAATATACAAAATCAATAGTTTTTTTCTCTATTATCAATAATGAATTAGAAATAGAATAGTGAAAAAATACCTCACAATGGTAGAAACATTAAAATATCTATAAGATAAATTTAGCAGGGCAGGATCCATATGAGGAAAATTATAATACTCTATAAAGAGCAATAATGTTCAACTCTTACATAGCACTTACCCTGTGCCAGATACTATTCAGAGCATATTACATGTATTAATTCATTTATTCCTCACATCAACCTACAGAGAAGTTGCTGTTATTTTCATCTTTCTACTGAGGCTCGGCAAAGCTTGTTAATTTACCTAGGGTCACACAGCTGAGATCTGAATCATTCTTGGGTGGAGAGACTTAATGTCATTCATAAAAACAGGAAAGTCTTAATATTATAAAATTTGTCAGTTTTTCCAAAACAAATTTATTAGAGAATTATTTTTATTTTTAACTGGATGAAATTATCTTAAAGTTCTTATGGAGATTAAATGTTCAAGAATAGCCCAATACATTATGAAAAATAATGAATGGTGAGTCCGTAAATAGATCCAAGTCTAGCATTTTATTTCAATTGGAAATGCATGGTTTATTTAATAACTGATGCTGATAATTGTCCATCTTTCTGAAAGAAAACAGACCTTTTGATAACTAGGTACCAGAATAAATTCCACGTGGATTATAAATATTTAAAAAAATTTAATTGACAATTTTAGAAATAAAATTAGGAAAATGTTTGTATAAACATGTGGTGGGGGAGCCTTGCCCAAAGCAAGTAAGAAAACCCAAAGCCATAGAGTACTTTTGAAAAATTGTCAATGTATGTTGGCAAGGATGTGGAGAAAAGGGAACCCTCCTTCACTGTTGGTGGGAATGTTAGTTAGTAGAACCACTATGGAGAAAAATTTGGAGATTCTTCAAAATACTAAAAATAGAGCTACCATATGATCCAGCAATCCCACTCCTACATATATACCCAAAAGAAAGGAAATAAGTACATCGAAGAGATATCTGTACTCTCATGTTTATTGCAGCGCTATTCACAATAGCCAAGATTTGGAAGTAACCCAAATGTTCATCAGCAGAGGAATGCATAAAGAAAATGTAGTACAAATATACAATGGAATACTCTTCAGCCGTGAAAAATAATGCGATCCTGTCATTTGCAACAACATGGATGGAACTGGAGGTCATTGTGTTAAGTGAAATAAGCTAGTCACAGAAAGACAAACTTTGCAGGATCTTACTTACTCGTGGGAGCTAAAAAGTAAAGCAATTGAACTCATGGAGATAGAGGATAAAAGGATGGTTACCAGAGGCTGCTAAGGGTAGTGCTGGTGCAGGGGAAGTGGGGAAGGTTAATGGTTACAAAAAATTGAACAGGTAAATAAGACCTAGTATTTGCTAGCACAACAGAGTGACTATAATAAAAATAATTGTACCTTTAAAAATAACTAGAAGACTATAATTGGATTGTTTGTAACACAAAAGATAAATGCTTGAGGCATTTACCCTGATGTGATTATTACACATTGCATTCCTATGTCAAAATATCTCATGTAACTCATAAGTATATATATCTACTATATACCCACAAAACTAAACATAAAAATTTTAATAAATTGTCAATCTATACCATAAACCAAAATCAAGTAACACATTTTTGCAATACAAATGACAGTTAATCTTCCTTATAAACAACAAATCTAACAAATTATTAAGAGAAAGATAATCTAATAGAAAGATAGGTATATGTTATGAATGACAAATCATTGAAATGGAAATTCAAATCACCAATAAATATATGAAAGATTCTTCAACTATATTGAGTTGGGAAAAGTGCAAATTAATACAACAATGAGATGTTTCTCATGCATGAAAATGTTTAAAAGAGGTGAGTACATAGATAAAATGTGCTCTCATGTTGCTGGTGGGAATGTGAATTGATTTTTTTTCTGAGATTAGTCAGGCAATTTGTGGCCCAGTTTAAGATACATAGAGCCTTGGCCAGGCGCGGTGGCTCACGCCTGTAATCCCAGCACTTTGGGAGGCCGAGGCGGGCAGATCACCAGGTTCAGGAGTTGGAGACCATCTTGGCTAACACGGTGAAACTCCGTCTCTAATAAAAAAAAAAAAAAATCAGGCGGGTGTGGTGCTTGGGCACCTGTAGTCCCAGCTACTCGGGAGGCTCGGGCAGGAGAATGGCGTGAACCCAGGAGGCGGAGGTCGCAGTGCGCCGAGATTGCGCCACTGCACTCCAGCCTGGGCGACAGAGTGAGACTCCGTCTCAAAAAAAAAAAAAAAAAAAAATACATACAGCCTTCAGTCTATAATCCTGCCTTTGCCAATTTATTCTGTAGATATAAAAACATAGTGCCTAAGATTTATTACAACATTATTTGTAGGGACAAACAACCTGAGTATCCATCTATAGGGATATGATTAAACAAATTGTGACAAATCTATACCACAGCTTTAAAAATATTAAAATGTATGTAACTATTAAAAAGAATGAGTTAAATGTGTATTGTTTAACAAGAAGGAAAACCATGATATAGCATTAGGTTAGAGAAGCTGAATGATGAGTATGGTATGATTCCATTTCATATTGAAAAACGACAACACAAATGCCCAACTATGATTACATAGTCATATAAGCATGGAGATAGGTATAAGCATGGAAGAATAGAAATTACAAATAACACCACAAATACGATACCAAATACAAATAATATTAGTTATTTTGGGATGGTTGAACGGAAGGAAAAAGGATGTTTAATTTTTTCTTTATTTTACTTTAGATTGTTTCACTTATTTTAATGGTCATATATTAGTTTGTAATTTTAAACTTATTTTTAAATAGAGGCAAAACCCTAAACGTAGCTTTTGCATTACTCTACTTATGCCAACTGTCAGGAATTGATATTTGAATTAGGTGCTGTTTCTACCATTAAGGAGCCTGCATTCTAGCCAGAGATATGGATTCAGTAGATACAATGGAAGATAAATAAAATAGTAAAATAATTTTGCTTTAGTTAAAAAATGTAAACATCAGTGAGAACCAATTAAGCCTTTTTAATTAAAATTTAAATGACTAAAAATAGCCAGTAAATGCCCAGATCATCGTTAGGCAAAGAGCACTTTGACTTAAGCCGAAGAACTATGTATTAAACATCTTTCACGATGAAGAAATCATATTTCAGGAAACATAGAGTCAGATTTTATCCTGGCAAGGCAGCTACATGCAGTAAATATTCCTCCTTGTCTCAGACGACCCTATCCCACAACTCTTCCGTGAGGTCAGGAGGAGTCATACAGATCCGCATGTGCTAAATTGCCTTTGGGTTTGAGAGGAGGCTAGGGCTAAAGTGCCTGAGAGGTGAAAGGAGGGATTTGGAGGAATACACAGGTCGGCTAAAGCAACCAGATAATATTTCCATCTCTCGTTAGCATAACTATTACCCAGTTGATCCCTACCTTCATCCTTAATGCCCCGACCAACTATGAACCTGATGCTTAACTTGATTACTGTCTCTAGTCCCTCCTCCCCCTTCTTCCTTTCCTCCCTCATTCTCTCCACTTTCCATTTTCCCTCTCTTCCACTTCTTATTCTTTATTACATTAAACATTAGCCTAATCTCATTGTTGTGCAGTTAATCTGATTTTATAATATTATGTGGCCATATTCTTGTATTTATTTATTTATTTATTTATTTTAGAGACTGGGTCTCAGTCTGTTGCCCAGGCTGGAGAGCAGTGGCTCAATCCTAACTCACTGTAACCTCAAACTCCTGAGCTCAAGCATATGGGACCATATTCTAATACTAAAAGCTGACTTTATATCCTATATGATTGCTTTTACTACCAGGAGTGCTTTGTTATGCTTAAGCTTTTTATTTTGTAATAATTTAGGTATTAGAAAGGCAGTATAAAGTAATCCTTCTGAGTTTTTTGTATAGGTTGTGGGGCCAGGTTTCTTGAGGTTAAATCTTACTAGCTTTACGGTCTTCGATAGCAAGTTACTTTTCTCTCTTGGCTTCAGTTTCTCAAGCATAAATGGGAATAATAATCACTGACCTAATTCATTTTGTTGGTTTGGGATTAAATGAGTTAACTCATGTAAAGTGGGTAAAATAGTGCCTGGCACCTACAAGTACTTAATAAATACTGCATTTGCTATTAAAGTTAAATTATAGTTAACTTAGCAAATATTGACGGAATACTCACCAGGTGCCAGATGTTATCCTAAGTGATAGGAGTAAGCATATTTATTGAACATCTACTATTAGTCAGGCATGAGGGTTATAGTAGTGAATAAAACTGAGTTCCTGCCCTTCTTAGTGTTTAGAATACTATTGATTATTATTTGAGTTTGAGGCTGACTTTATAAATGTGACTGACCTTTAATTTTTTGTTTTACTTTTAAATTTAGGATGTCTTGTATTATGAGCAGCTTAAGACCAATGTGATACAACATGACCTTTTGGTGGACAGTCTAATCTACAAAGTAAGTAAAAGTCAGCTTAGTTTTTCCTTTTCATTAATATAATTTAAAATTGAGATTCTTCAGTATGCAGAGCCTGTACTATGTATAATGATATATATTAACCTTGAAAAATAATTTTAAGTGATTAGATTTATACATATAAAGTTAAAGTTGGTGTTCAAAATTTGCAGTTTGCATTCTCTGTTATCTTCTTTCCCTTTGAAGCTGTCTTCATGATTCTTTCCTAGTCCTCCTATATTTTTATTAAGATAAGCATTTCTTATATCTCTAAATTCAAGCTTTCTACACAAACCAAGTAAAAAGGCAACTGAAAAGCAAAACTGGATTATGATATTTTTATCTTATGATTCTTTAGGGCCTACTTGTTTATTTTCTTTATACTGAAGTCATTTTTAATTTTTAATTTCTTTTAGTTTCTAGACATATGGCTAAGTATATCTCAGGTTTTAAGGTAGAGACACATTGAGTTTTTGCCTCCAAGCATCTGATAATCAAGTTGAGAGCCGAGTTAATGCTTTCATCACTGAGCCAAAGAGGGTCCATTTTCCAGTACACAATAGAAAGCCAAGCACCAAAGCACTGGGTTTTTGTAGCTAGAAAGGTTTGATCGGACTGGATCCTGCCATGGGGTGATGCCAGGACTTGATCTGATTGAATCCTGGATACTGCCATGTGGTGTCCACTTCTTAATTCAGACCCCACTCCTTAGTCCTATCACATAGGTTCCACCTGTGGTTGCATGCTTGGTTCATCTGACCATGCTCAGGTTATGTGACCTTCAACCTGGAGGTCCATGGCAACTGAAAAACAGCTCATAACTCTGTTTCATAGAAGTTGAACCAGATTGATCTGGTGTAGCGAATGCTTTATGTGTAATATAGGATATGAATAATTCTGAATTAATATTAGGCAGTTTAAAAGTGTTAGATTTAAAATTTAGGTTTGAAATATAAGGGAGAAAGGCATATTATTATAGGTCTCAGAAATGGGGAAAAGAAGATTACATATTGAGGACCTGAAAATGTGTCTCAGTAGAACATGGCCAGGGGTAATAATAACTATTACTAACAAATGACTGCTTACTGTGCCATATAGTATTCCAAACTCTTTACATAGATTACTATTTAATGCATACAACTACCTAAGAGTAGCAGATGCCAACATTTAGGCTATGCATTATAAATGCATTGTTTTTCTGCAGAAAAACTTGCATTCTGTAAAACCACGTGTTAGAAATAACAGAGCTTATGGACAAAATAGGGTTGGGGTGGAAATTTTTGCAACTTTGTAATCAGAGTACTAACAAAGGCAATCATTGGTAGCCTGGGAGAAGAATCAGACAGCTCAGGCAGGCTGCTCTGGTAGGAGCTATCAAAAATGTATAAAAATAATAAAACAGAAATGCTGAAATAATGCAAGTGGAAGTGGTGCTCTGGGCCACTGGGGCTACTGTTAAGGTGAGCACAAGAGAACAGCAGTGGAGAAATGTGTTGGGCTGGGAGCGTGCCCCTCTGAAGAGGGAGCCCCAGTGCCAATGCCCGTTTTTAATATTCTTAAAATGCAACTATGAAGTCTCATGCCTGTGCAGCAACAGCTGAGCTGAAGACATTTTTTTTTTTCCTGCTGATGGTTATAATTCTCCTCCCTCTGCTCCAGCTCCTCTTGCTTAAGAAAAATTGCATCTGAACCAATACAATTTCCATGTTATACTAACATCATTTCCTTACTTACGAGCAGCATAGTGACACGTGTGTGATAAAGCAGAAAGTAGTTATTTTGCTATTTTACAAATGAGGAAATTGAGATAAAGAAAGAAATTTGTTTAAATTAACATATTAAGTAGTGAAGCCAAGATTTAGACCTAGCCAATCTGACTTCAGAACTGTCTGTGTTCTTAACCACTAAGCTCTACAGTAAGTGGAAATGAGAGTTTAGAGGATACAGTCCTTTGATGGTAAGTCTTGTATCTCACAGAGGTTTTTCACTAGATTTGGATCACAGGTACTACTATTAAGTTTGAGGCCAAATAATTATGCTCAGTGGATTATTTTATCAAAAATGTAAGAGATCTTTTGGCCTGTAAGACCGTTAGCCTCTTTTCTAATCAAATGAGAAGAAACTCACACGTGAAAAAGCTAAAAAAAGTAAGGAGTGCTAGGATGAGAGTTCTCTTTGTCGCCAAAATGAATTTCAGTTTGAGTCAGTAAAGAAAATCTGTTCCAAGAAGAAAGTAATTTGTGCCTGAGGAATTGAATGAAAGTTTTGATGGCATCTATGCTGTGCACAACATGAATGTTTTTAGGAAGATACCTGTCTCTGGTTATTTTTGACTCAGTTGGGCTCTGCCAATCACTCCAAACATTATTGAAGTCAGCTGTTGAGGGAATGATCACTTAAAAAAAAATCCGTGTTATTACAGCTCCCTATAGCAAAGACTTATTTTAAATTTAACTGAAAACAAGGTGGAATTCTTTTAAAGGTTAAAGGAATGAATGGAACAAGGCAATGTTACAAAATCCATAGTCAAATAGCTCAAACAGTCTACAAAATTCAACCAGGCTGAATAGTAGCAATCAGGGGAGGATGGAAACAGGTTGATAATAGCAATCAGGGGAGGATGGAAAGCATAGATGTTCTGAGCCAATGATGTTGTGAGTACAGAACATCATCGAACCCTCCCTAGGCTAATTTATTAAATGGTTCTGTTTTTTTTTTTTTTTTTTTAACAAACTTGCCTTGTATCCATACTTTCTATAGTTTTCAACTATTTACTATAATCTGATAATTTATACTAGTGTTTTTCAACCTTTCTTCATTATCACGCTCCTGGAGAGAAAGATTAATTAACTTGTCTGTAATAAGAAAAAGTAAATAACAAAAAATAAGATTTGGATGGGTAGGGATGAGCTCTGATCGGCCACATACCATTGTAATATGTGAAATTTGTTGACCTCCAGGAACCAGTTTTCATGCCCACAGAGGCAATAGTATTCCCCTGTTGAGAATGCATGATCTCTACCTTTGTCTAGGTTGTCTTCTGACATAGAAGGATGGACCATTTCTTTCTCCTTAATCTGTGTCATTACGGTTTTTTCAGAGTTAGCACACATTCGCTACCCCCAGAGTCATCTACAACTCTTTCCGTCCTCCCCTGATTGCTACTTTGCTCAACAGCCTGGTTGAATTTTATAGACTGTTAGAGCTATTTGACCATGGATTTTTGTAACATTTCTTTGTGATTTTCCCATGTTTTTACTATCATGCCAGTGAGATTGTAGACTTCTTGATGGTAAACATTTTTTGTTTGTCTTCTTTTTTGTTTGTTTGTTTTTTGAAGTTTTGATTTTCGTATCCTTCATCCCAACTTGTTGAATTTAGTATATATTGGGTCTAAAAGCATGGTGTAGTTACATCTGGAGATTTTGGATACATGTAAGATTTGGGATCTATATTTACTTATAAATAGATGAACAATATTATAAGTAAAAGGACTTTTGGTGAATTTTTTTTAAAAAGCTTTCTGGATGTTTACTCTTTATCTGATACTGTGCTAGGCATTTACCCATCCTTTCTGAAGTACGCGGTGGTATCCTCATTTATGGATGCGGAGATCTAGGCTCAGAGTTACTGACCAAAGTCATACAGCTAAAAGTGGTGGAACTGGATTTCAAATCTTAGTTAAATCTGTTGGAATTTCATGTTCTTTACACTGAAGCACACAAGCAGCAGGTTCCAACTCTGGACATAATATTCAGAGACAATCCTGGGGGAAACACAAACGTTTTAGTTCATTTTTCTAGACTTTTGTTCATTTGTTTGCTTGTTATTGGAGAGGGGTACCTATATACTGATGAATTATATCACAGGAAAATATAATTAATTTCTATTAATAATTTTATCATATTTAATTTTACTCACTCATCAAACATGTATTGGGTATTTAGGTGCTAAGCACTGTGGTGGTACTATGTATACAAAAAACATTTAAGATGTTGGAGCTCAAAGTGGCTAAAGTCTCATAGGGAGGCTCATAGAAATCATTAAGGTAGACTCAAGTCAGAAGGTGAGAATAGGAATATATTTAAAGAAGGAAACTAATATGCTATCCAGGGGAAGTCAATGAACTGGCCCTTAAACTCATAATACAGAAAATCAACGTTCTTGCTCTCAGTAACAAGTGGTGACTTGCAAGTGAATAATCACAAAGGCATGGAAGATATTTGGTCTTTTGTGGGAATGGCAAGAATTCGGACTTGAACAGTGAGATTGGAACAGTAATTTGGGGCCAGATTGTTATGGTTGTTTCTGGATGTTATGATTGCATCCGCTTTTCTTTTCTAGCTTTAAGCCATCTAAATATTAGATTAAAAGGAGATAAAATTGAAATAAATATTAAAGAATTACCTCATACTTAAAAAGTATGAGGAATTCGAGATCAAATAATGTGTCACATATATTAGTTCAGTAAATATATAGCAATGATAAAATCTAATTGAGAAGTTTATAATCATGAAGTAATAAATTTATTGCAGTAGTGCTTCTAAATACTGTGTGTATGCTTTAGTACTACAGACAGATCCATTTGGGTTCTTTTCAGTACTGTCTACTTTTAATTATAGGATGTGAAGTTGACAGCAAGCAATGATGATTATTATTTTGTATTTGAAGATTATTTATATCAGGTAAGTTTAAAAATTAAAATATATAGTGTTCTTGTTTTAGGTTCTCTAAATCATGATACTTTAGGAGATATCGCTGTTGTTGACTATACCTTTTTGTAATCCATGGCATGCTTGTCAGATGAAATGTTCTAAGTTTGGGATAAGATTACCTTTTGTTTTTACTGTGAAATTAGATAGGAGAATAAGAGTTCCCAATTGTTTCTTTTTGTCATATATGGTACAACAAGGAGGTATTGGCAGATAAGTTTTCTATCTTTGTTATTGGCACAGATGCTTAAATCAGATGTCAAATTCATATTTAAGCCTTTCCAAGATGTTTGGAGAAAGCATTTTGCATTATAGTTTTAAAATTAAAGATATTGAATAAATAATGTTTCAAAATCAATTTGGAGTGTCGTGATTATCCTTTGATCATTTCATTTGCAGATATTGTGGATGCTTGGATTCTTACTTTTTCACATCTAGAATAAAATCATTTATCATAAATAGAAAATATGCAATTTATATAGAATTGCCTACATGATGTTCTTTTTTTAAAAGATTATATGTACATATTAATAATTTGATTTTGAATGAATGTCAATACAGATGTCATAGAGGAAATACCTAGATTCTACACAGCAATTTCTGCTCGATTAAATGTAAATTGGTCCCTGCTGTTTGTATGAGCAGGTTTTTGTTTGATAATGGTGTTGTGGTGTATATATGTTTAAGAGAGGATATAAAGTTAAATAAGCGTCTCTCAAGAAGGTTTATCATATGTTCCAAGAGCTAAAGTATAAAGACTTTATAAGACTTATTTATAAAGTTAAAATTTTAAATAACCCCAGAAACAATTTTAAGAGATTCCTGTGATTTCAAATGCATAATTAAAATTTTTTATTTTTTTAAATAGTGGACTTAAAATTCCATTTTAATATAAAGGTAGTTATTAATTAAAAGTTGGAGAATACAAAAATCTTCTTCTAAAAATTTGTTTATGTAGCTAATATGTAGCCCTATACCTAATTCTTAGTACTCAGTAAATTTTTGAATATACAGGTATATCTCACTTTATTGTGCTTTATTGTGCTTCACAGATATTGTTATTTTACAAATTGAAGGTTTGTGGCAACCCTGCATTGAGCAAGTCTATCAGCACCATTTTTTTCAACAGCATGAGCTTGTTTCATATTTCTGTGTCACATTTTGGTAATTCTTAACAATATTTCAAACTTTATTATTGTATCTGATTTAGTAATCTGTGATTAGTGATCTTTGATGTTACTACTGTAATTATTTTGGAATGCCACAAACTGCACCCTTAAGATGGCAAACTTAATTGATAAATGCATGTGTTCTGATTGTTCTACCAACTGGCCATTACCCATTTCTCTCCCTTTCCTCAGGCCTTTCTATACCCTGAGACACAACAATATTGAA